>NW_021637049.1:0-366096 GCF_004799145.2 Neltuma alba
AAAATCCCACTGTCCCTTATCTTTAAATTTTTGTAGTTTGACAAAAAATGTTCTTTTTGTACTAATTCATGATAAACCTATTTCATTATGTTAAAATTTATTTATTTCTGGCCTGAACTTGAAGCTCGAGGATAAAAATTTGTATATCAATAGCAGATATTGTTTTTGACCCCCATGGTTTTGCTCGGGAATCCTTCAAAAGGTTTCCACGTCAGAATTTACCGAACAGATTAGGCACATATTTTTGTTATCGTAGGCTTCCTTTATGTAATCTGGCTGGGCAATGTCCCTGGGGGCACTTGTTCCGTGGGAAACCTTTTCTTCTTTTATTCTATTTCCTTCATTAATATCTAGAATTTTCCGACAGAAGATTTTTTCTGAGCAGAGACGAATATCGCGGCCCATTTTAGACGTACGCGGCACGCCGATAGACACAGGCGCGAAGGAAAGACAGGACCCCTAATCCTGACCTGATTTTCGCTCGAATTTCATATACCTAAACCAGTGTTTGAAGTTTGCATTCAGCTCAAAGCAAACAAGCCTTTCTCTTTTTTTGAAATTCATCATGACGTGGGATGAGTGGGACAACAATATCCCAGAAGGTGACCAACCTGACCAAGATTCCTATCTCAACTTCGATTTCTCTTCCCTGCTCTGCCCAAGCCCAGGTACATCGTGAACATTTCAGGCTCTGACTACCCTCTTTATTTTTTGTCCCTTTGAAATTTCATCTGTTTTTAAATTTATTTCGTGCCTAGGGATTGTTTCCTTTAGTGGTATTTGTGGATGCGTGTTGTCCTGAAATTGTGAGTTGTGTTTCACAGGATTATTATAAGATTCTGGAAGTAGATTATGATGCTACAGACGACGCTATTCGCTCCAATTACATTCGTCTAGCTCTGGTGTGTTATCCGGTCTCGCATTTCTATCCTCTAGGGTCTTCTTAGTTGGGTTTGGGGCTAAGTTCTGGTTTCACCGCGGAGCTCAGGGCTAACTTTCTCTGCTTCTGTGGGCACAGAAATGGCATCCGGACAAGAAGAAAGGCCAAGATGCCGCAACTTCCCGATTCCAAGAGATAAACGAGGCTTATCAGGGTCAGTAACCCTTTTTAGTTTTTTCTTTCTAATGATACGAGTAATTAGCTATCTATATGGTAAAATTTTAGGTTATTTGTGGACATGATCGTACTCTTATCTAACTTGGACAGTTGATGATGGGATGGCGATTGGCGTAGATGTAGGCTAGGTATTGATTATAGTAGTGGAAATTGAAAAATAGGTCTATGAAAACTTGGTGATATGTCTTAAATCCTCAACATAAATGCTGCCTTCCTCACTTGGACAGCGAATTTGTTGGGGTTATTTTGCTCCCACTGTCAATAGACTGCCTTCACCAAAACTCTAATATCTTCGATTCTAGGCGTTATTATATTTCATGTTTTCTTTTTTTTCAGTTGAACAAGGCAAGCAAAAGCTTGATACGAGTTAAGAGATTAGAGTTGCGAGATTCTTATCTTCTATCTCGTGCATATTGAGATGCGCAATCCAAAACAACAAAATTCAAAATACGTGGGAGTAATGTTAGCATCATAGGCATTCTTAGCCAAAAGGTTTCCTACATCATTGCCTCTGTGCGTATGATAAAGTTGGAAGTTCCATAAATCTGCAAGTTGCAAGTGGATTTCTTGAGTGATGCCTTGTAGGGGTTGTTTTTGATTTCCACCTCGGAAGAACTTCGTATGTTCTTAATATGGCTGCCCTATTTTCCCCTTTTCTTTAACTAAGTTTTACTGATTAGCATGCTCAAAGGGCTTAATTAATAATTAATAAGTTATTAAAATAAATCTTCTTCTGGATGATCAATTACTGTAAGGCCGTTGGCTAGGCAAGCCAAATTTGTTCTCCTTAATGTCCGTTGGAGAAGAGAATTCCCCCGGGCACCACACCTACATAAACCGCCTCCTTTACCTTCTATGTGCTGGTCATAACATTTTTTTCCTGGGTATGAAAACTGATTTGAATCTACTTAACGCTGTTCTGCGTTACATTTTGCTATCTAATCTTGTCAAGGTTATTTCCATTTATATTATCACAATTGTGACGTGATGGGTGATTCTAGTGATTCTCGAAGCCATTGTTGACTTGTACATTATTAGTGGAAATTATTTCCATTTCGAAAGAGCTAGCTTGGCTGAAATACATATTCTCTTTGGATTTGATCGATACTTCCGTAATTAAAGACTGATGGGCATATGATCAATGAGGAAGGCGGGTCTATTTGAAGTCTTCGAGAAATATAAAATGTGGTTTATTTACCCAGTCGTGAAAGAGATTAGATTAGCTGTTCCCTAAACAAGGCTTGGTATTTTGGTGTGATAGTTGTATCAATCTACTGTAGATTTTCTACTCTTCCTTTCTTTTGCTTATGCCTGTTAAAAACTGTGAGTAAGAGCATGAGCTTCTCTCTTATGATTAGAATAACATTTATTTTGCTTTATCGAACAGTCTTAAGCGATCCCGCCAAAAGGAGAGAGTATGACAAAAATGGGATGCTTTATGTCTATGATTGCAATCTCATGGTAAGCGCTTCCCTTGTTATCTGTCATGAACCTTGCTTGTGAAAATTGATTTATTTACCAAAAGAAAATATCTTGTTTAGAATGACGCTTTGATATCTTCACTTCACATTTTGTTTTATTGTTTGTTGCAGGATTATCTTAATCGTTACAAGAGCCTTATATTGACGTGTAATGGCCTTGGGATGAAGCAATTCATATGGTAAGGCAAATCAATAGCATGGAAATCCTACCATCGCATCTGGGACAAATTTTTTGTGGGTGTCTGTTTCTGCAAGCCATGCTCAGGGATGAATGAGACATGCTTATGATGTAGGATGGCTTATTTCATGCTTCTGTATAAAAGTATATAGGAATTGGTTGCCACATTTAAGGGTCACTCTCCCTGCGTCAAATGGATGTGTTTCTTTCTTGTGATTTGTTTGTGAATGGATGTCTGGATTCACGCAGCTTTTCTACCATTAAGCCAGATAAACCCTAACAATCATGCAGCGGCATCTGCCGTCTGAGAAGAATCGGTAGTTGCCTAGAAGATGAACTCGGAAAAACAAGGTGTGGTCCTGGTTCATGGGTATTTAATGTAACGTAGGTTTACATGCACAACTAGTTTTTTTTTTTTTTCCATGTTTTATAAAATATAAATAATAACTGAAAAATCTTTCGAGAAAAATGTGTTTATGGAGCAAGCAGTTCAGACTTTGCTAGGATGTATAAGAAGGAAAGATACTCAATGGATCAAAAGGGATCGGAGGAATTCGAAATCATAACTCACGGTACACTAAATATCCAACTGATTGTTATTTGAGCAGTGTCAGAGATAACTACCGCCATGTTAACTCGTATTTTTCTAAGCAAATGGCCATTAAAGATATGCAAATGGCCATCAAAGATAAGCAAATGGCCATTAAAGATAAGCTCGCGATCTGTTTTAAGCAATTGGCCCTGTAAACTAGCTCCTGCTTTCCTTGATTAGTACACTAATCTTCTCATTGGGTGACATTGCTTTTGGCAATCAGAGGAAAGTATAGAGAATTGTCTTAGTTATAAAGAAATTGAGATGATCACATTCGCAGCCTTTTATATAATATTACTTTCGGTTCTAAATATAAAAGTTAGTTGATTAATTTGAAAAGATTAAGAAAATACACTATAATTTCTAAATATGGATATTGTTTTTCTTCAAATATCCTTTTTAATCAAGTGTATTGTTAAAACTATTATTGTTATAAAGACTATTTTGAAAGAAAATGAATAAACATGTGAGACATTACTATAAGAGTTTGTTTGATTTTATTTTGATTCTAAATATAAGACCTCAATTTATTTTGTTTTTCATGTTTATCATTTTCTTTCAAAATAGTCTTTACAAAATAATAGTTCTAACTAATACACTTGATTAGTGAAAATATTTTTTTAAAAACTAATACTTATTTATTATAAATATCTAACTAATTTTCTTAATTTATTCGAATTAAAGAGGCAGTATAAATAATGACATAATAATGCGCCTGCTACGGTGGATAGTATTCGAATGACCTAGGTAGCACAAACGCATATTGACAAGGAAGATCTAATAAGACAGAACTTTAAGTGTTCTTCCCTTTAATTGTCACTTTTTTTAGGGAAGGGGGCAGGTGGGGCTGGGATGGGGTGTGGACGTGACCAACTTGATTTGGGATCCCATTGCAGACGGCCGTTGATGCTTAATAAAATCAGATGAATGGACGAGAAATCATAAGAGAACGTTTACTGATAACATAATATCCAGTCTAGAAAGTAGAAACTAGTAACAGCCAGCAGTATTCCGTAGCACACCAATCCACCATGTTGTAAACAATGCTCAATTCTCGTCACCAATTCGTATGGACAACATGCGAACTTCTTTATGTTTTTGTTTGCTAAGACAGCGCGCGACCTTATTTAGCAGACAAAGGTGGTTCCTGTGATTTATGTCCACATTTGGCAGTCAGTCCCTCGTGCTGCCTTTAATCCATTCCAGGTATTTGAGATTGCCCCCGGTGATAGGTAAAGAGATCACCTCTGGCACCCTGAAGAAGAGACAAAAATGTCAGCAACAACTCGAGGCACTATTGTTTGTATGTTTTACTACCAAGTTAATTTCAACAAGGATTTTATGCCAGTTTAAGTCTTGGCAGATTCATAATACATTAAAAAACATCAATCTGTTTTACACTCAGTTGTCAGTTCTATTCTATTCAAATGCTCTTCAAGTTTTCTTTCAGGATTAGATACAATGTACGACTCAAACTGTACAACGCAAATTTGAAATTTTGATGAACGGTAATTGATGAGAAACATCGGTCTTACTCATATTCGTGATTTGCTTTGACATGCTCCGTCAGTGCTTCCAAAAGAGATTGCCTAGTCTTGATTATAAGAAGTTCCTCGGCGTCAGTCTGGACCTGTCAACTTGCAACACACAGCTGATATTAACAAGCCACACCATACTTTCAATTTAACTATGCATTTTCTTATACCACTTGCCAATAAGGACAGTAATAAACAGAATAATTTTTTTTTTTTAAAAAAAAACAAATGAAATGAGTGATGGAAAAACTCCTCATGAGGAGTTCTAGACACGCCAGCATTCTCAAGTCAACATGGAAAATGAAGTTCATACCTCTCCATTCCATTCATACACTGATTCAATGCCTGTATTAGTTGGTTTAACCAAAAAAAAAAAAACACATGCATTAGACATAATTCACATGGGTTATAAAATTCTGATGAAAATGTAATCTTGATATTTAGCTCGCCAAGACTAATGCCAAGTTCCCAACTCAAAACCATCCTGAAATGCCTCCATAGTCATGGCACACATGCTTGATCCCACATCGAAAGCGCCCAATACAGCAGAGGCTAAAATCAGGAGAAGAAAGCTCATTTCATACCTGGAACCCTATTTACACAAGCTGCAAGTCTCTCTTTCACAATGCTTTCGGCTAACTTCCTGCCTGCAGAATCATTCGCGCACATAAAAAATTGGAGCATATAAAGCCATAAAAAACACGAATTCATTAGATCTACCCTGTGCACCTTAGACAAGTAATAATCAACAAGATAAATAACATGATTTCACGGGGTTTTTAAAGTCTTAAACCCTTAATGCTACCTCAGCCCAATTCTTCATGGGCCAGTAGCTGAATGACATGCTAGTGTGTAACCCCCAATCTCAACGAATCAATTGTGCAAACTGGAATGATCCTTTCCTAGAGTATCCCCAGCAAGGAAAACGAAGAAGAACAACACAATGCTCGAACCTGCTTCTTTGTTGGGAACAGTAACATAGACAACAATGCTTGGAACAGTGGCGCTTTTGTCTTCCATCGCTTTGGTACCAACGCTAGTAGCAGCGAAGTGCCTACGGAACTTTGATCTGAAACGGAAGGGAACAATCGCGCAGGGAATCAAAACAAACGAATAATAAAATAATCCGAAAAAAGCAAGAGGATTCGGATCCAGAAACAGAAATAATTAGGCGGAGAAATGGAAGGAATGGATGAAAAAAGACGGATGGCGTCGTACTGTAGGAGAGGGAAAATGGGAAGAGATTGAGCAATCCCCGTTTTGGAGGCGGAGGAATACAGGGGGGAACAGATGCCCAAGCTGAAGATGCAGAAAGCGCCAACCAGAGGATGGCGGCGATGCAGCGAAGACGCAAAGACAACGGAAGCTTTGGTGGAAGTAGCAAGAGTGGGAGAGAGGAGTGTGGAAGCCATTTTGCCAGATGAGAACGGCGTCAAAGATATAGGGTGGTGCGCGTGTCCATCAGCCCTCATCGGCTTCCCTTGCTTGATACCCTCTTCTTCCTTCATCTACGCGCCAAGACCTACGTGTGCAGCTCCTGCATGTGCCACGTGTATATCCCTCCCCAACCCCCGAAGGCTTCCCGTCGTCGTGTTCCTAACGTTTGTCCTTTTTTGGGGGAAAAAAATTAATCAAAATTTTAGGAGAAGCAAGTGCAGCTAATGCTTGCTATTTTAGGATGTGTTTGGATGAAACCAAACCGTGATTTGGAAAAGTAATTCTGGAGAATAGATTCTGAGAAGAATAAATTTTGGAAAGAATAGATTTTATGAAAAAGTAATTTTGAGAAGTGAAAGTGTTTGGATAGTTATTATCAGAAGCACTTTTTATATATACAAATTACTAAAAAAAGACATAAGTTAATATAATAATTACAGAAAAAATAGATTTTATGATATATTTTAATTTGAAGGAATAAAATTGTTAATAATATATTTTTTATTAACGTAATTAATAATACATAAGATAATATAATTAATAATTAATTAATATGTATATATATTTATAAAATATAAAATTAAATATTTTAAAAAAAATAACAAGATACATATCCTATAGGCTTTCACACTCTCCTTTTTTCTCCAAAAGCAAAAAAATTTTGCTTTTTCCAAAACCATGGTTTTGGAGCCAAAACCATGGTTTTGGTTTTTGGGTGGGTGTTTGGGTGATTTATTCCCCAAACCATGGTTTGGGGTGTCACCCAAACACAGCCTTAATTGACAGATGTTCGAGAATAAAATTATCAGAGTTTATTTTGAAGAATCCAATCAAAAGAAATCATTAAATTTGTTTCTTGCAATGCAGAGATTATATCTAAATAAAAAAATGTAAGTAAAAACTTTTAAAAATTATACTACTTTTGATCCTTACTATAAGAGTTGATTTGACTTTTAATTTGATCATAAGTATGAAATTATACTTCTCCAATCCTTAATATAAGACCCATTTAACTAATTTGATTAGATTAATAAAGTTAGGTAAGTTAGTTAATTATAAGAAATGTGACACGTTTTTACTAAAACATCATAATCATCTTTCTTAATACCCCTTCTCCTTCTTCTATTTGATTATAATTGAGGGAGTATCTATAAGGGTAATTTAGAGAAAATTGATAAATATGAGAAATGGGTCTTATATTTATAACCAAAATCAACTCAACAATTGGGTCATATATAAAGGATTGAAGGAGTAATTCATTTTATCTATTATATTTGTCTTTTTTTTTCAAAATAATCATAGTAGTTGCACATGTT
The DNA here is from genome assembly GCF_004799145.2 of Neltuma alba. Classification (NCBI taxonomy): domain Eukaryota; kingdom Viridiplantae; phylum Streptophyta; class Magnoliopsida; order Fabales; family Fabaceae; genus Neltuma; species Neltuma alba. Next base: position 7,657 of record NW_021637049.1, read on the forward strand.
AAAATTTTTTATTAAATAGTAGTTATAACTAATACACATTATTAGTAAGGATGTTTTAGGAAAGAAAATATTTATATATTATAAATAAATAATTTTAAAAATATTTTTATTTATTTAAATTAATTAATTAATTCTTATATTAAAAGTTAAAGCAATAGGACGAGAGCTCAGAAATGGGGGAGAATAGCAAACACTAACTGTTTGTGAGAACTGAGAAGTCAACAATTGGGCTGGCCGCATGGAGCACCGGCGAAGGGCGGAGATCAAGTTTATGGGTCGGTGCGGCCCATGAATTCGGATTTTTTGATTATCAAATCGAGTTTAAGTGAAAAGCAGCAGCTGCATTTGGGTTGGACGGTAACTCTGCCATAGAATTGCTTGATCTGCGATTCATCTTGCCCGCCTTTGGTGTCCTTTGGGTTTTTTGTTTTCAATTTTTTCATGTGTTTAAGCACAACTGAGTGGGCCATCCCTGAGTGGGATTTAGCCCATTTTTGAAACACCCTTTCATGCTATAAGTATGTTAAAATCTACAAAAATCTACCGAGTTAAGTCTAGTGAACAAAAACTAGTCTCTTATAAAGTGGCAAAATAAGTTTGATTTATTGTTGGAAGAAATGTTCATATTTAATGTCCGACAGCATCTCAAACAAAAATGGCTTTCAATAGGAAGATATCCATGTGCAGCAAAAAAAAAAATCTGCCAACAAAATGCAGTATTACTTAATTTAATAGTGTCATAATCATTTAAAATTAAATAATACTCAATATAGACGAAGATGACTTGAGTTACGCCAAAAATAATCAATAATTTACTCATTTTATGAGTAACATTTGTTATGAAATAAAATCAAAACTCAAAAATAATACTAATTGTTCTGAAATGGAAGAGATGATTCTTACATACTGTTTTATAGACACAAAATTATTTGACATTGAATATTATAGCATTACGTTGAATTTCTTCCTTTCAAATCGTCATTGCTCTCTTTACATTGAGAATTACAGAATTGTCATGGTACATGTCACGGGGCTCGTCAACCGGCGAGACCGGAGAGGAAGCCGTCAACTGGTGAGAGCGGAGAGGAAGCCCCCAAGGAGGGAAAACAAAGGCACGAAACAGCATTAGTAACAAAGTTTGGACGACACTTACTTTGGTGGCAGGAAGAAGGGGAAACTAGCAAGAAAACAAAAATATCGTAGTTTGGTAGCTCTGTTTATTAGGAATGCCATATAAATAGTTTTTTTATTGTAATTTATGAAATACAATAAAAGTATGTGAAAGAATTGTAAACATACTTATAATAAGTACTTACTAACACAAGCTTACAATGGCAATTCATGACCATGATAATATAATTAAAGAAAAAACAACAGGAACAGTGGAAGATGCGAGGCTGATTCATGATGCAGCGTGTGGTTTGCGTCAAACTCTGTACTGAGAGGGTCAAAGCATCGAATTGAGTTCAGGCTTCAGAGTGATTTGACTAATCCAAATCAAACCGCTAAGGTGGATGGACTGATTAGTGATCTTAGTTAGAGATAGAGAGAGAGTGAGGAGAGTGTTACGGTGTTAGTGGGACAATAAATTATTAATGAAACGAGCTAAACAGCCCTCTTCCCCAGACAAGGCATATGGTCCCGTGCTCCCAAATGCCTTTCCTTCTTGTTTGGACTTTTTTTGATGATTTTGATAAAGACACTGCTTCTGCCAACACTGGCCTGCCTCCCTTTGCCAGCTCATTCCATAATCCTCCTCCTCCCTATTCCTTGTTTTTCCATGTTCCCATCCTCCACCTAAAACCACGTTACTATTGGTCTTCCACCTTCCACGTGGCTCTGGTTTCCTATAATAATACCTGTATCATTACTTCGGGTTGGTGGTCTTATTTAAATAAGATGACTGGGTTTCGCAGGAGATACGGCGGATGTTCTGGATGCTTGCGAGAGGCATCTGCCTTTGCGAGAGGTCTATATGAAGAGACACAGTGACCCATTTTCTCTTCTTTCTCGTTTGTCTTGTTAGCAGACATTTCTTTATCCCATTATTATACAGAAACAGTGCCTTGTTTAGTATTATAGTGAATCTCAAGAACTCTCTTCTCTGTCTCCATTATCATTTTCTTTTCTTTTCGTATTGAAAATGTTCAAACCCAATCCAACCTCGCCCACTTTATTAATTATATCCGACTCAACACCACTTTTTTTTTTTTAAAATCAGAGGCTCGTCTTATCATTGGTTACTTTCATGGAATTATCAAAGGCTCTCCTTGTACACACCTAATTCGCACTAATATTACCGCAATACATAGCTAGCATATTCATTTTGCTGAGGAAAAAAAAAAAAAGGAACAATCCGTTATTTGACTATTGCTGCTTATAAACTGAGAGGAGCCTGAAAATATCCATTGACGTAACGTACAGCACAAAGGACAAGAAGCGAGCTCTCTAACAGGTGTTCCGACTTTTTTGTTCCGTTGTCATGTGTTCAATTGTTAGTCCCGTGCGACCATATGCCTTTGAACGCATCTGCGCAATAGGGACAAAATCTGTAATACTGCGTGTAATTACGAGGAACCGAATCAAAACTGATTAGATGGAGCTACACTAAATAACAAGGGATGGGAAGTCATAAATAGGCATGTGAGGATGGAAGCAAAGGCAGGAACGTAAAGGGCAGGCTTTGAATAGAAAGTATAGAGAGAGGTGAAGAAGGTGCAGGCATGCAGCATGCTGAGCACAAAGCATAAAAAAGATGCGGTCAGAACAAAGGGCAGTAAAATAATGGTTAAGTTAAAATATATACAGAAATGGAAACAGTGTCATATGCGCAACATTTGACTGCGACTAGGGAAAGCAGTAAAACGAGGGAGGGAGAAGAAGAGATGAGTTAAAAAAATGGAGGAGTGGGGTGTGTGTGAGTGACACTCTGTGAAGCTCGGATCTCAAACAGTGATCAATACTATCTTTTAGACCATAACCAAAAGTCTTACCGACTATGCCTCCTCTCTGCCACATGCTTAAAATAAGACTTGGTGGGAATATAGGCTTTGAAAGTTGCACTATAACTGACACCAACCATATGCGATTAGTGTTCGCTGTTTCAAAAGCACGTTTAAAGAAAAAACGAAGGTTTGATTTTTCAGAGACCATAGAAATAAAGGAGGACTTCAAAGATAGGATTGGAGAAAAGGGTTAGAAATTTGTGTCATAAAGTCTCTTTTGGAAATTCAAGTTAAAGCGAGCACGTCTCCTGCTTAGCTTACTGAATCCAAGAAACCGGCATCCTAAGTTAAACTCAAATTACTCGCTTTGGCTTTTTGTTTTTTAAACTCCCGTTTCTACCAATTGAAATTTCTCATTATTGGTCATCCAAAATGATGATCTATGGTCAAGTCAAATGGCTACAAATTAACTGGGGATCTTATGCAACCTATTTGTATTATGCCGATCTGGATCAATCACATTGATCCTGACTCTTGTCACCTTGTGTTTCAACGGCTAACTGGTCATAGATTGACAAGCGATAATGATGATTCAGGACTACAAACCAGAAAGAGTCAAGATTCGCCGACGAAATTATACATCTTAATTGCATAAGTGTACTCTTAACTTGCTATGGAACCGGCAAACAAAGAAAAGAACCCCGTAATTAAACGTCATGATAATTAGAAGTACACAGCTTTCGAAGAGTTGGGGCCAAATATAATTTGCACTTGGACAGCTGATTCAGAATAGTACCAACCATTTTTCTTTTGAAATGAGACTTGTACCAATTTCTAACCAAGAAGAAAGATACTGTACCTTGATCCGCATAATGCATATTATAAAACGAGAGGAGGCTGTCGCTTGTGCTTTTCCTTTTTCTACTTTCTACATCTGCAATCCCTTCACTTGATGCACGTAAACCAAGCTGCCATCAATGTGTTCATTGATGTTGGAAAAAAAAAACACAATGCACTTTCCTTGATATTAATTTATCTGTTTGATGTATTATTTAAGAGAGAACCCCAAAGCAAGAGAATTGAAAATTACTAGCAGGCGATGAGAGGAGCAATGCCTAGTCGAGGCGCATCTATGCGAATAATATGATAAAATTCAAAACATGCTGGACCAACATTGTGCACAAAATCTAATCGATCTTCATATACTCAGAACTCTTTCTTTGCAAATTCCCATGGTCGAAGCCCCACCCCTGTTTCTATCAAAGTAAAGAGAATGATAACGCCATTACCAAGGAAACCCAGACCCCATGAGAAACACGTCTGGGAGGGACTAGTCTGGCTCATTGCAATTACACAAATTAACCTGTTATTACACAAACTAATTAAAAATATGTAATTAGGAAACCAAGTATATAGCTTAATTAATTGCCGGTTGGAGATGGATAGTTCATCGGTTTCTAGTAAGGTGAAGCGAGTGAAGCAGCATGGTTGCTGAGTAGGCATGCATAATGCTCAGAGAGGATCTGGCGGAGATATTGGAAATTTGGAATAGTGATTAGGGAAGGGGTTAACGTGTTAAAGGGAATTGGTACTTGTTAAACCAAAATTAACACATTCCCGAAAGAGGCGCGCCTAAAAGTGAGAAAAGACCAAAAGTGCATCTCTTTTTGCGATTGTATGCCCACTGGCCAAGCATAAGAGACAACACTTTATTTTTCCCAACACGGATATTAGCAATCTGGATGATTTTGACAACGATTTTTCCACCTTTATATTTTTTTCTTCCGGAAAAAGGACTTTTCATTCACAAGATGGCAAAATGCAGTGCAAGCCCATGCTCAGAGAGGATTAGAGGGAGATTGGCGTGTGGGGTGAGCGTGAGCATGTAAATTGCAGAGTATACTATTAACTGTCTAATCACCAAAGAGAGGGAAACAAACTGAAGGCCTTTATTAGTGCCTCCGCCATAAATGTCTATTCTTCGGCCGCTCAATAATGTTTGTTCTGATAATTTTCCTTTTGGTAAAGAAAAGTCCAACTGAATTTGGGTTTAGAGCTTTTAAGGACTAAAACATATCTTCAGATTCAAAAAGTATTTATAAAGATAGTTACAGGTTGTCTAGAGACAAAACCTTTATATCTATGGGCCGACTCATTATCAATTTGTTCTAATAATTATATATTTTTTTTTATTTAGCGATGCACACCGGGGAGGCCATCAGTGTCCTCTCACGTGGAGTTCTCATTATATACAAAGGGGTTTTTTTTTTTTTTTTTACCAGACATGATATACAAATGGTTACGCATTTCCACGGGGTCCTTAAATATGTTTTGTCTTTTACTACATTTTGAATTAGGAAGGCAGTTGACTTGCAGGCATGGCGTTTTTTGACTCTCAGGCAATCTTGGGGAGACCGACAGAGCGAATCGGTTTTAGATGTTATTAATGCTGTTAATGTTAATTGCATCACCAGCTAAAACTAAAAGGACCTCCCGAATTCTCTTTGGCGTCGCACTCCCACTAAAATTTCGTTCGGGCTAAATGACCACCCAGATGCATGAGTACAGAATTACCAGCTGTCATTTTGCCGTTATCAGGAATCCTACGCAGTTTTTTTTTTTTTGAAGCAACGTTGTATGTTCATATTTTTTTCCAACGTTATAGTATAGGAAAAATATATATCGATTTATGTATATTCTATGATCTCAAATGTCATGCTGTTGGTCAAATAAAAATGTCATGCTGTCGGTAATAATACTATTGTCCAAGATAACATTGCCGAAAGCTGGTAAAAAAAAAAAGATAACATTGCCTAAAGTAAATGCAGCAATTGAAAAACGAGTCTTGCTAATGAACATATTTTTCTTTCCGATAAAAAACAAATACTGAACATATTTTTCTCAATGGAACGATCATTTTAATTTAAAAACATTTAGAAATGAGTGTAAAAATTCACAGTAAAAAAGACTAATATTTTTTGAAATGGGGGGATAATAGAATTAACATCAGCATCTCACCAAAAAAAAAAAATCAACATTGAGTCAGATACTCAGATACAAGCCACGCTCCCTCCATTTCTATTTATTGGACAAAATTTTAGAAGATGGTTTATTTCCATTTATAAGACAGATTAGGAAATTTGAGGATTATCTAATTTTTTTTCTCAATATATTCTTATTGAATGTATGAAATTATTTGTTATTAATACTGTTTTTTTCCATTTAAAATCAGGAGCATTAAATAAGGACAGGAGTGAAAGAATAAAATAAAAATCTTAGTTAAGTTAGTTTAATCAACCCGCGAGAATTAGCCAAATAAATAATTTTGTACTCCTCCGATCCTTAATATAGGAACCAATTATTGAGTTGGTTTTAATCCTAAATATAAGACTCATTTTTTATATTTATTAATTTTTTCTAAATTACCCATATTAATACTCTCTCAACCATAATCAAGTAGAAGAGGAAGAAGTGCTATTAAGAAAGATCATCATGGTATTTTAAGAAAAACATGTTATATTTTTATAATTAACTAACTTAATTAATTTTTTTAATTTAATCAAATTAGTTAAATAGGTCTTATATTAAAAATTAGAAGAATATTATAAATGAAAACGAGAAGAGAAGGAATTGAGGCGGCGAAGAAGGAAATGAGAAAAAAGAGTAACTGTAGCATAAAAAGGGACAGGCAAAAAAGAGCAGCGAAGGAGTGAACGAAGAATAGTCGGACGTTTGCGTCATTGCGTGTTTGCGGTGAGAGACTGAGAGTGACGCAACACGCGTCACCACGGGACACCTCCCACTCCTGTTCCTCCTCCTTTGTGTTTTTACGCTTTCGTCCCTCTGTCACCCAAAAAAACAAAACTCTCCCCTTTTTTGGCTGAACCGGCCCTCCGGATTCAGGCAGCAAAATGTGTCACATTTCCTCTCAATTACTAGTAACTTAAAATAGGAAATCATGCACGGCAAGTCCCTCATTTGTCCCCAGCACTCCACTCGAGTATTCCCAAGTGGCTTCCTCTTCTACATTATCCCGACCTGGTAAAATTATCTCGCTATTCTCTGTCCTAACTTATCTTCGGTTATCAGAGGAAACACCGGATAATCACGCACTCCCTGGGTTCTTATATGTAAACTTTACTTTTAAATGGATTTGGTTTAAAATATAAACTTTATTTTTAAGTTTGTACAAGTATTTATTATTATTTTTATTTTGTCTTTTTTTTTTTACCAGCTTATTTGTCTCTAGTTGACTGTTTTTAGTACTATCTCTCTCATTAATATTATTTTCATATATTTTTTTCATTATTTTTTTATTTATTGATTCTCATTTACGTTTTTAATAAATAAATACAAATTAAAAAAAGATATATTTTTATCTATTTATTATTTTTAACTAATTTTAACTGTTATCATTATTAAGTATAATTCAGTTATTTAAAGCTTATATATAAGATTTTGAAAGTTAGATGTAAGACCGGAGGGAGTATTTTAATTTTTATGCCTTCCTCCTCATCTCTTATATTTAATACTATTCCGGTCATGGGTATATTTAAAATTTAAACATCCATAATATTATAATTGTTCACTCTCCCAACCCTACACATAATATAGCAAAAGGGTAATCCTTTTATTTGGTTGCTATAAAGTATGAACTACTCGGTCATATCCTTCTGATTGCCGCACCCCACACTAGGGGCCCCCACTCCCCCCCTGTCTCTGCCTTTTACCCTAAAAAGAGGCGTTCTCTTCCTTCATAAGGTCCTCTCTGTCGACAGCTTTTTCAGCTCTTCCTTGAAACAGAGCACAGCACTGCCTCATATGTAGAAGGACAGTTTGCATTCATTCTCCTCTTGTTCTTATTTCCCCATATTAACTCTTCTTCTTTAATCGTTCCCTCACACATCTCCATCTCTTCCTCTCTTCTCTAAAACAAAACGGAACGCTTAATCAGTTATCTGAAAGATTCATTTTTTGTTTCTTTGTTTGTCTGCGTTGCTCGTTTTATAAAACTGGTTCTGCCTTGAAGGGCCGAGAAAGAGGCTTATCGGTCTTGTTTGCAATGGCACCCAGTTTCGATTGTGTCTCGGCACTTCTCTGCGCAGAAGACGACAGCATTTTCGACGATGGCGATTATGGAGCTACGATGGAGCCGTTGGACGTTACACGCGGACCCCGTAACCATAACCTGTGCTTTCATGATCGACACGATGGGTTGCCATTGCAGAGTGACGAGTGTTTAGCGCAAATGGTGCAAAAGGAATGCGACCACTTGCCTGCAGGAGATTACCTGAATAGGCTACGAACTGCGGATTTGGACTTTGGGGCCAGAAAGGAGGCCGTTGATTGGATTGAAAAGGTGGGTTACAGGCTGTGTTTAATTTTATTTTTTGAAGCTCTTAACAATCACAGTGACCATTCAGTTTCCTAACGGACGATATCCTGTTTTTGCTGCAATTAATATGGCCAACTTCTTTTTCCTTCATTTTTAGACGGATGTTTTCTGATTTCTGAATCTTCGTATTTTCCTTTAGGCTCTGAAATCTAAACAACACAGCAAAAATGTGATTTATGTGAAAAGTGTTTTGTTAAGATTTCAGTTAAACGAACAGTGTCGTCGTTCTGTGCTCCGTGGTGGGTCCTTTACTAAGTTTCAATTGCTTGGGGTGAAATTAATGGATTTTCCTTATATTCTAAAGCCGATCTGATCATCTGGTTTTGATTGTGTTCATGCATTTCTGCCGTTTTTCTTTTTTTTCTCTTTTTAATGTTTAAATATGCACATACATTTCCGTTTCGATCTCATAACCTGTATTAAACCATCGTGAGCATGGGGTCAATCGCTGGGCGAAAGATTCTGAGTTCATAATGTTCGGTTGGTATTATCCGATTGTCCTGTGTCGTTGTCTTCTACTTGATTAACGGGGATACTGGTTCCACAGGTTCGAGAGCACTTCGGTTTCAGCCCCCTCTGTACATATCTATCCATAAACTATCTGGACCGTTTCCTTTCATCATACGAATTACCAGTAAGTGTCCAAGCGTGAAAAGATCAACGCTTTGTTCTTTTCCTGGTTGTATTCTGCTCCGGTTTTGATCTAATGGATCCACATGCAGAAGGGAAAAGGCTGGACAATGCAATTGTTGGCCGTGGCATGCCTGTCTCTCGCTGCCAAAATGGAAGAGGCTGAAGTTCCCCTGTCTGTTGATTTGCAGGTAGGCAATGGTGTTTTTAATGCTTAAAATGGCCAGGCTGTGTGCCGATCAAAGAGCACACTGGGTTTGGTACAGGTGGGAGGATCAAAGTTCGTATTTGAAGCAAGAACAATACAAAGAATGGAACTTTTGGTACTGAGCACACTGAGGTGGAGAATGCAAGCCATCACTCCGTTTTCCTTCATAGACTATTTTCTATTCAAGCTGAATGATGATCAGAAACCAGAAGGAAGTTCCATATCGCGATCCATCCAAATCATATCGAGCACAGCGAGAGGTACGCACTGCCGGCTCTGCTATTTGTAATAACGGCAATTATAAATGGAAGGAACGGAAGATAATGATCATTGAATGCAGGGGTTGACTTATTGGAATTCAGGCCCTCGGAAGTTGCAGCGGCAGTGGCAATATGTGTTGTAAGGGAAACCCAAACGGTGAATACGGAGAAAGCAATTTCGGTGCTGAGTCAACATGTTGAAAAGGTAAAATGAATGGCTTACACATGTGGTGGATTTCGAAGGAATAGTGCTACATGTGGACTCGCATAATTGAACTATGCTGGTTTGTTTGTTTGTTTGTTTTGTATGTTTGTGTTGGGCAGGAGAGAGTGGTGGAGTGCTTGAAGATAATAAAGGAGATGGCATCAAACGGAAGAGAAGACTGCGTGGCGCAGAGCCCAATTGGGGTGTGGGAGGCGGCCGCATTATGCTGGAGCCATAAAAGCGAAGGATCAAGTTCATGTGGGAGTTCGTCTTCGTCACGTGATGGCCCCGATCCTAAAAGGATCAAGTTAAACAATACAAGTAACAGTGGAGTAGAGCTGTTGTAGTGAATTTGGAGGCACGCTGCTTTACTCAGAATACAGAGTGTGTGGTTTATAGGGAAGGTGCCGCCCCCCCTTGGTCGAAACAGAGGAGGCAGAGCTGGTGGTGAATTTTGAGACGAAGGAAGTGAGCTTCAAATGATGGTCGGGGAAAGAGGTTGAATTGAATTCTGAGGGAGGAAGGGGCCACCCTATTTGTCGGAGCTGCTGTTAAATAATTTTACAGCTCTTAACAGCTAGCTACGGACCAGAGATCGCAAAGCGCGGCCCTATTGCTGGATGCCAGTGCCATTTTGTTTTCAGTACAGTTTGTGTTAGGCTTTATTATTATTATTCTTTTTCAGTACAGGCACTAGCCTCACATAAATATTAGTGTTATTTTCATACGACCTTGTTATTAATTTTTCTTTTCCTTTCTTCTCTCTTTCCCCTATCCTGTTGTCTGTTTATAACTTTATATCGTATTTTCCTAAATAAAAGTTTGAGCAGAACTGTTGAACTCATCAAAGAGGTCCCAGCGTGCAAAAGCCATGCTCTGCCAGAAAAGATCTTTATTTTTTAAATCAAATTTTGCAAATATATAAATATAGGACAATTAAACACTTGAAGGTTTTATTTTATGTACGGATGGAGTGTATCTTTGTGCTAAATTTTATATGGTGTGATTTTATTTATTTTCGAACCACCCATGCTTTCGTTTGGAAGAATAGTGATGGATGGACGAGCAGTCTCACATGTTAGTGGGGGAAAAAGGTCAACGGTGATCAATGAAGGATACGAAACTCCCGCATGTCTCTGGATGTGAATAGAAGGGCTCGGTTTATTCCGAAGATAAAGAACGGCGTCAGCCAAACGAAAACATGAAAACACATAATATTTTTATCACTTGAGTGCACCTCTTCCTCTTTCGTGCAACAAACTAAAAAAATCAAATAAGTTTTCAGTTTTTTTTTAAAATATCAAAACCTATCCTAAAATCAGGTTTTGTTATTTCTCTTAATTCTTTAGCTGTCTTGTAATTAACCATTAAAGATTTCTTGGCTTTGTTTTCAGAAGTAATCTTCTAAAATCATTTTACAAAATGGTTTTCAGAAACAAAACTAGAGAAGAAAATCAAAAGGTCCCAAAAATGCAAATAGTAAGCTTCTCTCGATTACTCAATAACGGGGCAGAATGAAGCTGGTCAGGGGGCCCAAACTTAGTGTTCAGAGGCTTGTAATGTTTATCTTAAGCTTTCAGAAGGGGTTGTGATGTTCACCTTAATTAGGAAAGCCTGGGTAACGATGGCAAAAGAACAACAACAGCAGATCAATAGGGACCGTACGGGATACGGTAGGAGGTAGGGGTGTGTATGGACCAGATGGGACAGGATTTTTTATCAACCCGAGTTTAGTAAAGATCTCGAGTTGAAAAGGACAGTCTAAAATTTGATCTAGTCCAGTACCAACCTGAGGTCGGATTGGACTAGATTTGATTCATTAGACTGGTCCAGGCAGTCCAGGACCTCAATTTAAATTTTTTTAAATTTTTTTCTTAATGAGAAGCAAAATTGCAACTTACTATATAAAATTTTGCTTATGTGTTGATCCAAACTTCATCAAATTTGATAATTCTCTTTCAATTTCTCAATATTGTCATGTTTCATTTATTAAATCTCATTAATATTGATCTTATATTGTAAAAAATATATACACATGCTCATTATTTAAGAAGTTAATCAATAAATCTTGATTATTTGAATAGACAAAAAAACTTATATAGAAGAATTAAAACAAATTAAAATTATCTAAATAATAGTTAAAAAAAAAAGTTAAATTGGAGTGGACCAACTGGTCTGAGGGATTAGTCCCTAGTCTAGTCCATCCTGATAAGACTAGTCTTACTTCGAGTCAATTTTTTCTGAACCAAACTAAACTGAATTTGCTTGGATTGGATCGGACTATGCCAAATTACCAGGTTTTTTGCATAGCCCTAATAGGGGGATAAAATAGTGGGAGTGACGCGGGGTGCGAAAGTGAAAAGCAGCGCAGGACGTTAAAAATGGCAGCTGATGGGCAGGTTTCCACTGGGCACAGTTTAAATAGATCTGGGACCCACTACAAACTGGATACGTGGCCCATTCTGTTCACTTCTGTTGACATGATCCGAAACCCACGACACGAAGTGCGGCACTTCGTTCGACCGAATGCTACGTTGGCCCAAATCACTCTAACTCTCTGGCGTGGGCTTTGTGTCATGGCAATGAAAGGAAGCTTCCGCACTTCCTAATAAAGCAAGCACGTCACGGCCTATATGTATAATATATATACATGGCCGTGCCTATCATCTTTTTTTAATAGCTCTAAGAATTCAGCATAAAGGTGACATCGGAAAGTCCTCTTCATCTCAGCTGTTCACAGCTGAGTTCCACATTCATGGTCACATATTTGCACTTTCCCTTTCTTCCAAACAAAGAACGAGGTGCGTGTGTACCGTGTAGTGGACCCATTGATCCAGAGCCGTGACCACCTCCCGCATTTGAATCGTGTGCACAAAAATTACCGGTCAAGATGTATAATGGGAATAATTATTATTTTTTAAATTAAAGAACCAGCAATGGATGGCACGAACGCTGATCCGTCGTTTTGAAGACTGGTCGGGCAGGATATTGATGAAAAGGAAACAGAAGTAATTTGGGAAGAAGATATGGAACAGATTTGAAATTATGAAAAGGAAAAGAGGAGGCGCGACAGTAGCCCGTACACAGAGGTCGGAGCTCAGAGAGACGTTGACGGGCGAGCCTACCCCCTAAAAGGAAGGCGTGCTCCCTCTTCCTTCTGCAGCAACCCCCTCTCTGTCCTTGTCTCTCTAATCTCTCTTTCTCCTTCTCCCCCCTTCCCAACATTCCCCCCTCTCTCTCTCTCCACCCTCCCTTCTTCTTGCCGTTATTTTTAATCTACATTCCTTTTTGTACTTGGATCACCCACTTCAACCTGATCTTATCCTCCGCTTCTTCACTTGAATGCTTCTGCGGGGTGTTTGGGAAACCCAAAACTATGGTTTTAGAAGCACTTTTTCGTAAAACGAGATAATCTCCTTCACATATTTACTTCGTAATCTATAAAAGCACTTCTGAAACTATGGTTTGGTTTCTATCCAAACACTCCCTATGATAATAACCATCCTTATTTAATTTGATTATTCCACTCCAATCCCAGAAGTCAAAGTCCGCTTGCTGTTTCAGCGGCATGCCTCGTCATTTCTTCTCCCTCTGCCGTTTCGCCAGAGTTTGTTTAAAGTAATCAAAGCATTCGATATCCGTCCATACTCAATGCATCTGTACTTGACGCCTGCTCCTTCATGCAAACCCGCATGCTCTGTTTTATAGTAATATACTACCAGCTGTCATTTTATGGCCTATCCATCCGTAAACCCCTTGAAAATACCCTCTACTCTTCCTTCCTTTAAATCGTACGTTTACAGAGATACGACCGCGGACCACATCTCTCATTTTCTTAATTTAATTCCCACTACCACCTTTCAAAAGGAAACCACCAGAATAAAATAAAGTTCCCTCCATGAAATATCAACCTCTTGTATTAATCTTCTATCTTTCATATTAAATGAACAGCGAAGTTAATCTACCCATCTGACTGATTTTATTTTACTAGCGTGTGTTGGAGAAACAGATCTTATATTAAAAGATGGGATCTGGATTATTTCAGAATCCCTCACTCTGTTTTTTTATTGGAGAATCACATCTCCATCCTTACATGAAAAAACAGTGGCAATATCGCCGGGAGATCAGACCGAGAGAGTAAAAAGATAGCGATTCAGGAAGCGTGGTGCGTGGCAGAGTCTACAAATGACAAAGACCGTAGACTTTGACGCGTACGTAGGGGATATTGCTTTTCCATTATTCTCCACGCGCACTCAAGTTCCACGTCCCATCTCTGCCTTGGCAATTCGACAAGCGCCTCCCGACAAAAATGGCCATTCTTCCATTAACATCCTCCTCTTTCTTTCCTTTCCAGAATCAACGTCATCATCATTACATTACTCCTAATTAATTACTCATCTTACTCCTCACTTCCTTTTGACTTTGCAATACAATACACAGCCTCAAACAGCTGGCCCCACCCCCGAGTCTACAGCGGAGGCCTCAGCTGTTCCTTTGGCAGGCCAGAAAATTAATTAAAGACAAAAACCACAATCATGGCATGCCCCCTCCATCCCGTGTTCTTTCTCACGCTTTAAATTAATTAAACCATATCATAAATTAATAAGTGGAAGAGTAGGCCACAAGCTGCAGCCACAGGGCAACCGATATGAGATTTTAAAAATATAGTGGAACTGGTGATTCCGACATTATTGCTGTGAAATGAGCGCACGGTGAGACTCATTAGAACTCCATCTAGTCATCAATTACAAGTCCTCTAGCGCATCATATAATGTGTTGTCCGCTGCATTTTTCGGGTGCATTCATATCATAATAACCCCTCTGCATAATTTATGAGATACACGTGCGTTTTGGGAGTTAATGGCTAAACTCTAGAAAAGTACAAGAACGTATTGAAGTCTTGGGCGAGCGCCCAGCATACATTGAACAGCAATCCAACAAGCCTGGGAGTCGCAATGATCCAACACGCACTGTGTCTTGCTCCCAGCAGCTTGGCTATATACGTGAGTACTCGTGGTGGGTGAGATTTCACGCTACTTACATCTTTTAACATCAAATCAAAGACTCTTGTTGCAGCTTGCTTGCTCTATACGTGTACAGCGACGCACAACAACCTTTTTCACCATTATTTATGTCCACAGCACTACTACGTAGCGATGGGTGTGTTGGTCTTCAATTCTAAGCAAAGATATGTTATACATATAACTTGAATCCAATGGAAGAACTAGGGACGACAATAATATAAGTATGCTAGTGCCGTGCAAATAACAAGCAGGCATGCGCTTCTGTGAGTGATGATGAAAATCTTGAATCTACGCCTAAACAAATGATGACTTAATCCAGCCATATATATATATTAATATTATAAACAGCTGGCTTGCTCACGCACGTTTCCATTAAGGGAAAAGCGGTAAATATATTAATATGGTGGGCTGAAATGGAGAAAAAGAGAAAGGGGAGGGATGGAGAGAAAAATTAATGTTGGTGCTGCATGACACTAGATGGGAGTTGAGGTGGGCGTATTTTTAATTAAGGGCGAGGTATGGTGGGTGGAGGGAGGTGTTATGTGGCTTTGCAAGCGTGGGATGGTAATGTTGGAGAATCCACAGCCAAATGGCTCCATTGCCTCATGTCCCACCTAAACCATCATTTATTAGCTTCTCCGTGGCCCCCTAGTCACCCGTTTTTAATCCTTAATTCAACACAATGTCTCACCTTTTCTGCCTCCGAACGCTGGGCCTTTCCACTCGTCACATGATGGTGCATTGGTCACGCCATGGAGGGGGAGTTGGGGGAGCCCCACTCGAGGTTTAATTTTGCTAACGAGTGCCATCATGGGAGGCTTATGGCTTGTGCATCTCATTAACACAAAACACTCGTTAGTGGCAGAAAACATGGGAACCCCGTGTTTATATATCCCCCCACCGTTACCATTGCCATTACCATATCGCTCTCGTCTTTTCTAATCCTTGTACTCCACGTCTCAATTCCTTCTCTCTCCATCCCTTGTGTAATGAGTTATCAAATCCCTACCTGTTTCCCCTTTCACTTTTTTCTATTCCCCGTATAAGGGATCCTGCGTGTGCGCGCGTGTTTTATCGGCATTGGCATTATTCAGACTTAAGTACGTTCCACGGTAATTCCTGTAAGACCATATATCTCCTCTGGTGTTTCCAGAAGGATTAGTTTAGCTCTTCTAAAAGCTCAATTATTCTCAGTAAGAAAAATAAATCAGGGAAATGCAAAGTCGATTTTTCTGCGTATTAATTAAATAGACAACACGCCGACCTCATCTGTCGCATTTGCTGAGACTGGGAACCTGGCATGACGTATTGGCCGGTCAATGGAGCATGCAAACGACTAGTAAAATGCACTCCCTCACTAAAACATTAAAAAAAAAAAAAGGAAAATTACTTTTCTGAAAGTAGCGTTCAAATTTTAGACCGCACCAATGGAAAAACCGGAGGACATCACCACGGCGAGAAAGAGAAAGTGAGGAATTGTGGAAGAAGAAAAATTAAAAAAAGGAAAAGATGACGAGATCACAATAATGATACATAGAATATGCTTTGGTGGCTTCCACAGAATGATATCGCTTTTCTTGCTCATGGTGGGCGGTGACCGAAGAAGCCTCAGCTGAACCCATTCACGGCCATTTCTTAATATTATTCATTCGGTGGTCCGCAGCCACCAAGCTCGAATGTAATACCCAGTCAATTCACATTAATCCAGTTTTATACTAAACAAATGTCAGGCTTAGCAAATAAAGCGACCATAATGATAAAATAACACAGACGTGCAAAGCAATCCAATTGATCAGCATGTCGATGTCAGACCAGTTTTTTTTCTTTCTTTTAGATTAATGGACAGATAACTTAAAGGGAATGGTTGCTTTCCATCTGGGTGGGCATGTTAGTGTGGTCGTTTTAGTGGCGCCAAAAAGGTCAGGACCCCATTGAGGGTGAAAAGGAAGCAGTTGATTGGGCTCGTTGATTGTTCCCTCCACTCCAAACAAGAAGGCATCACTGTGTATATCTTATTCCCTCAATTTAATAAGCTTCCATAGGGTACCCTATGGCTACGGATTCTTCTTATCTGTCCATAAGATCCTGTTCAGGTGATCAAATCGCGTCTCGTGCTCCCACCCTGCATTTTCTTGCTGGTAGCACCACGTCGCTCCTTCCTCGCCACTGATCTCTTTTGTATGCAGTCTTCTGCTTATTTATTTAAGGGGTATTTAGATAGAAATTAAATTATAATTTTAAAAGTAATTTTAATAAAAAAAAGTTTTGTATCAATTTACATGAAAGTACTTTTTAAAAATAATTTTTAGATTAGCCAAACAGCTTCTTAATTTACCCAGGTCTGGTTTTTTAGAGGGCGTGATCCGGGCGCCATGAAGATAGATGAACTTGGGCACTAAATTATGGTGACATGTGGGGGTGGTGATAGAAAGAAACTGAGTTATTTGGGGGGATTAGTGGGAGGGTTAATGATGGAATGGAATAATTGGAGGGTGGAAAGGGCCAGGCACAGACGACTAATTGGATGGCTCATCACATTCACATATCACATCGATTAAAAGCAGAGGTGTACCAGTGCCTGTTCATTACTTTACTTTTTCTTGTTGCCACCAAAGGGAAAAAAATCGTAAAGCTGGGCTATCCATGGTGAATGGAGGGGTAGCCTAATCCTCCACCACAACGCCGTGCCCATGGGTGGGTCCCTCCCCCACAAGTTAAATGATCAGAACGGTCAAGCCACGATTTGTTCAGCCTCATTGCCATGGAAACATCGGATACCTACCGTTCCCTACTTTTCCATAATCTGCATTTACACATTACGTGAATTGCGATTCCTTTGTTTGGAGCGCCAATTTACAATTTTATAACAAGGAGAATGGTTGAGTTCTGAATAAAATAAGCGGGGGCCTTGAGGGTAGTTAATAATTTGGGTGACATCAATTTTGCTGGACTGAGGGAGAGATTCAATGTGAATTGTGAAGGAGAAGGAGAAGGGTAGGGCAAGCGAGACTAACAATAGGGCGTGGTTTGGTGAGGACACGAGGACGTGGTCAACAGGAGAGAGTAAAATGGAGGCCAAAAAGGTTGAGGAGGTGATGATACCAGCACCCACGGGGCCACGCTCACTCACACATCATTGTACACTTATGCCTTGCGTGCACTCCTCACTCCTCACGCCCGAATCAACCACCATCTCTCTCTCTCTCCCTCTCCCGCCCCCTCCCCCTCCTTTTTATTAAATGCCATGCTATGAGGGGCCCTGTGTGTCCGTTCGTCCCTATATAATTCAGCTCCCCCTCCCCTCTCTTTTGGGCTTGGAGTCTCCGCTTTAACTGTGCCTATTCACGCTTGCTCTGTTCCCTCTCGCTTTCACCCCTCTCCCTCTTTCTTCTTGCGCCCTCTCACTTCCCTTCCGGTTTCCACCTGCGGTTTCGGCTTCTTCTCCTTTTTGTGAGTTTTCTGCTCATCTGTCCCTGCTTTAATGCATCTTCTTGGTTGTTAATCTCTGTTTTTCAAGCTTCTGGTCATGAATCTCTGCATATACCTTCGGTGAACCTCTTGATTTTTGGGAACTCCTATTGCTGAGCTGGAAGCTCAATAATTCACGTATTTATAAAACGAAATTTGTTTTCTCTCACGTTTTCCTCTTTTCCTAGCTTTCCAGATTTTTCCTCCTAGAATTTTCAGCACGGTTTTTCCTGCATCAGTTCAAGGCAAATTGCATAATTTTTTCTTCAGATTGGATGCTTAATTGTTTTTTCCCCTTCCTCTTTAAGTATATGCCGGCCAAATTTTAAATTAATCTGTGGAGGAAAGGTTCTCTTTTACTAATATGATGTCGGATAAGAAAAATTCTTCTTTTATGCGTCGCTTATATTTTGAACTGCAGAAAATGTGCTTTTAATTATGTATTTGTGCATATCGTGAGAAGATCTTTGACGGTGTTGCAGGATATTAGATGGAATAGTGGGAGCTGCCTTTTTGGAGAGAAGGTTAGAACAGCATGCGGTGGTTGCTTACCCTATCTGTTGATGTATACCGCATAGTTATTTCCTTAAACCTGTATTGCAAAGTCATTCTGTAATTTGCGTCTCGTGAACGGAACATTCCAATTAACGGTCTTGTTTTGCCTTCTATATATCCATGGGATCCAATTTCCTAGTTGTTGTTCCTTGTTATGTCCGTCAGATCAGCTGAAGGATACCAATCTCACCTCATCAGACTCTTCTGATCAGATCCGTTTATTTTTGCTTCCATCAACCATCTATTTAGTTACAGTTCATTGTTGTCTTGCCCTTCAGTTTTTCAATTTGTCCAACAGCATAGTACCCTCTGATAACCTGTGTTTTTTATTCTCTAATTGTCCAAACCTGACCCACTCTTGCGGGAGCTTTACATTCACTGTCCGTGGGAAGTTTGTGCTTCTTTTGCTTTGAAGGGTTGGAAAGTAGTTATGGTGTGCCAAGCAGCGAGTCAAACGAGATTTCGGGCATTGAAACATGAAAATGGAACTGCTGGGTGCTCAACCATTATAGTTAGAGTTATAGCATGCTTTCAACCTCTCCGAGAATGCCAGGTAC
The DNA here is from genome assembly GCF_004799145.2 of Neltuma alba. NCBI lineage: Eukaryota > Viridiplantae > Streptophyta > Magnoliopsida > Fabales > Fabaceae > Neltuma > Neltuma alba. The sequence goes on from NW_021637049.1 coordinate 26,904, forward strand.
GTGACTACTCAAGACTTTAGATATCTGGGAAATGTTTGGTATTATTATTTTCCTTGGTTGTATTATTTCGCTTGCCCAAGAAAATTATGAATGTATGTCGTGCTCATCTTTTCTTGATGGGAATTTTTCAGGCTGAATATTTCCGTCATTTGCTCAAGCCTGTCACGTAGAGTAGTTCTGCCTCTCTGTATTTGGGTTAAGCTGGTGCCTTTAGTTAGTATACTTGTTCGCCAAAGAAACAGATAGTAGCGGATAGCTTTTGTCTGAAGCTCTTTTTCTTCAGGTATACTCCAGATTTTTCATTCATTGGTATTTGCTTTTTACTATTTATCCCTTATTCTGATTTTTTTGTTGACCATATGCTGCCTGTTTTTTTTCTTCATCTTTATTAGGTGATTGTTCTGGTTGAATGGGAAAAGATTGTGGAACCTGGGTGCCACAACGGCGTTTAGATTGGCAATCACCCAACCAAAGCTCCCTCAGGGCTCCGTGTGAGGGAAGGCAGGCCGATGTTTCTGCATATATGAACCCTGGCATTGGTAATATGGTCCCGTCTAATGAGGCAGTGCCAGCTTTTACATCGTCCGCGTTGCCTCATTTGCAGTTAGGATATTCTAATGAACCTCCTCATGGTTGGTTTTACTGTTTGCCTCGGTTTCGTCAGGCCTTCATGCCTGCTCCCAAATTCTCTGTTAAGGGAAATCTCCCCGCTGGTCAAGTCAAAGGGTCCGGAGAGGCAACTTTCCCCAATCGGGAAGCTCAAAAACAATTCCTTGTTATTGATCAGACGGGTGATCAGACAACTTTCATTTATAGCCCTCGGCTTGATTCTTGGCATTCCAAACAGCGTGGTCATGAAAATTTGAATTTGAACGAGCCTCCTTTTAAAGGAGATGTGAACAATCTTATTGGATCAAGTTTCCCAGCCAGAGTTGATGAAAACCAGGAAACAGGCGTGGAAAGTGAGATGCATGAAGATACGGAAGAAATTAATGCGTTGCTTTACTCGGACAGTGCTGATTACTCCACGGAGGATGAAGATGAAGTTACTAGCACAGGGCATTCTCCCAGCACGATGACCACCCATGATGATAACCGAGAAATCTCTAGAGCAGCCACTGAAGAAGTTGGGACGTCCACTGGAAAATCAAAGAAGAGGAAACTGTCAGACTGTGCTTATGATGACACTGCCACTTCTCTGAATATGAAGAGACCCAATGATTATGATGGTGGCGTTGATGTTGAATCAAGATGTTCTTGTGGAAAGGGCCAAGGGTCTGGTGAAATGGGTTCCTTGTCTGGCAATAAGATGAGAAAGGAGAAGATACGAGAAGTCCTGAGCGTTCTGCAGACCATAATTCCTGGAGGGAAGGACAAGGATCCAATTGTGCTTCTTGATGAAGCAATACGTTGCTTGAGGTCCTTGAAACTCAAGGCTAAAGCTCTCGGACTTGATGCCTTGTTGAGTTCCTAGCCAGCTACTTTACTACGTGTGCAGAATAAGCAAAGGTAAAGGATGGGTGGGTTCGGGAGAGGGGAACTCGTGATTGGGTATTTCCATTTTATTAAAGTTTAGCTTAGCAAATATGGCAGGGGAATGAGAGACCGAACTCCATCTGGGAATTTTGTCTTGATGATTGAGTCGGAATGAAATTATGAATCATAAGTCCGTTGTCTTTGGTTTTGGAGAAGATAAAGTGTGGGACTCAAAGCAGGGCGTGGGATGGGAGTTTTATTCAATGAGGAGTGATTCCAGAGAAGGACCCCAAAATGGGAGGGCACGCCTCTCGGCTGGCATGGGACCCAATCTCTCTCGCCTCCACTCTTTTGTAATCCTGTCATTGTTGGTGGGCTTACTTTTATCTTGACGAAACAGTACTGGAACTCGATGGAGAACACTGATATTTGTGTTGGCTCCTAGCGATGTTAAAGAACTAGTAGTGTTGTGTATTCTGTAGTATTGTGTTGAAATTGGATGTATGGCTGTTGAAGAAGATATTTATGTATGTAGGGTGGATGTAATTGAATATGGTTGTTGGTGTTTATGGCAAAACGACTGTTGAAGCGCATGCTCGCATTTATTAATGAGAGAAAAGGATGTGGCCATATTGACCAGTTTTATTAGTAGAATGATTCCTGATTTGATGAAAAGTTGTTTTTCCGGTGCGGCCTACAACGGGACCACGCCATTGAATTATTTGAAGGCAGGAGCAGAGCTTGACATTGAAATCATGGCAGTTATCAAACAATCCCAAGAATCTTTTACAGCCTTCTACTGTTGACTCTCGTTTATCTTCTACGGTTGGGAGGAATCATAAAAATCCAGCCCAGCAACAAACAAATGCGACTATCTGTACCATTCTTCTTCTCCAACATCCATGGTTGTTATGGAGAGGTTAAACATGCACTGGAGAAGGAAGCGCCCTCCTGTTATGTCTTCCATCTCCCCATTTCTTTTCTGATGGCGGTGGGGACATGTTAAAAGTGCACTGGAGAATGAAGGACTGTTATCCATTTTTTCCCTACTCCTGCTATTGGGGCATCCTTTGTTGCCATGTGAAATATAAAACTGTATTCCCCCCCTTTTTTTCCTTTCGGCCTTTCCTGTAGACATCTGTTTTGTGATCAAGAGGAATCGAGATTCTAGGGAAACTTTCCTCTTTAGTGTCAATTCCCTAATCTATCTATTCACCGAATGAATGAAAGGGGGAAATCCTTTCACGACTCAACCGCGGTTATTTTTTATTTAATAATAAGAAATATAATAAATTCCCCTTTTTAAATCGAGAACAACGATCCCTGTGTTCCCGGCTTTTAGCTATCACTGTTGTTTTTATCATAAATCCACGAATGACGCGAGTTTCTCCGCTTGATCTTTAATCATTTGGGTAGCTACGGTTGGTGCAGTAGTTTTCTTTTAGAAAACAGTCCAGAACCTCTTTTCTATGGGCCCGCGGTTCATGATCATGGTACCGGATCCGGCTTAGAGGGAAGGAAAAGTTCTGTTTTTTCCAAGGCAGAGTTTTGTAATTATTTTATTTTTATTTAGAAATCCTTTGTTTAATTTATAAGGGGTAAATTCTTTTGAACGGACGAGGTAAATCAAATGAAAAAATGTAAAGGGATATGAAATTTCACTAAAATAGGTTATATTTTAGAATTTCATTGTCATTTTTTGACCTTATCAGAAGGTGCTCTACGTACTTCATTGAAAACAAAAAAGAATAAAAAACAAGAACATATTAGTAGATTGAATTTAGTAAAAGAGACTAATTTTTCATGTGATGGGTCAAGATTTGAATCTTACTACAAAATGTGTCCACATCGACGATACTACCTGCGATCCTATTTATAATATCTTATTTGTAGTTTACAAATAAAGTTTTATTAAAAAGATAGTACCTTAAATAGAATGGGATTGCCTTAAAGACATGTGTGATTATAAAATAAATAAATAAAATGCGCATATTCTATTTCTCTGGTCTTGGCGGAAAAGATTTTGGGGCTCCTTGAATTGGATGATAGGTTTTGTCAATTAAATTGTTCATCTGACTGGTCACACGGTGCGCAGGAACCGGTAGGAGTTAAAGATACTTCCTTTTACTCATCTTCAACATACTCACTTTTCTGAAACATGTGGTCCTCGATATCTTTATATTTATAGCCATCTCATTTCCTTTTTCTCACTCACCCTTCGCGTGCTATTAAATTGTACCTGCCGTCTCCATTCCTCAGTGTTCTGTGAATTGGGAATCGAATAGCCCTCCATTCAGCTTTATGATTGGATCACCAACAATCCAAACACTGCTCCAGAGGAAATCATTTGCGCAGAATCTTCGTAGTACCTGATCGGAGTTTAATTCATTACCAGTTCTTTTCTTCATCTTATGCACAACTTAAATGATCCTTCGTGCATGCATATAGAAAAAGGAAGGCTCTGGCTAAGTAGTATCTGTAATCCTAACGTATGTCCCTCCATTCTGTCCTACTTTGTTCAGGGAAATGCTGCTAAAAGGAACCAACAAGCGATGTTTTTCCTGTAAAAGTAACAAAGTAGAATAAAAACATGGAGTTATGTGGATTAATAGAGGAGACCCCTGTTTTTGTTTCTGTGGAACCGTCTATCGAATGCACGACGTGCCAAAGGGGCCTCCTTCGTTTCGACTTGTAATCAAATGTGATTGTGAAAGCCCAAGCTCGTTTAGCACAATTTCCTTGTGAATGTAACAGGCAAAAACCCAGTAGTGTTTGTCTCTGATCTCATTGTCGTTCTTTCTTCCTGCATTCAACCTCGTTATGAACTGCTGTTTCCCCGCATGCTGCATCACTATTCACTACCTCATTATGAAATGAATGCAGAGCTTTCCCGGCCCTCCGTATGTTGTTCACCTATGGACTTCCACACATTTGTCGTTTTCGGCTTTTTTTAAATGGAGCAATGCAAAAAGTATCGAAGAGGGTTAGATCTAGCGGAATAAGCCAGTCTTCCGTGTGATGAACTAGAGTTTGAATCTCCACTAGAAGAAGTACTTATATTTAGTACTCAGATAATATTTCGACTATGATTGTCTTTAATAAAAAAAATCTGTGTCTAACAAAAAAAAATGGAATAGGGTGAATTGGGCCGAAATTTTTTTTTTGGTACAAAAGAAACCAGAACAAAAAAAGACTAAACAAAAGATTTCTTGTTCACCAGATTCCTGAGATCCATCGGGCATTCATCAAAGTAAGAAGATGCGGATATCCTTTTTTTTCGGCTGGAGCGTCAGCAACTCCATTAGCATGTCTTGTAATGAAACGTAGTCTGATTTCAACTGGGCCGAATTAATTTGCCGTGGAACCACTAGTTGGGCGCATGTTTAACAGGCCAACTGGTCCAGAACTAAATTGAGCTGCCTCTCCAGATTTGACTAATATATGATTGAGTTTCGAGTGATTAGGGGCTGTTTTATTCTGTTTTGTGTTTCTGTATTTTAAAAATAGTTTTGCATAATTATTTTTCGGAATAAGTTTTAAAAATTAAAAAAAATATGAAACGTTATTGTTCTAAAACACGAACAAATTAAAAAGGATATGGTTAGAGTCAAACTTCGTTTTAAATATCAAGGTAAAAAAAAATTCATTTTAAATATATACAAATCTGCCATTAACGAAAAGACTTGTCCCTCACTTCTTTTCCTGTTTTGTTAGAATAAAAAAAAAACATATGACTTTCTAAAATTTTTTAAGAACATCTATTTTCTTGTTCCTCATAATAGTTCATCAAAGACATATTATCCAGGATATCTTTTCATCCTCGGGTTCCTAAAACACGAAATTAAACAAGGCTATGTTTCGCTTCTACTGTTTAACTCTTCTTCTTTTATAACAAAACAAGGCTAGTAAACATTTCAAAATGCAATATCTCTAACGTGCCAAAAGATAAACTGGAAGGCCTTCATGGCTCTACTTGATATTTGAATGATTTATATTATCGATTTGAATCTCTTGACCAAAACTTGCATTTTAGATGCGGCCTTCTCTTCAAATGGGACAACAGATGTTTTATCTTGAGAAATATCAAAACAAAATAAACGTAAAATATGAGGAAGAATGTGATAAGATCAGAGGAAAAAATTAGAAATATTCACACACGCACGCGCAATATCAAACAATAGCTGATACAGACGTATGATATTTATGAGTAGGGGGACGACTTTTTCTTTTCATGGTTCATCTATACTTGACAACTAATTACCTGTCAAATATATCCATTCAATCCAAATGGCCTGTTGAACAACAGTTGCTTCCAAAGCTATTCCAATTTTATGGTAATTAACAAGAGGGTCCTCATTTTTGGACCTGTACGAGAAAAGCCTTAAAGTGGGGAGGGAGACCATGTTCTGTTTATAAATAATTAGCATCGCTTTGTTCGGGACTTCTTGCTAGAGCAGTTGTGCTAAAGTGAAGAATTGAGATGAAGGAGGCTTGTGCGTTATGTCAATTCCACAACGCCAAGCAAGCCTAGCTTCAACATGTTTGATCACAGTTTTAGGCCTACCTAGAGCTCATCACCCAAGAAATTCCCATATTATTAACAAGTCAACACAAAGTAATGCAGAATCAGAAGAAGCGTTTCCTGGCTTCTTTTTTTTTTTTTTTTGGCAACTATCACCCGTGTGTTGGTGAGGCAGAACCAAGAACATCGTAACTGATGGAGGCAAACGCGTGGGTGTTGGCCCGGCTACGCTGTGGATAATGGAGATGGAGATGGACCCTACGGCTACGAACATCGAAGCAGATATAATGGAGGGAAGGATGTCTCAGTCTTAGTCTTGAATACTTTGGCATGAGTATGGTGGTTGTGGCCAAATCAATCATTATGAGCCACGTTGCGGTTTAAAATGAGCCTTGCATACTCACATCACATGTTTAAGAATCTGTTTAAAACCTACTGCTTTCTATTTGGTAAGATATCGCGGTCTTTGATTTGATGCCCCAGAAACAGATAAGAATCAATTAATTATGAATTTCCATGAATAATGGGTGATGGTTGTTATGATCTTCGCTCGCTACAAAAGGTGGGACTGACAAGCAAAAGCATTGCAATAAAAATGTAACTTAGCTATATTTCGGCATTTCTTGTACCGCCCTTCCCAATATTCGTCATTATGGACCATGGGACGAGGCTAAAACCAAGGAAATTCCAATTTTCCTGAAAATGGAATTGCATAGGATGGTGGTTGAAATCTTTTTTTTTTTTTTTGGTTTGGGTCTGGCCATTTGAAATCTTCATTCACAATTCTCTTATTTGGATCCAACGACTTGACCCCGCTTGCGGCCAAGACCCGATGACCATGACCCCGTCTTTTGAAATTTGGGATATATAAAATGGGACGACTTAGAGCTATTCGTGAATTCATATTACTATTAATAATTAACAAAAGAAGGTGACTTGAGAAGAATCAACGTCCCTGTCTTACTTGCCTTACCCCTAACAGCCTCCATAAATATTAATTAACTGGTTTTCCCACAGCAACACGAAATTGCCATCGCATTACGTATATGAGCAACTTCACAAACACGACGACCCGGGAACTCAAACCCCCCCCCCCACTTTTTATTTATATAGTTACCGATGCGAATTGGGTATTCTCGGTGAGGTTCTTGCCTGCTCCATCGTCTCTCTTTCAATGAAGAACAGACATGACCACCAAACCCAAGCCTGAGTGTTGTATGTGTGGCGATTGCGGCTTCTATGAGGAGCTTTTTCAGTGCAAAGTCTGCCAATTCAGATCTCAGCACAGGTATGTCTCATCGATTATACGTGTTTTCCACGAATTCGACGCTCTTTTGCTCACTTTTATTATCAATTTTGCAGATACTGCAGTAACCTTTACCCGAAAGTAGACGCCAATGGAACTTGCAATTGGTGTTTGGCCCAGAAGGATGATGTTAAAGAAAAGTCACTCAATTCTTCGAATTCCTCTTCATCCTTTAGAAATAATGGGAGCGCGGGTGATGACGGCAAGAACAGGAGGATCAAGAACAGCAACGTAAATTCACACAAGATTGGTGGTAAGAAGGGTGAGGTCCATGCGAAGAATAAAGGCATCCAGAAACGGAGGTCGCCGGAGGCGAGATCACCGTCGTCGTCTCCATCGGTGGTGGTATCGACGCGGAAGAGGATCGTGACAAACGGCGGTTTAGAGGAAAGGCTGAGGAGAACCAAGTCTGAGGATATACCCAACACAAGCAGGATCGTCACGAGGCAGGTCTTCAGGAACAAGGTGAGAAGGTACAAGCTTTTGGATGAAGTTTCTAGTTGAATAAACCAGTTTTTAAAATTAGAGAGTTTTCAGCAAGAGACGATGGAGTCTTAAAAACAAGGTCAATGCTTTTTTGTTTCTTCTGGGTTTTTCCTTGAAACTCCTAGTCCAGGCACAATGTATAGATTACAAAACACACAGGCGAAGGGAAACGGGACGATCGATCAATGTAATGTTTCTGTTTTGACTCGTCAATTTTTACCAGACCATGAATGACCTGTCCATTCCACTTTCGGTGTGGCTGTAATTCGCAAGAGAAACTATATAGGATTTAATCTGCCAACTGGATCCTTAACAAATGCAGTTTTAACGGGTTATGAATCTGGATCAAACTCAAATGATGGAGGTGAGTTTGTTTGCGAGTGGCAGTGATATGTCATACAGGATAAGTATCATCCTGTGAGCAGCGAGGCGGATAGGAGTTAAGCGCGATACCTCCATCCAATGAGAGGCCATAATTGATGGCTAAGACATGAGTTTCTACGATGACTATGATACGCAAAGCGTCTTTATTTGCGTGCCAAATGAGTCCAAACTCCGAAGGGGATGGGAGAGCGATTCGAGATCTGAGTAGAAATTTCTAGGCAATTTCTTCTTCTGCACTTGCTTTCGGGTGGGGCTTCCAGATATTGACGGAGAGAGTCAATCGCAGGGAGGGTCAACTGCTAGAGATAGACGTTAAAGTTTTGAGCCACACGTATGAGATGCCTCTTTTCGGGATCGGGGGAGACACCATATTGGCTTTGATTTCTTGCCTCTACGAATTAAGATTGAGCCTTGCATTCTCGGATTCCTAGTGGTCATTTTGGAGCTAACTGAGAAAAGAAAAAAAAAAAACAGAGAGAATGATTCTTTACAATAAGATGACTCGGTAAAGTGTTTAATGGGAACTTAGGCTAAACGAGAACCACACGAACACGTCATGATTTGCTCGGAGCACCTCCTTGTTTTAGGGATTTTTGCTTTTTGGAAATTGGGTCAATAAGATTTTGGACCAATTAGACCGTTATGCCAAGTTGGAACATAGTAAGAAATAGAAGAGGGCACGTTAATTAATTAAGAAGGCAGGCGCATACTTTTGGTGATTAAAAAAGGATTAAGAAAGGGGAATGAAGAGGGTCCCCATAATTGGGGGAACATGGGACCGGTGAGACAGTATTGGGTATTCTTCTCTGGCAAATTAAAGTCATCCCAGCGCTGCTGCAGCATCCTTCTTTCCACATAATTAACAAGTCATTCTCTTGAGGACATAATCATGATAAGGTTTATTAATATTTTCATTTGTGCTCAACAACATTCATGTTCTTGGAAGGTGGCTGCTAAATGACAACATTGCAGCCCCTTCGATGATATTCAGGTTGGCAGATCCAGTAGTGATCAATTTAGTTTTTTCTCTTTCCAACGGAAAGCTAATTTTTTAAAACCCAAAAAGAAACTAAAAGTGTTTTCTTTTTTGGGTGCGAGGAAACTAAAAGTTTATGATTGCAAAAAGTTACAGTGAAACTGAAACTAGCTCAAAAGTACAGAAGAAGCGCTCCCTCGTTTAAAAATCCTTTGGATCTAACTGTGAATTTCAAATGGAGCAGAATAAACCAGATTCCTGCTCCTAATCTAATTAAATATATAGACAAATATAATGCGCGGTAAGAGTGACAACCAACCTAATCCTGCACCACAGGTTCATACCAAAAAGTTTGAAATTTTATATGTATATGAGCGCGCGCGCGCACATACATATAGCTTGACTTGTTAAATTGTGTTTTATTTGTAGTGAAATAAGTCTGGCTAGATTTTTTTCCAGCACAGTTACTCAGAATCTATATATTAGATTGCGTTTAGATTTGTCAAGATTATTGCAGTTCTAAGCAGGGTCATTCAATAAAAACCAAAGCAATAACCAATAATTATACATGGTATTGAGATGATTATACAAATTAACGTATTATATATATATCTACTTGCAATGACATGATTGATCAAAGCTCATCCATGGCTGGAGTTATTTTAGGTCCTTATTTTTATTGCCTATGCATTCATGATAACCCTGGATGCTTAGAGGCGCATTTTTAGAACGCCTGCATTGATGTTTCGTTAGTAGCTTGTATTGCCCAGAAAATTTAATAAAACGTAGAGTGTAATTTTTGCAGTGTTGCACTCCACTTACATTTGGCAAAACACTTAGGGTTTGTTTGGATTACCGTTTGGAATGCCAAAAACACACGGAAAAGCGTGAAACTGAGGTTTGTGGCTTATTGCAGCTCAGAAGATTGTTTGGATTGAGTTTCGTTTCTAATTGACTTATGAAAAAAAGTAACTTTTCTAACTGACTTATCCAACACAATCTGAATCAACTTTTCTAACTGACTTATGGAAAAATTGTACAAAGCTTATGATCTAAGTAGTTATGTTATTCTATTTACTTTAATTAGAGACCAAATAAATTTTAATTTATATTCATGTTTGTTCATTATGTATATTTAATTAATTATCTACAATATATTTTCAAATTTTTCTCCATAACAAATATTTTTTATTTTATAATTTTACAAATAAACTATTTATATTTTATCATAATAATTTTACGTGTTTCTTTAAATTATTACCACATTAAAAAATATAAAATTTCAAACACTACTCCATATCCTTTTCAGTCATTTTACAACTAAACTAACTTTGCTATTAATCATCCAAACAACTTTTGACTTTTTCAACTGATTTTTTAAAAGCATCTATCCAAACATAAATTGCATTACACTAACTGACTTTTATTCTGACTTCAGTTACAAAAGTCAGTTGGATTAGAAGTCAGTTTTGCCCAACACCAATTCAAACATATCCTTAGGCTATGTTTAGATTGCAATTGGAGAAGCCAAAAATGCCTGGGGAAGCGTGAAACTGAGGTTAGTGACTTATTGTGGTTTAGAAGATTGTTTGGATGGGGCTTCTTTTCTAACTGACTTATGGAAAAAAGTAACTTTTCTAACTGACTTATCCAACGCAATATGGATCAACTTTTCTAATTGATTTATGGGAAAATTGTGTAAAGCTTATGATCTAATTAGTTATCTGATTTCATTTACTTTAATTAGAGACCAAATGAATTTTAATTTATATTCATGTTTGTCCATCATGTATATTTAATTAATTATTTACAATGTGTTTTCAAATTTTTCTCCGTAACAAATATTTTTATTTTATAATCTCACAAATAAAATATATTTTCATAATAATTTTACATATTTTTTTCAAATTATTATCACATTAAAAACATACATTTCAAACACTACTATTCAATAAAGTTTCATGCCCTTTTCAGTCATTTTCAACTAAATTAACTTTTCTATTAATCATCCAAACAACTTTCAACTTTTTCAACTGACTTTTTATAAGCACTTATCCAAACACAAATCGCATTATACTGACTGACTTTTACTCTATCTTCAGTTATAAAAGTCAGTTGGACTAGAAGTCAGTTTTGCCCAACGTCAATCCAAACATACTCTTTAACCGTCAACGTCACTTAGGAAATTTAAAAAGAAGAGAGAGAGAGAGAGTTAATATTATTACCAGCCATCGCAGGGATTCTTCTGAAGTGATTTTATATCAAGAGATAAGAAGATACATACAAAAAGAAGGGCTGTACGTGTGATATGCAGATCCCACATTTGGACTTGCTATTGTGTGTTTATCTTCATTCTCAATTATTAAGATCCGTGTTAAAACACCATTCGAGTTGTGCGTGGTTGGATAAAGTTAAAGATTCCTAATTTTAGTGCAGGTTTATGGACAGATGACCTAAAGGCTAAAGCAGGGGCGGCCTGCGCCTGCGCCATTTTAAATACGGGCCTGGGTCAGATGTGAGTTACAAGCCCAAAATGATTTTAGCGAGATTACGTGACTCGTGAATCGTCATGACGGAAGAAGCCTCCCCTCAACGGTCCCCCGACAGAATGCTGCAAAAAAGAAGGTTTTGAGATGATGATTTATCAGTTACCCCTTTTGTTTCGGAAAAAACTTCTCTGAAGAATTTCTTCGTTTTGTTTGGTAATGTTTGACAATGTGGGAGGTTGTTGAGGCATAAGTCAACGGTTGCGACGAGTTTGTAAATTCAAATTACTATTCCGTTTATTCATCATCTGGAGTAATATTTTCAACATGCTAACTGTTCTGAGTAAATGCCATTGCGAGCTAATTAATGGGAAGCTATACACGACACGGTCATAAAAGCAGCCCCAACCCGATGAGGTTTCATAATGTAATCTAACGCTATGTTTGGTTCGACGGAGGGAAGGGGAGGGGAGGGAGGGATTTTAATGATCTCCTGTTTGGATTGATTAGAGGGGAGGGGAGCGAGTAATTTTAATAATACCTTATTTTGTTCTAATAAAAAATTGACTATTTTAGCCTCATAAAATTTAAATGAATTTTCTCACTTTTTATTTTGTTAAGATATAACTATATATATAATACAATTCACTAATTTTGATTTACAAGATATAGTCACACACTTATAGAATATCAAGACAAAAAGTCACAAGTGATAGATTTCAATCAGAGAAAAGACCTTGAAGGTGAAAGAAAATACCAACGGCCTCTTAGAATTAGAAGAAGAGAAAAAAAGTTTACAAATGCTCACTAATTTTGGAGATAATTATCTTAATAACCTCTTATTAGATGCTCAAAAGAACTCTCTTATGTAGAAATGTTTATGATTGATTAGAGGTTAACAAATCGAAAGAGCATATAAGGAATTAAAATATCATCTCTCACCTCCCCTCCAAAAAACCCCACTTTTAGAGGGGAGGCTAGAAGGGAATGGAAGGGGAGAAGAACCCCTCCCCTCTTTAAAAAACATCTTAACCAAACAAGGCTCCCCTCCCCCTCCTAAAAAATTATACCAGCCAAACAAGGGGAAGGGAGCAACTTCCCTCCCCTCCCCTCCGAAAATCCCGTACCAAACATAGCGTAAGCAGTTTGGTGTGTTTAATCATGGTGTGTTTAATCAATCTGATTGATCCCCTGAAGTTGAACTAACCCCTTCACACCGCTTTTACCTACTTCCGCCGGGAAAAAAAAAAATTATGATTACCATTATGTCATGAATTCCAAATCATGAAAGCGCCAACTTTGGAGGCGATTCCACGTGGCTGATCTCACACACACACACACATGGTGATGAGGCCTGGAGGAAAAGCCAAGAGTGACATACTTGCGCAGTCGAAAAATGACCCATTGGATGCTGTAGTAAGCATGCTTTGATCAGAAGGAGGCTAATGTGAAAATGGATCTTTCCCGAGCTGTACGTAATAGGGGGCGGTGAAGCTGGTGAAATGGCGTGTGTTTTCATTTTCTATTACCCTCCTAAGGAATGAATAAATGCATAAATAACAAACACGTGAGGTAAAAAACAATAGGGTTCCCCCTCGATTAGTTGATTAACTGGACGATTATATATAGACTATGGTGGTCGGCAACGCGGGTATGTACGAGCGAGCTCAAGAGCCAGATTTGGCGTTGTAGATCAGACGCGGTGATTGATACTCCAATATTTATATATACAGGGCCCCACAAGGAGATATGATAGAATTAAAATAATGTTGGAGTTTACACATGGCAGGTTGGTTGAATGGAATTATGGGTTCACCAAACCTCTGGTCAACAAATTTGATCTTACTCTGCCCTTCAGTTCACACAATCAAATTCGCCACATGCATAACACATGTTGCTGCATGCCTCTGATCAATATAATCTCATTTTTTCCAACCCAAGGCTAGCCGAAGTGCCAATCGGAACTGTTCTAGGTGACCATAAATCAACATATCGTGTAGAAAATCAAATAATACGGTTTATTTTTGTCTCAAAACGAGCTAATTATATCGATTGCTGGCACACAACGTGTTTGTGGGGCGTGTCAGAAACACAAGTAGTCTCAGAATGTAACCTCATCCCTGACAGAATCAAAGTGGCTTTTGAGATTCCTTATATTGCAGTTTTCCTGTGTCGAGATGCGAGCTAAATAGTAAATCATAAAGGACTCGCGCCCTTTTTTATTCGATTGAACCTATCTTCGATGCCCAATTCATTTTCTGTCCAAAACATCTTATATCCATCATGAAGGACAAGGGGGGAAAAAAAGGAACACCATGACGGGCTGAGCTAGGTTGCCATAATTATCGGAGTTTGTCGTATTGAGTTGTAATATATATAGTGATGTAAGCCTTTACCCATGCAGGAGAAGAAGATAATTCGATTGATTAAGATACGTCCCTACATACTGCTAATCATTTGCAATAACAGAGTGAGGCTGCCTCTCGACTGGGACTCCCTTTTTGCATCATTTTCTTTCCATCTGAAAATCACGACTTGGGCAGATCAGGGGTGGTGGGTATCCGGTAATTGCTATATTTGTTTACTGACTTTATTTTTAAAGCCGGTCATTTCAAGCAAGTGTCCCGACCATATTGCCACGTAAAAGAGAATAAAGGAAATAGGGATTTGACTAATTTCATTACATGATGACACAAGCTTGTTGGGACTGACATCAAATGAATGGTATTACAAGAAAGAAGGAAAGCAACAACCATAATTCCTTCCTGTAAATATCCATTCCTTGCTAAGCCAACAAGGGATTGCAAGGATAGAAACAGTCCAAACTGCTGGACCCACTCTGGCCACTTCTACTTCAGGTGAAGATTTAGGCATCGGGTGCTCAGCTGCAGAACATCTTAAAAAAGAAAAGATTGATGGTATGCATTATGTGGACGGAATTTCTCTTTTTTTTTTTTTAAAAAAAAAAAGCATTGATTGCATTACGCCAAGGCTGAAAATCTCATCATCATAGGCGACTTTAAAGTTTAAACACAACAGCTCCCTCCTTTTCTCCACAGTTATGGCTATTGCGGCTCTCTGTTTCCCACCACTACCTCCTCCCTCCTCCCCACACTCATCTATAATTTCCTTTCAATCTTATTTTCCCTCTCATTCATTTCTCGTCGTACGCCACCTTACTTTCTCAATCCCAATTAAAAATCATGGGTTATCTTTCTTGCAATGCAAAGTCTGCAATCGCCACCTGCCAATGCGATCCACTCTGCTGGAACGTAAACGCAGTCCCAAAAGCAAGAAATTATAAGAAGAATAGGAAGCTGCCGGAGATCAGAAAGTTTGAGTATTTGGATCTGGTGGCAGCCACCAATGGGTTCTCAGCAGACAGCGTCCTGGGCAAAGGCAGCCACAGCAGCGTCTACAGAGCAACCCTCGACGACGGCGAGCTCATCGTCGCCGTCAAAACATCAAAGTTCAAAAAACCATCCGCCACAAGCCTTCTTAATCACAGCCCCAAGTGTACTGGCTGTACCAAGTGTACCAGCCCCACAGATAACGAGATCGATATTCTCTCCAGAGTCCAAAGCTCTCGCCGCATCGTCAACCTCATCGGCTTCTGCGCGGACTCCAATGCCAACAAATTGATTGTCGTCGAGTACATGCCCAACGGTTCGCTCCATGATGTCTTGCACTCGGCGCCTAATCCGCCCGGCTGGGCCCGACGTGTCCGGTACGCATTGCAGGTGGCAGAAGCGGTTCAAACTCTTCACTCCTCCAACCCGCCAGTGATTCACCGGGACATCAAATCTTCAAACTTTTTAATTGACAACGACTGGAACGCGAGACTGGGCGATTTCGGCCTTGCTCTCAGGGGGAGTGAAGCTGATTTTCGCGGGAAGTGCACGCTGCCGGCGGGGACTTTAGGATATCTCGACCCATGCTATCTCGCGCCGGGGGATCTAAGCGAGAAGAGCGATGTGTTCAGCTTTGGGATATTGTTACTGGAGATCATCAGCGGTAGGAACGCAATAGACATGAAGTACAGCCCGCCATCAGGGAGAATTTGAGGCAATCCGTGACCCGCGCGTAGGGACGCCGTCAGACCCAAGGGTGATAGAACAACTGGCGGTTTTGGCGGTGAGGTGCGTGAGGTCGAAGGCGGAGGAGCGGCCACCGATGGCAGAAGTAGTAGAGCGTATAAAACAGGTGAGGAAGAGGATTCATGAGTGGCCAATATGGAGGAGCGTGAAGAGGCGGGTGGGGCGTAAGGGGAAAGCAGAATGGTTGAGTAGGTGGGAAGTGAATGAAAGGAGGGAAGAAGTCGGGAGGGTGATAAAGATGGGAAGCAAAAGGAATGGGAAGGTGTCGAGTGTGGGTGTTGCAGATCATCATGAGACGAGCGAAGATGGGAATGATCAAGTGGTGAGGTCTAAATCGGTTGGTTGTGAGGGTAAGATGAAAATGAATGGGCAACTCGGTTTGCCTGTAACGAGGAAGTGGGAAATGAGGCTGAAAAAGTCGAGGTCCGTGGGAGTTTTGCACGATCGACGGCTTTTACCTCAATTGGGCAGAGCTCTATAACGATATTAACAATCAACAATCAGTTCTGTTTTTCTATGACTCTATATTAACTCTCACACTACACAGGCGATTCATTGTTTATCTTCTATTTAGTTTGTTCCATCTCTGGATTCTCCAGTGTCGAAAACTCATGGCAGCGCCGGGGAGTTTATGCATATTTTCATTTGTTGCTCTTCTGTCTGCCTTTTCATCTTTTTTTGAATGATTTTTATCTCATCAACTTTTTATCCGAGATTTAACGTTTTCGTTTCTTATTGACAATATTCGTAATGTACCTTGTCTTCCTCCATCATTTACGCGGTCTACAACTTGTTGCTACGGACGAGAGGCATAGGCACAGCGGCAACTTTAACAACGTTGTTGTTAAACTGACCTTACTTTTGGCTAAAAGACTCACCTTCCTTTGAGACACAACTAGTTTGTCATTGAAATCTTGAATGGTTATCAACCAGCGAGGGCAGGTGTGGATTGAGTGACAGCAGAGAAGTGAAATACCAATGGACACAACACAAGGACAGCCACAAATGCAGATCAACATGTTGGTCAGCATTTTGTGTACGCTATACGATCAGCGGAAAGCATTTATGATGGGCTTTTAACACACATTGGTCACATTTGTGGCTGAAGCGCTGCTTCGAACCGTAAATTTTTACTTATCACAAGTCTCCTGCCTATTACTCCGAGTCTGTTATATATGGTTGGCCTGTTGGGCCATTAAATGCGTTTTGGATTGTTTGGAGGTGTGGGGAAATAAATAATAAGGGAATTGATGGTGGGATTTCCAGTAAATGCCACTCTAATAATCAAGGATTCAGTGGTCAGCAAGCACTTAACAGATTTGGTATTTGGTCTTAGATTTTAAAACACTGCATGGCAAGACACAGAGGAGTTCCTGCATATGTGGAAGTAGTGAAACCAAAGGCCACGCTATCCGTATATAGTAAAATTGAAAGCAACCTTTTGGGGAGAGGGGGTTTTAAATGGATGAAGGGGTTGGCGTTGAGAGTCTGAGATAAACTAAGTTTCATAGTGTGATGTAGTCGTGAAAGCGGAGTAGGTTGGGTCGGGGCCGGCTTCTAGTTTCATGTGGGTGGAGAATTTTCAACGTTATCTGTTGCTAATGCTCTACTGTATGCCACCAATGTCGGTTACATGGAGTAAATTTCCCCTGTGAAATCACTCTGGAGAGGAGAAGGTGATGGGAAGAATGCGGATGGACTTGTGTGGAAGTTGTGGCAAGTGGCAGCAAAAGAAAGCAAGCCCAGTCAGGACTACAGTTGGGACCCTCG
This sequence comes from Neltuma alba, assembly GCF_004799145.2. Classification (NCBI taxonomy): domain Eukaryota; kingdom Viridiplantae; phylum Streptophyta; class Magnoliopsida; order Fabales; family Fabaceae; genus Neltuma; species Neltuma alba. The sequence continues at coordinate 44,407 of NW_021637049.1, forward strand.
CATTTAATAAGTCGAAATGTCCTTTTTTGTATCGCCGATTGATGCCTAATAAATGCAATCGAGGCTCGCTAAAATTACCGCATTGGGTCAGCCCGTTACGAGTTTTTTGGGTCTGGGCCAGTATCCCTGCTATCGTTGGATCCATCTCAACCTTCACATTGTATGATCATGATTTTCGGACGTTTATTTCCAAAATCCAAATTATTATACTACCTCCGGTCTTAATTATAAAACCTTATTTTATAATTAAGATCGAATGTAGTAATTTCTTTTATGAAGGGAAAAAAAAGGATGGAGATCAGTTTGATTTTATTTTTAATTTAGAAGCTGCTTTCTTCAATTACATGGAGATTGGAGAATATCAAGGGAACATGTGTATCTTAGAATGACAATTATTCTGGCTCAAAAAAATGACAAGTATTCATCTGATACAAAGCTCAAGAACACTTGGTGGTTGTCGTAGGATCTGTTTGTAATGATTTATAAATAACTTTTCAATAGTTATTTGAGAAATACGATGTAGGTACAGGGAAAAAAAATTATTTTGGCTTATATAAAGCATATTTATAAGTGTTTATTTAAGTGAAGCACGTGATCTTTTAAACATCACAATGTCGTATTTCCGGATCTCACCTGTTTCACTTCTTGTTTTCTTTTCTCAACTTTTTTTTTTTTGTGGTGGGGCGGGGAGGCGGGGGAGTGGGTGGGGAATTTTCCTTCACATTAGCAGAAGCCCACTAGTCTAATTCAAACGCTATGAGCAGAGTTTAGAACAATGAAGCACATCTCCAGTTATTCAGGCCCATATTTTAAAAATCCAGATATTTCAAATGAAAAAGTACCATGTCAGTGATTTTAATATTTTTCTTTGTCCTTTAAGGAAGTCAATGTATTATTATTATCCTACGAAGGAACGGCGACGCAAAAAAACAAAAAACATGAATCCAAGCTATCAAGTTCTGTTCTCTTGTTCAGGTTTAAAAAGTTGGTTCCATTGGTTGAAAATAAATGCTGGTAAACCAAGTAGTATTTAATGTGTGTGCGTAAAGTGAAACAAACTATTATTGATGTGTCTGTTTTTATTTCTATTTTTGTTAAATATTGAAACATCTCTTGTTTTGCTTGGGTCACAGACTCAGAGGCCATGATCGGAACGGATCATCGTTCAACAATTGGGTTGAGATGAATTCAACCTTACCGATCTACTTTGCCTTTTTGTTTTTTGTTTCCCCCAAATGAGGGTTGCGGTGAGGCGTAAGAATACTTGAATAGCTCTCTTCTCTAATTTTGGGTTTTCTGGAATTAAAATGTGGCCCACCGGCGCAAGTGTAAAAGGGAAGACTTCAATACCCGTGCGCACAAGCTCCAAAATCCATCTTTAACCATTATTTCAGTATTTTTAGCTTCATAACCTAGCACCTCGTATGACTAGTACATATGCATGGATTCATAAAAACAAATGTTCATTGTAACGCCGGGGAGGGGGGGTGACTGCTTGGAGAATCATTTTGCAGCAGGGGTCCAATGAAGTGGCGCATGTAGGGCGACAAAGTTGATGTGGATGGGGAAGAGGACTGAAGAAAGAAAGTAGAAACGAGGTACGTGAGAGAACGGATAGCAGGTAGGAAAGGAGGGCTGGAAGAAATGAAAGGGGAGAAAACTGAGAGAGGGCGAGTTTTAATTTAGGGGAAACGGGGGAATGCAGAGAAATGAGATACTGAAGAGAGACAAAATCCTGATTGTATGGGGTATGCTACTCAAATGTAAATTACGACTCATACAAGAGCAAAGACACACACAAAGTGAGAGGAGAGAAGAAGCTGGGTGGGGAATTGGGAAAGGGAATGGAAGGGATGGGCCACACACAAAGTGAGAGGAATGATGAAAGGGAAGAGAGGGGAGGGCGATGCTAAAAAGGCTGCCATAAAGCATCCAAATTCAAGCTCAGAACGCAACACTCTCTCTTTCGCCCTCTCGTCTTGTCACTGTCCCCGCCTGGTGTCCCCTTCCTCTTTTAATTTCACTGTGAATATATGCCTCCTTCTCCATATCTCACTGGATCCCTCCAAATCAAAATCCACACATAGTCACACTAAGCATACCCCAATTCTCCATTTCACCCTTTTAGTACGCCTCTGTCTTCCAGGAATCATATTTACTCTTTATCTCCCTACTTTATTCCCTCCACACTACTCTCCACGGATCCATCCATGTTCATCTGCTTTTTTAAGTCACTACACAACAAAAGACCACCCCAGCCCCAGGCATTACCACTGAGGGCCTCCCCCCCCAACCAAAAGTCCCCCCCTTTTCTGCTAACATCGTACTCCTCCCTTCCTCACTTTTTTTCTCCTAATTACACGTAATAATCATTCCATATGCGCCTTCTCTCATTATATGTTCAACATTTGTAGCGTTCTTCCTGTTCAGCTATTCTCAGCAAGAACGGGTTGTCCCGTCCATCCGTGATCAGTGAATCATATAATTTCATTTGGATGTAGTAGTATCATCTTTTTGAAGAGAACTAGACTTGACTGATATTCAGGGTGGTTGATGATTAATGATATGATGTGAAGTGGGTGTTGAGAGCATGCAGGAAGATGGGAAAGTTATTAATTAAATATGAGAAGGAAGAAGGTAACGAAAATGGATGAAGTGGAGGGATCATGGGAAGCAAAGGAGGGAGGAGAGAGAGGGAGGGGGGAGGGGTAATTTCGGGGCAGCTGACAAGAAAATGACAGCAGTCGGGAAGGGAATCCCCATTGTACTGCCTCTTTGTTGTTTGCTGCCCTCACTCACGTGCCCCCCCTCCTCTCTCTCTCTCTTCTTTTCTTCGTTTTACACCAATCTCTTAATTTTTCACACTGCCATTGCACCCCCTTATAATTGTTATTCCCAATTCAAAGAGGTCTTGCTTTTAAAATTTCACACCATACGTGGGAGGTAGGATCAAATTGTTTTTTTTTTTTAACACTAAACATTCTACCGGTCCAAAAAAAAAAACTAAGCATTCTACATATACTTCTTTTGATTCTGACACAAGACCATCTTCTATGAGTTTTAGTATAAAGCCTTATATTTTCAAGAAAGAATGTCATTCGTTTTGATAATTTCTATGTGATGAGCAATTTTTCAATGTCTGGGTTTTCTAGGGAAAAAAAAATTAAAAACATCGACTGTTTTGAGCTAAATTCCAAAGAACGGGGAAATAAAGTGGTGAATGGTGATGAGATGGGAGACAGGTGGGAAAATGGGGGGAGGGGTGGTCAGGTGGGGGGATGGAGCACCGTGTTGGGAACAATAATAACAATTAAGATTCATGTGCGAGCATCCGTTGGTTGCCGGAGTCTTCACTTCAATCATGAAAGGGGGCTTCTGCATCCACTGACAAGGAAGTGGTCCGGCGACATTAATTATACTAGTCGCCGGATCACCGTTAAGGGAGGAGGCAGGCGCCATATGGGTTTTGGGTTTTGTTGATAACCAGAATGACTTCAGAGGATGAAAAAAGTTAGCCATTTTAAAATGACAGAAAAAGGATTAAAGTTTTTTTTTTTTTGGCTAACAAGAGTGAATGGATGAAAATGCTCATGTGTAATTCACGGGCGGTTGAATTGGAGAGGGCAGGAGATGGACTCCAGGTCATGGGAAACTAAGTTGTAAATATTAAAACATTAATTGCAAAAAAAAAAAAAAATCAGCTACGAATCATCTGTAAGATTGCGGAAGTTCTAGAAATGTTAATAGTTTAATTGAAGACTCATTCTGCAACCTAATCTTTCACTATGCACGACTAAACCCCTAATGTCTACAATTGAGCTTCCACAATTTAAGAAAACTTTCAAAATTTATAATTTATTTACAACGGAGCTTCTACGACTTGTAACTTATCTTCCCCGCTTGTAATTGGATTATCAGTCATCCTACATAGAAGCATTTTCGACCGTTTATATTTTTATTTTAAAATACCATAATTCTTTTGAGATACTATCTCCTATTCCAATTTGAAGATCTTATTCGTAGTTTATAAATGAGATCTTATAATTAGAATTGGAGGTAGTAATTAACTTCCTTTTATGGTTTTTGTAGATTTTCCCAAGACGATAACCAAAAAAACGGATGGAGGATGGCATGGTTTGGGAAAAGGTCACATGGAACTGTGGAAGGGCGGGGACAAGGGGGTACATGCGCAACACCCCCACAGGAATCGCGTAGACCTCACTTTCATCTCGCCCTTCCAAAGGGGTGACGTCATCTCCTGTCGTCGGAGGAGGGCACGTAGGCATCTCGGCTCCCATAAATGCCGACATGTTAATTTTTCCGATGTGAAGCCCGGGTCCTAAGTTTATCCCTTCCGCCCTCCTTCCTTATGCATGCAATTGCCCTCTTCTTTTCATTCCCGTTTTACCCTCCTCCTCGCCCTTTTTTTCATTGTTTTCAGCATTTTTATTAACCACATCTACCGTACGGATAGCGTGCCACCTTTTCCTTTAAAAAAAAAAACAAGCTCAAAGTTTTAACATTTTTTTAAACCATAAGCAGCCACGTAAATAAAAATATCCATAATTGAAATGAGCGGCCAAGATATATTCTTTTTTAAAATATAATTGATTGATTATGCCATTTGTGGTGTTGGGATCCAGATTCGAGGAGTAGATACTTTTACAGATATTTGACAAAAAAAGGGTAAAATGTCTGAAACAGTGAAACATAATAATAACCGAGCTGTAAAATGGCGAGTACGGGAAAGGGCTTGGAAGTCAAGAGCAAGACACCTCTTTTGTGCAGACCGAGAATTGATGACCACATCCTCTCCCGCTCTCTTATCTTCGACTTCCACCTCCAACAAATTAATGTTTTTGTTTTATGTATTCTTCATCCTCATTATACAGCTATTTTATTAACCCATTTATGTTTTTGTATTTTACTTTGATTTCAATTCATCCTCCTTCTAATCCTCGGTCAGATTGCTTCTGTTTTATCACTCCTCTCTCCCTGCTCCTGTTGATCACCTTCCGTTTCATTCTCCTGCATAAGCTGTTCCCTAATTTACAAGCTCACAACTTACTGACCGTAAGAATTTAAAAAAGTGGACAGGAAACATGGAATTTGAGGAGCAAGATCAGGAGCACGAAGAGGCAGAGGAAGAAATGGGGATTCCCATGCCCCCGACTAGCTACGACTCGGCTCCCTCCAAAACTGGTGCTGCCTTCGGAGCCGAGGGAGGTGCATCCGCCCTGACTGGGGGCAGGAAAGGCGGTCAGACGGGAACAGTCAGGTACAGGGAGTGTCAAAAGAATCACGCCGTCAGCATCGGCGGCCACGCCGTTGACGGTTGCGGTGAGTTTTTAGCGGCGGGAGAGGAAGGCACGCTTGACGCTCTCAAATGCGCCGCCTGCAACTGTCACCGCAACTTCCACCGCAAGGAGATCGAGGGAGAAACTAGCTCCTTTCACCTGCCGCCGCAGCCGCACCACCCCCAGTACCACCATCAATTTCCCCACTACTACCGCGGTCCGCCACCGCCAGGCACAGGATACCTCCACCACCACCTGACAAATCCGGCGATGGCACATCACCGGCCTCTGGCTCTGCCAGCCGCGGCATCCGGAGGGGGACTGAGTAGAGAAGATGAAGACATGTCCAATCCGAGTAGCAGCGGAGGCGGGGGTTTCGGCGGTGGGGGGAGCGGTAGCGAAAGGAAGAAACGGTTTCGAACGAAATTCACGCAGGAGCAGAAGGAGAAGATGCTGGCATTTTCGGAAAAGGTGGGGTGGAGAATCCAGAAGCATGACGAACCAGCGGTGGAGCAATTCTGTGCGGAGACCGGTGTCAAGAGACAGGTACTCAAGGTTTGGATGCATAATAACAAAAACACTCTCGGTAAGAAACCCTAATTTCAATTCTTTCTTTTCATTTTTAAGTCCACAGGAGATGAGTGAGACGACGAGAGAGTGATGAAAAATATATGTACTGAGAAATTTAATTAATGCTAGGGTTCTTACTCCTGCTCATTATTTCTGCTTTGCTTAAGTATTGATATTAGTTCTATGCCATTTGTTTCATGGTTTTTTTTTTCTTCCAAACATAAATTTTGGGTGGATTCGGATGGTGATTTCTGGTATGATGTGTGCATAAAACCACCATTGAGCTGGCTGCAAGTCTGGTTCAGAATATGAGGAAGTGTAATTAATAGCGAAATTTCAGGGAAGAGAGACAGAAAAGAGTAAGTAGGAAGCTAGTTATGGAAGAATGAATGAAGAAGGTGGTGATTTCATGTGATAATGAATGTAGGAAGATGAATCCATGGGAATTCAACGTGCAAAGCATGCAAGTGCGAAGCTGTTCCACTTCGGCTTTGTGTTTTTTTCACATCTGTCATCTTTTCCTGCTTTCCCTCCGGGCTTTCTCACCGCTTCAGTTTCTCATTTCTCTCTCTTATTAAACTCGCAACCTCTTCCTCCTTCGCATTCTAGCTACATGCTTTCCACATACGTCACCGGAAAAAATCACTTCCTACATATTCAAACCAGATCCAATCTCAGTGATGACCATCTTCTGCGAATTTACTCTCCCCTAAAATACTTTACTGTGTTAAATAATGGAGAGAGAACGGGAGATGTAAAGTCCAAATCGGACCACATTGGTGTATGACTTCCTCCAACCTCTACCTGGGATGATCTCTTCTCAACTTTATTCTATAATTTTCTTAAAGATTGGCGGAGCTAGAATCCCGATCTCACATGTTGCGCGTGAAAATGAGCCATACATTCTCGTCCGTTGCAACTGTGGATGTTCATTATTCTTGACATTATTTTCTAGTACTTGGGTGAACGAGGGATACCTCGTCCTCCATTAATTGTTCTATATGTACAAACTCCCAATAAATTTGCTCCTTTATGTTGGTTCGCTGTTACTTTATCTTTCCGGGGCCTGAAAAAAATTGAGAGCTCTTGAATTTGAGTCTTTTCAAAACATCTATTCGGATGCATGGTGCGGGAGAAACAAGGAAGGACTGGACTGGTCGAACAAAGTTAAGATGGAGACATTCAAAATACTCGTACACTGTTAACGTGAAAGTCGCATCATTGATCGGAGCAGCTAGCAGATGTGCAGTGTTTTATATATGTGTATATATATATATATATAATTTTTACAGTTGCGAGGTGAACAGCGCATTCTTGTTACTGTTTTGTCTTCTTCTCTTGCTTTTAATGTTCATTATTACTTACATTATCTCGTTAATCATACCTCGAAAGAAAAGACTCGCCCAAAAGTTACCACATTTAGTTTTAAGTTTAGCTTCAAATGCTGCTGTCAACATTGAAACCTCCTGTGTCTAACTTGTTCTTCTTCGATCTGTTGCGAAAGTTTTGAGTTTGTCAAGTTAATTCAGTTTAGTAAGCATATTCTAATTGATGGAATCGAATGGACGTTGAGCACAACATATTAAGATGTTTAGTTTTAGTAGCTCTGATTTGATGCATGTGCACATCGCAAGTGCGTTATATATGCGCATGCATGCATGCAGTTTTATATTTAATTCTGAAAGAACGATAACCATCAAATCAAACCATGTAGTTTTCATGGGCTAATAATTGATATATGGAGTTTTGTTTTCTTTCTAAAAGTGAGATTCTCTCCAAAACCACCATTTTTACCTTTCAATTAACAACTCTGCCGCTCACACTTGCTAATTATGTCAATCCGAGAGTCGCACGTATATATGACTTATATATACTGTCACTGTGCAGCATATATGCGACGGTGAGGAAAGCGCACTCATTGCATTTACAACTTACATGGACTATTGGGATGAATTTGGTCTGATTGATCATTGGGAATAATATTTTATCACAATAAACTAATAATTTACATCTAGTTAACCATGATTTTGTTTACAGCACACCGATGATTAGTTAGTTGAGCTGTCATTAGAACCGTAGGCATGGTTTAAAATGGGAGACAACGGGGGAGACGATCGAGAAGTGCACAGTATGACAATATGAAGGTAACTGTGCAGATAGAACGCAGTGGAGATGATTAAGGGTTTATTTGTATTTACTTGTGATAAATACTTATAAGCATTTTTATGTAAGACGAAGTAAAATTTTTCTCACACAATTACCTCGTATTCTGTAAATTATAATGGAGCTATCTCTGAATGATGTTATTGCAATTCCAAATGAGGATTGGCCGGGTAGAGGCAGAGCAGCAATGATCTTCACAGTCTGTAAATGGAACGATCGAATTATTTATAGTTTCGTGCTCAGAGAAACAGCAGCAAGAGTTATTTCTTACAGTATCTCCGCATTATTCAATTTCCTGTGTTTGCCGGGGCAGAAAAGCCGCAATAAAAAGAATGTTTTTTTTTTTTTTAATCTTTTAGCATTTTTCCACCAACAGTATTCGCAGTCTCATCGCGTCTGGACGATTCTGTTATTAACTTGTGTGAATTAAATTAAATTAGCCAAAGTTTTATTAACTTTAATTTCTTCAATTAAGTTCTAATTATAAGACCTAAAAAAGTTCTTATAATTAGGAACGGTAGTACATGATTTGTATAAGATTTCCTGAATGCATCATATCGAAACATGCACAAACGAAAGTAAAAGGAGCAAATAACGTATTACTAAACATGCTGAAGCGAGACTTTAGCAAGGTGGATACAAAATAGTTTGAGATAGAATGAAGTGCACAGGGAGGGGTGTGTTGTGGGGGAGTGGGGAGGGAGATGAGGGAGTGAGTGAAGATCCTTGAAATGAGGGTGCAAGTTATGGAGAGCGAGAGGATCCTGAGGCAATGGGCCTACCCATGATTTGATATTCTCAGGATGTGATAAATAATGACAGTTGTAGTTGGGCCACACGTGTCAGACCCATAACTCCTGGCCCACCCTCTTCCTGACCTTTTCCCCCGCTGTCCTCCCCCGCGCCAGCACCTCCCTCTGTTCCCTTGTGGGCCATGCCGAACAAGTCTCCCCCCTGCTCACTTTTATCTTATTCATCTCATGATTAGTGTGAGGACTGAGGTGGAGTTTTGGTTCAACTGAGGGGAGGAGAGGGGAGGAGAGGGGAGGAGAGGAAAGGAAAGGAAGAGAAAGGAAGCTGTTCTCATAACCACTTGCTTGGTTGGGAATGACATGCGAAGAAATGATAGTCAAATCATTAAATTTGTATTAAATTGGTCAATATTTTTTTCAAAAAAAAAAGACCTTCTTTAAATAATGAGGTTTATTTTATTTTTTTTCCAATTCTGAACATCAATTAATAAGAAGAATAAGATTAAAAAAAAAAGGCAATTAATGAGGTCGCTAGTGCTAAATATTGCTTCTAAAAGATACTCTACATGATAATAAGGATTAGAGAGTGGGTAAATCAATCAACACTGGATAATTTTCTTTTCCCCTCTCCTCTCCAACGTTCCCCATTTTGGAGAGGAAGGTGCCAGCTCCACTTCTCTTCTCCACGAGAAAGGTGAAGCAGACGGTACATAAAAGTCATTAATGTGGAACGAAGAGACATATTTATTATGCAGTTATTCTCCTCCCTCGTCTCTGTCACTGATTCCCAAACCAAACTGATCATTTTTTCCCGTTCACTCAATGCCTGCATTTAGTTTTGCAATGCATGCAACAAAAACACAAAAATGACTCATTTTAAAATTTGTAAATCAATTATATATATATATGTGTATATGTATATATTACGCTGCTTTAGCGGGCCGAAGTAATCCAAGCGTTCTTCCCTGACGAAAAAAAAAAGAGAGAAGCAATGCAAGCGTTGTTTTGCCGCCCCATCATCGAACAGCAGGTGCCCAACTCAACTGTAAATAAAATCAGATCACGTTTCAGATAAATCGAATCAAGAAAAAGAACAGTGACTTGGAAAATAAAGGAAGAGTCCACCGAACGCGTGAAGTTTCTTACCCCGCTACCCTATTATTCTCTGCATGCCCAATTGCCCATCCCCCATCTTCTACATTATTGTTCTCATTTCTTGTTTCCATCGGGTTCAAGTGAGAACCTAACACTATTAAATCGAGATTTAGGATATATTTGAATTAGCGGTAGCAGAAGTAACTTTTTTTCAATCTGACATTTACAAAAGTCAGATTGGGTAAAAGTCATATAGTAAATTGTGATTTTATGTTTGGATTACCCTTTATGAAAAAAGTCAGTTTGAGAAATTAAAAGTTGTTTGAATGATTAATAAAAAAAGTCAGTTTAGATGCAAAATGATTAAAAGGATATAAATTTTATTAAGTAATATATATTTAATATTAAATGTATATAATGTGACAAATATAAAGAAAATATTAAAAATAAAATTATTATAAATAAAGAAATTAATTTATTATTATGAAGAAATTGAAAAAAATACTGAAATACTTAATTGAATATATTTAATGGATATATGTGTATGTATATAAATCAGTAGTCGCTGACTCTATTCTTTTTTATTTTTTTAGAGAGGAGATATATATGTGAAAGAGGTTAGGCAGGCAAAGAATTTGAAGTACAATGATAAATGTTCTCCAGTAGTTTTCTCTACCGCACTGATGGTCTTCACCGTCAAAAGTAAGATGAATAGATGATGCAGCTTATAGAAAAAACCCATTTGAGACAGAAAAGTCAGATTACCAAATCGCTCAACCAAATATCACCATTTCATAAAGCCCAGCCATTACTGCTTGGAAAGTCAGTTTGGACTTTGGACTATCAAACGTGATGCCAACCCTTAATGATGATGACCACGTAGAAGTCTTTGTTTGTCGATATCCAGAATTTCAACCTAATCTTCCATATTCCTCCTTTTTGGACCATCGAAACTACGTTTCCCGTATGAAGAAGTCCTTTAGCGAGAAATTCTTAGGTACTCTCAGAGTACCGAATCATATCAACTCTGTCCAATAAGAACCCTCCACCTCATATAATTTCAACCCACGAGTTATCCGACTCATACCCATTAATCTGTTATTTTAAAATAATAAAAATGCCTTTTCCGGTGTTGCCCCTCTTTCCTCCGTCTCACACCCTCTCTCTTCTCTCTTCAAGAGACTCAAAACTCTCTCTTTTTCTCCTTCGGCCCTAGCAACATATCCAGATTCGCAGCACAATATCAAGTGTGGAGGAAAAGGCACGACATCTTGGACAAGTTATTAGAATACTCTCGGACTGTGTTGTTCACTTCTTCGTCAACCATGGTAACAAGAACATCACAACTTTTGTTGTCAAAATAGTCTCCTTCACCTCTATTCTCAAAATCCTCATCCCCCTATTCATCCTCTTCAGAGTCGGCATTGCTACTACCTGCGAACTCACAGGCACCAAGCAGTGGCGTGGAGGGGGTAAAGTCCCGATTAGCCAACTTGATCCCTCTCGATGAAGCATTCTGGCTAACTCAAAGCATTTCGTAAGAGCGCGGCGGCCGTGGAGATATGCCCATTGTCGATCGATGGCCAAAAAAATGGGAAGAGATTTGAGATAGATGAAGAGAGGGGGAAGAGGCGGAGAAAGAGGAAACTGGGGCAAAAGAGGAAAATTAATTTTTATTATTGTAAAATAACAAATTAATGGGTATGAGTCGATGACATGTGGGTTAAATTATATGAGGTGGAGGATTCTTATTAGGACAGAGTTGATATGATTTGGTACTCTAGGAGTATCTAAGAATTTCTCGTCCTTTAGCAACGGACAATTTACCAATCAACGAGCCACCTAATCAGTTCTGTCGCTTCCCCTTTTGCTACTCTGCCCCACGTCCATAGCACCAAACCCTAACCTTCCACCTCCCGAGTACCAATAGCCAGAGAGAGAGGCGCGCACACACATCCACCTAGAGAAAAACGAATTACACAGAAGAAACTCCACGACCTCACCTGGTTCGGACGAGGAGCAAGAACAGAGGCACTCGTATACGACGGAGAACAGTACAACTCACTCTGGACATTATTTGAATATTTGTATTTATGTTAAATTATAAGGGTTGGTCCTTTTTCTTTGACCTCAAGAATAACGGAGAGTCCGTGCTGCCACAGAATTTAATACAAATCACAAGCACTCTCCGACAACGGATTCCGGCATAATACTTTTCAAATCTCGGACATTGTTGGCCCCACAAAACACCACCGGAATGCAGTGCGGTACTTCTCCGTATTTACCGCTTGTGTGGATAATCAACGCTTCTGGGCCGTTGGCCCGGTAGGCTACCTTGCATATTGTCCCCCACGAAGACCCAGTAAAAAAGGGGAAGGGAAAAACAGATGTCTCCGGAACGAAACACTTTAAGATAATAAGATAATCGCACCATGATGTTCGTTCGATCCACAATAAACAAACTGATTTATACAATCTGGAATTCACATGTAAACCACATCAAATGAGGCACTAATATTTTCCTCCCCAACTTCTAGACCATAAACAATAACAAGCAAGAAATAAACCTGTGACAAACCATATAATCAGTACAAAGGCTTACCCCATAACATGGTACAACAAGCTCCAGACCAGCTCAAGGATTACAAATACAGAGGAAATGAAAAATCCGATGTTTAATAAACACCCAGGATACTTCATCAAACATCGACCAAGTCGTGGGCGACAAGATGACACATGGCGACGGCCTTTGTACAGCCGTGCACATCAGTGAGGTTGTAATGCTCCTTGAATACTTCTAACAGCATCGTCATAATGCAGAAAGCCCATAAACCAAAACTCATGGTTGTCAACAGAGATGATCTGGATATATTTCTCCGATGGTTTGCTTCTACTTGTTGATGGATTCACTGCTCTCAGCTGATGCAATGGAATAACAACCTATGCATGCGCGCAAAAAATAAAATAAGGGGAAGCAAAATAATTCTATAAAATTTAAACTTGTTAAGTAATATATAGAACAGAGATAAAGCATAAGACCTTTGGGTTAGAACTATGAACAAAGGCAGCCTCAACTAATATTTTTCAAATTAAGTTATTGAGAAGTAAGCTATAAGTTACCTCCGCCAAGTAGTCTATTTTAGGATCAATTTGTATTACCAACCAGTCGGGTATACACGACTAATCAAGGAGCTTCCTGACTAGCAAATCTCATGGCGGGAAAATATTCCAACATCATGAATAAAGGTCCACAGAAAGAGAACACTAAACTACAAATATTCACCATCTCAAACAAATATTAATTCTCAATAATCTATTTCCATCTCATAAGTTTTACAATAATTTAAATTGGCAAATTCTTTCTATTCTGTTTCCAGAAAATCAGAGTTTTAAAAAGAGAGACCTTAAACCCTCCCCCTTAATACTTCTATCACAACAAAACCATTCGCCGAAAAAAGTCTGGATAATCAATCACGTATCGACGACACATTAGTCTTCATCTTAAATTTCACATGGCACTGGTTAGCATGTGGGATCAGTTTCTGCATAATCTTACTCATAATGAATCCATCCCTGAAAGTCGGCAGCCAATCTAAGAAGTAAATTAATATGTCCGCTTAATAGCATTGTTTTCTAAAACGTCATACAAATACTACATTTGAATGACTATAATATTCTTGGCAAGTGAAGCCGTTTATAAATATTGAATCAGTTAAATCTGCTAATTTGGAAAAATGTATGTTAAAATTTTTTATTAGAGGATAGTACTACGCAAAAGCCTCCAGAGTACCTTATAATAGCTCCATTGACTCTCCTCGCCAACTTTGTAAGAAAGTGGATTGTCACTGCAAAATGCCAGCTTTGCTGTCGACAGATATAAAACTCCCATCACTGGTCCAGCTGAAGTGGATAGGTAGCATGCAAATGTTTTCAAAAGTTGCTCCTCTGGAACAGTCTCAAAAGTTTGTCTAAAAATCTTTTCATAGCCACCTTCTGCAAGAACTTTCGTTCCCTGAGCAATCCTTCCCACGGCAGCATCAGCAAAACTAGGACCTGTTTTCACTGTAACAAGGACGATCATCCGGTTACAGAGCAGAAAACAATTCAAGCACTTAAACTTATCAACCTAAGAGGCAACAACAAGAGCAGGACCAGGGAGACATGATATGATGCGGGCACAACAACACGACAGGTTACAGCATTTACGATTGAAATGCAGTTTGACGTGTTCTATCATCCCTAATAATAGCTAATTGCCAGCAACTAAAGAAGGGACGACAGAGCAAACTATCGAGCGCAGAAGAAAATTCGAGACAAAAATCTACTGATAACCATACTCAGAAAAGACGACAAGACATCTAAGTACCATTATTTCAGTCTCTATTCACTTTGAAGTTGTTTTTGAGAAAGGCGGGGTCAGGTTTCATTGTTTCAGAGTCACACTTTCTCGGCAAAATAATTAAGGGTGCTATAATACTATAATTTCAGTCTCTTTCTCACAAAAGGGACGTCCATAGTACTGTAGACGATAGTATAACATGATTAACAGTCAACATGTAATAAAAGAATTCCCAACAGCAGCTATCAACGCCACAAGATTCAATACATAGCAGGCGTAAAACATACAGTGCTGCCACATATTCCCAGCAAGATCCTCGGCCTTCTTGGTAGCCTCTGCCGCTTTCTTTCCCCATTTCCCAAGAACATCTTTCACCGAGTCTAAAGTATCTGCACAAAACAAGAATTTTCAGTCATTCTCGACGCCCACGGTCTCCAGACTCAAATGGGACTTGCTTATCTGCAAGTACAGGAGAGTAAAACATGGATTTCAAGTTGGCAAAAAAGGAAAAAAAAAAAAACATGGATTTCAATCCTCACTCTTGACAGAAGATGACGGGGCCGGGGCCGGGGCCGGTGCAGGAGTCACGTACGGATTAGATTCTTTGGGCATAGTAGTGGCAGCATCTTCGGAAATCGGGGCGCGGACTTCGGGGGCGGTAGTGGCGTTGACGGGTTGTTGGGACACCGGAACGGAAGTCCAATTTTCCTGAGGTGGAGCAACATCCTTGGGATCGAGTTTTGGATACGGAGCATAATCTGAGGAGTGAGCATCTTTGGCTTGTGAAAGATTGGATTCTGATGATGACTTGCTGGCGTCGGTTTGTTCAGCACTCATGTTTTATGCCCTGGGGATTTTCCCTGCTTCGGATCGGAAATTTTCAGGATCTCAGCCTATATCAGCGGGGAAGGTGACGCTGATGCAAACCCCGATTTCAAGTACTCCAGACTTCTTTCAACACAGAGTATCCGGGAGAAAAATTTTATTGCGGGAGAAATTCCGGAGACGAGGGACTTCAATTCAAAACTGAGAACATGGGATATCACGAATATGTTCCGGGCACAATAGCCGAATAATTGGACTTCCGTCACACGGTACCTGAAATTGGATGGGATATCAATAAACAGAAAATTTTATTAGCCCGTTAGAAGTTGAGCCCAAATAATTTCCTCTCTTTTGGATCGCCCTTTAAGCCCATTCATTCGCGCACACGCACACTCATATATATACTGCCATAAATTTGAAAAACAAAACAGTGAAATGATTGTGGTGCAAGAGCCGCCCGCTAGGGACCGTCGATGAGAAAAGAGGGCAAAACTTAACGGTGGATCTGCCTTTGGACACGTCACTCGGAAGACCGCGTATATTTCAAAGAGCCAAGCAAGGGGGAATGTTGCTGTGTGAACAACGAATCCGAGTCCGAGTATTGCTTTCCAATTCGCTAACTCTGATTTCGCGGTTGTTATCGTTGCCATTGTTTTGCGACCTCCGTTAAGTTCTTCTTAGCCATCGTTTTTATTTTAGGGTTTCTATCTTCTTCGATGGCTGCCAATTCGCACGGAGGTGGTTCCCCTTTTGGTCATGCTGCCCCTTATCGTTCAAGGTAGCTTTTCTGTTCTTCTTCGGCCAATTGACAAATAAATTCTTTTTCTTGTTTTTTTTTTGAAAGAATTTCCAGGGATTGATATAATTCTTATTCACATATCCATATATGAGGATGCAGAGAGGGCCTCACCACGAGATCAGTTGCAGGGTCGAATGAAATCCAATTGCGTATTGATCCGATGGACTTGGACGAGGAGATCAGCGGTCTACGTGGCCAAGTTGGAAAACTGAGAAATGTATGTTTTGATCCGTTTGACAGGTTTTTCTTTTCTTTTCTTGCCTTCTTAAATGAGTTTTCGCAAAATTATGAAGCCTGATAAGCAACGCTCGCAAGTTATCCAAATTGTGTGACATACCACCTTCATCCTGCTCCAACTCCTTCGTTGGGGTACTTTACCGAATTTGTAAATGCAGTGTCATTGATCCAAATTCATTTGCAAACAACTTACAGGAGTTATTCTACTTGTGTATCCCATGTTAATGGAACCTATTTAGAATTACGTAAGAGAGGAGTCTTGATTTTTGTGGATTATCCAGTCTTGATTCAAACCCCTTTCCCCGTGGCTTAATTTCTTTACCATGAAGGGATGCAAACAGCGAATGGACTTGGATTGAATTATACTATTTGAAACTCAGAAGGGTAGACTACTTCATGTTTTTGGTTCGGAGAAGAATTATGTAAAAATATATGCTTTACGCTTCAAATATCTCCAAATGTTTTGTTTCCCGCCATCCAACAATATATCGCTCCTTGAGGAATATTATATGAATTTTTTTAACAAAAGAATTGGTGATGCTTTTTTGAGTCACATTTCCATCTTATAACTATTTTTTACCGGCTTGACTTGTTATTAAGTTCTGTCCTATTGAGAGTAACATCTCAGGACCTGTTTTGAAAAATAATAACAAGGACATTTAAACTGTGAAAAGTTGTAGAAAGAATTGAAATTTGGGTAGTGAAAAATTGGGTGTTTTAGTAGTGACAGGCCTTGTACTTTAATTGTCTAATCAGGTCCTAAATTGTCATTTTCCCTTTATTTTATCTATTCTTATGAAGCTACATCATGTTTGGAAGCTTTTGTTTCCCTTTCTGCATCCTCAGGTTGTTAGACAACTTAATATTTCTTTGGTGCAGGTTGCTGAGGAGATTGGGACAGAAGTTAAGTATCAGAAAGATTTTCTGGAACAGCTGGTACGTCAATTTTTAAATAATCTCTGTTTGGCTTTTTTTCCCCCTTAGTAGTCAAAATGAAGAGCACAGCATTCCTAAAGTTTCTCAATTATGAATCAGGCAAAATATATTCACCGTAAGAATTTTGATCTTGCTCTACTTTGTGTAGCTAAAATGCTAACCATGGTAGGAAATGTATCTCAATCGGAAATTTAGGGTCAATTGGGTATAATATTAAAGGGAATAAAACAGCAACATGGTGCTATCTATATTTTGAACCTTTGTATTAAAACGCCAAGATAACTCTTTGCTATGGATCTTTACCTTTTTAGAATGGTTGGTAGGACTCTGGCTTGATTTGTGTGAAGAAGATCGTTGAGGAAATGACCGGTATTAGCTGTCTTGTGTGCCCTGGGGTGTTGCTTATAGAGATGAATTTGATTAGAAGTTTGTTCTACATCTTGTAAAATCTATGTATTAAGTCTTAGAAAGTTTCCATTAAAAAGTGGAGTAATAACTTTCTGCTGCTCTTCTCTTTTTAAATGAAAGGGTTCATGTAAAAATCAGCTTGCATGTGACATGGGGTTGCCACCCCTTGCCTATCATCACCCGCCACGGTAGCAGAAGTAAAGTGGTGGTTGAGACAAGGTACAGAAATCAACATTCATATTTTGAGACATCCAAGCTAAAGTGTCAGTATTAGCTTCCGAGACACAAAATCTATGACAACCTCCTGTTTTCTCAAGCACAGCAATTTAGCTGTATCTATTATATCCTGGAATAGATGTCCATTAATGTCATTATATTCGCTGGCTTTTCGCTGATATTAACTTCTCCTTTGAGCTGCATGTTTTTCGTTGTAATTGTTCCATCAATGGTCTGTTGTCTCGTATGTAGCAGAAAACTGTCATATTGTCTTGCCATTTGCTAACATGCCGCTTGTATCTGTTTCACTACAGCAAATAACAATGATAAAGGCCCAAGCTGGGGTGAAGAATAATCTAAGAAGATTGAACAAGAGCATAATCCAAAATGGTTCAAACCATATTGTTCACGTAATTGTCTTTGCTTTAGTCTGTTTCTTTATAGTGTACCTTTGGTCCAAAATGTCCAGAAAATGAGGAGAGGGAGGTTTGGCTGTCTGGTGTTGTGGATGAAGGACATGACTTCAGGGGCTTCTTCGGACCATGAGACCACCCTTATGATGCCTGATTCTGTTGTAAAGAGTATAGCTCTACAATCCTTTAGAGTTTATAGCTAAATGTGTACCTGTAGAGCCCACAGTGATGAGAATGATTAATTTCCTGTGCTGTGCATTGGGGGTGCGAAAACAAAATTTCCTTTTGTATGGCCCGTGATTATTTCTATCCTGAGTAACGTTTTATCTTATGTACAGTAAAATGTGAATTTTTTTTTTCCTAATCACTCAGATGACGGTGTCTAAAACAGCTATCTCATTCATCCTATGCAGTGATACTGGAGAATCATAATGTTTTTCTAATTTTATTCGGAAAAGAGAGATCCCGACCGATAAAACTATTAATATCTATTTGAATGCACAAGAAAATTGTGGAGCATACCCGTTGTAACTCAAAATTTGTTCATCCCCCGACACATGATGACAGCTTAAGGGGAAGCGGAGACATTGGCTTGTATAAAGAATAAAGATTTGATGCCCCTGCCCCGCGCGCGACCATTCCATGACCAGAAAGAATTGACTGTGAACAATCATTGACGGCGATGTGGTTGAGAAAATGGCAAACCGTTAATCTGCAATCGGCTGACTTATCTGACAATGCCTAGTATAAACACTAAAGAATTAAAATTTCAGGTTCATTTAAAGCTTGAATGGTGAAGTTATGAAGTTCATTTAAACAGTTAATCCATCGTGTTTCTGGGAATAAACCTTGAATTATGAAGTTCATCCAAAGCTTTTAGTATAACGTGTGGAGGTTTCCGTGATGGTCTGTTTTCAGATTCGTGTTTGAATCGAAGTTACCCCTTTGACTGCCTCTTCAGAATGTCCTTCAGCTGCCAAGACCATGGAAGGTCTTCCAGGTAAACGCGGTTGGATTTATTTTTATTATTTAAAATGCATGCAATTGATTCCGAGTATTTATGCGATTGAATGGCTGGGTTCCCTTCAGCCTTGTTTCGTTTCCAAAGCATTGGTATTTTACAAACCCTGCATCTGCATAATTAGAGTAAGAATAGACACTGTCATTTCAAAAACATTTGTTCAGGGAACGCAATCGGAATACTAAATGTGATTAAGAGGCGGCTAAATGTAGTTGTCAAAGCAACACGTGGCAACGTGTGGGATTCTCTGCTTTTTTTTGGGCCTTTGGATACGATTTTCTCTCTCTCAAATTGAGAGTATTAGTTGCGTTTAGGACTTCGCTCGTTGATACTGGAACTGGATAGCCAGACCCCTCTCGCAAGTCGGACCTCCACCCATTGCTTGTATCAAAATTCAAACGGACGGATATTTGTCCATAATCATAATTAAAATCATAATTCAATCTTAAAATAATTAACTGGCATCAATTACTCCCTACCAGTATAGAAGCCACGATCCGGCTGGGTAGATTAATTTCCTGATTATCACGTGAGTTCCCAATAGGTTCTCGGAAGAGTAAACTATTCACGTACAGTAAGAACGCGGTCTTTTCAACTTGGATATCACATTTAGGCCAGGTGGGTTACTAAACTACCTGTGTTTCGAGATTTCTGCAACAAAATGCTTTTCTCATTAACACGGGTCAATTGGAGGGCACCGTTTTTTAATTTGTCAGGAATGTTATATTGACGCTTATGACCGAATCTAAGATTTTCTTTTGGCCGATACAAATAGTTTCATCTTGATAAAAGCATATTGAAGTTGATTGAGATCAACTCAATAGCATGTTAGGAACTTTGCGTCCATCAGAGTACTCGAGCGGACAAAAATACCAATTGCGTTTTGAAAAAATTGTCAAATGGATATCTATGGTGTTTTGACGATCGTGAAAGTGTAAAAACAGGGTCAGCACTTGGAAAATCGAGGTGGACTTATAAGACAAGAGAAAATGGTTCAATTCTGAGGAGGAAGGAATGTCGAAGAATAACACAAGCGATGTTAATAGCATGGGATCAAACAAAAAGAAGCTTTTATGCCTTTTGTTTTCCATCCGTCCAAAATGTGCCACCACCAAGTTTCCTTCATCTCAACAGTTCAGCACTCAATTTTGGTCCAACATGCACTCATCTCTTAATTACTGGGAAGATCTAACTGCTGTAAACCAACAAATTAGCATCAATCATTCATTTTTGTCAATTCAATAGCGAAATCGACACTTCCCTTGATAAGTGAGAATGACTTGTAGGTAATTTCTTATCATAATTTATGAAATACTCCTCTAGTCTTATTTATAAGTACTGAGAGAAATTTTTTAGGAAAAATAACAAATAAAGACCCCCTGAATTACTAAAATTACAAGTCACCTAAATAAGTTAAATTACTAAGACGGACCTGATCTCAAATTGTAATTAGCAAATCACACCTAAAAGACTAAAATACCCTTCAGTTACTCAGATTCAATAACGAAGGCAGATGTAGGCGGGAGACCTCTTCTTTCCTTCTTCTCTTCAAACTCCCTCTCCCTCTCTTCTTCTTTCTCTTTCTTCCTTGGGTCGAAGAAGCGTCTTCGTTGGGTCTCCTCCATTGTGAATCGTCTCGTGAGGGGCTAAGAGGGCTTTCGCAACTCCTTGCGTAGGATATCAGTGGGTGAAGACAGGAAGGTGGTCGGTGACGGGGGAATAGAAGATTGGGGACAGTTTTCTGCAATTCTAAAACAAGGAGTGATTGCCACCTTTTTGTTGAATAATGGTGGTCAACCTTGTGGATTGTTTTCTCTGATAGCAAAGAAGAAGAAGGCTAAGTTCTCTAAGTTGTTGATACAAGCTACAGGGTTCACTGGTTTGAATATTTTAAAGATTTTGAAGATGGCCTGGTTGAATACTGTCTTCTTTTTGTTACTTGAATCTGGGAATTGATAATCTCCTCATTTGATTTAGAGTTGTTGGTTGCTGTCAAAACACCTTTGGTTTTTTGTTATTTGACTTACTATTGTCATAATTTTACTTAGTAGTGTTGTAACTACAAATTGGTTAGTTTGATCACAGTAACATGGCATGACAATTTGAAAATGTTGGTATTTTGTTTATGGGCAGAGCAATGTTAACATTTAGTATTTATAGTTGTAAATGGTATCAATATAGATTCATTTAATGTTTTGAAATTCATGACAGACCTCCTCACAGACTTATAACTTCACTTACCACAGTTGTTATTTGGCTTTCCACTCTTGTCAATTGATTTTCATAACTTGTCATTCACCTTACTCAACTTGTCATAAATTACATATCAGAACTTGTCATCTGCTAAAGAAATCTGAAAATTTTGTTATTTGAAAAGAGGAAATTAAATTTTTATAAATTGCTTATTAGAAGTTGTCATTCGCCTTACTAAACTTGTCATTCGTCTTACTCAACTTGTTATTCACTAAAGAAATCTGGAAATAAACGAAATTATAATTTGATATACTTAACTTGTCATATATTATACTTAAATTGTGATTTTCTAAAGTAAAAAACAATCATCTTATGATGATAGAAATGCAGTAACAGAAACATAAAATTTGTTACATTACGTACACATTGGTGGACATTTTGAAGCAAGTGATGAAAGGAAAGTTAAATATATTGGAGGGAATGTAACGATCACTATTGTTGTAATTTCGCTTGCTAGCTAGTGTTGTTAATGCAGACTTTTAACTATTATGACAACAATGCAGTGATAGAAACACATGACAATCTGATAATTATGGTCTTTTTATATTGTGCAAAGGAATACTAATATTTTTTGTTAATCAGTTCTATATTGTAACAATGTAGAACTATTTAATATTGTCCACTTAATTAGAAACATGGTGACAGAAATGCAGTGATAGAAACACAAAAATTCTATCATTTGCCTTACTGAACTTGTCATTTACTAAAGAAATCTAAAAATTCTGTCATTTGAACAAAAAAAATTAAATTTGTATGAAATGCTCATCAAAAGTTGTCATTTGCCTTACTAAAATTGTTATTTGCCTAACTAGACTTATCATAAATTGCTTATCAGAACTTGTTATCTGCTAAATAAATCTAGAAATTGTCACTTGAAAAGAGAAAATTAAATTCATATGAAATGCTTATCAAAAGGTGTCATTCACTTTACTAAACTTGTCATTTGCCAAGGAATTGTGCAAATTGTCATTTTAACGTAGAATCTTAATTTCCCATGAGTTGCTTATCAGAAGTTGTCATACACTTTACTAAACATCATTGGCGAATGACAAGTTGAGTAAGAAGAATGACAAGTTTAGTAAAGCGAATGACAACTTCTGATAAGCAATTCATAAAAATTTAATCTTCTCTTTTCAAATGACAGAAGATATGTAATTTATGACAAGTTGAGTAAGACGAATGACAAGTTGTGAAAATCACTTGACAAGAGTGAAAGCCAAATAACAACTATGGTAAGTGAAATTATAAGTCAGTAGAGAGGTCTGTCATAAATTTTAGAATATTAAATGGATTTACATTGATATTATTTACAACTATAAATACTAAATGTTAATATTGCTCTGCCCATAAGCAAAATACCAACATTTTTATATTGTCATGCCATGTTGCTGTGATCAAACTAACCAATCCATGGTTACAACACTACTAAGTAAAATTACAAGAATATTAAATCAAATAACAAAAAACCAGAGGTGTTTTGACAGCAACCAGCAACTCTAAATCAAATAAGGAGATTATCGATTCTCACATACAAGTAAACAAAAAGAAGATAGTATTCTCGACAATCAAACAATACTATATCAAAAACATATCTGGAAATGAAAGTCGAAAGTCATCGACTAGCATTAATGATGGGTCACCATCTTTTTTGTAATAAAGATTGGTGGAAATGGCCACAACTTTAATCATATTGATAAATGTATAGGTAGGAGATGAATGTTTTTGAGAGGGAGAGGAATGGAAGGAAGAAAAGAAGGAGGGAGATGAAGAGGGAGAGAAGGACAAAGACGGAGGAAAAGAGAAAAAGGAAAGAGAAAAAGATGGGGTGATGGAAGAAAGAGAATAAGGGCATTTCTGTCTTTTTAGCCTGATTTTATAATTACAATTTGAGACTGGGTCCTTCTTAGCAATTTGGTTTATTCAAGTAACCTCTTTGTAATTTTAGTAATTCACGGGTTTTTATTTGTCATTTTCTCAATTTTTTATATGGATGTATAATTTTACACTTCATTTATTATTGTGTTACTTCTCTGTTCCTATTTATGGGGCATAGAGAGAAGGTTTGTTTTGTTCCTATTTATAAGTCATTTCATTAAATTTTTACCATAAATATATTATATTGTCCTTTATTTATTATAATCTAAATAGTTATTTTTTTTAAGTGTATATATTAAATAGGGGTAAAGTTGAAAAGTTATTTTATTTTAATGAAGAGTTAATACAATTTAAGGTTTTCTTTAGTCTATATAAAATATGTTGGAAGTGTCTTATAAATAGGACCAAAAGAGTAACTTTGTTTAAATGAAGTATAACATATATTAAATAAAGATAAAGTTAAAAAATTGTTAAATATTAAATGAGAATTAATAAAATTTAAAGTTTTTCTTAGTGTGTAAAAAAACACTAAAAGTGACTTATAAATAAAATAAAAAAATAGAAAAATATAAGACAAAATTTTATCTTGATCTACTTAGAATATAAACAAAAATTTCTTCCCTTCAAATTCTTCTTTGGGTCCTGGGCGTTGGTGGGGTGGGGTCTAGATCCAAGACGTGTCTCTATTAGGTTCGTGTATTAAATAAACGGATTGGGATTTGGAAAGTAACGTTATGCTCATAACCTAAAATCTACCCCATACAAATACAATTTTATTAGTAGTTTGGATTTAAAATTTTCGACTAATATTTTTTAAATAAAAAATTATCTTTTAAAAGAACTTACAATTACAGTTAAGAAATTATATTTATTTTGAATTATGTATGTATTAAAGAAAAATATTTTTCAAAAACACAAAAATTTAAATCTTTACTGTTTATATTAACTTTGAATGATTAAGATTTAATAAGTATCATAATCCCTGAACCATCTAATTTAAGTAAACTCTGCACGTCAGAATTGTCCCATTTTTTTAGTCATTGCCCAGCGAAAATCAGACTCGTCTTCTTCCTTTCCCCCTGTTTTTCCAACATGGTCTTCCTTCAAGATTTGTGTTTTTTTTTTTTTTTGGTTTAGCGGAGTAGCGGACAAGATGTTCATTGCTTCGAACAATACGAGGCGAAACTCAGCTGCATCATGAAACGAAACAGAGGCTGCAAGAACACGTATTAATGAACAGCAAATGACAAACTTCACAATTCCCTGTCAGTCTCTCTACTCTTCCTCTCGCCAGTTTCGAACAGGGTACCTCAGGCCAACAACAACCTGTGACTCACCATGAGGATCAATGTGCCGGCGCAAATGACAAACTTCAAACGTTAAGATCTGTGCCGATTTCAACACGGCAATAAAAGACACACCCAACACCCATTATTATTGTACTAGCTCTGAGTATTTAATATAAGATTTTGTTTAATTTTTATTTTGATTTTAAATATAAAATTTAATTTATTTCATTTCTCATGTCTATACATTTTTTTCTAAATAATCTTTCTAATAATAATAATTCTAGCCAATACATTTGATTATTAAAAATATTTTAAGAAAGACAACACGTATGTATTATAAATAACTAACTAAACTTATTTTTTTAATCTATTTAAATTAATCAACTAGTTCCTATATCTAGGAAGGGAGTTGGTGTACTTTTACTCTTAACAATACAGAGACACAAAGCCTTTTTAACAGCAAAAATCCTTCTAGCAAAATTTTAGTATTAACATGTACAAAGACCATGTCCAGAAAATTATAGCAACCGTGCTCCTTCCAGCTTCTTTTGCGGCACCGACGGCATAAAAGACAGACAAGGAAACAAGCGATGAAGTGAAAAATTCCAATCCATTCGACTTTGTTCCTTTCAACAGCAAAACCCCATTTTAACATACTCGTACGCAATAGTGTGGAAGAGTGGCGATTTGCACTTGACAAACCTAATTCAAGAAATCCAAGTTTGGAGCCACAGCTGCGGTCAAAATGCAAGAAAATGAAGCTGCGCCGAATCAGTTCGCTGGTGAAGGATAAGGAAGAAAATGGCGAGATAGAAAAGGTCCCTCTCTTTCGCAGCTAACCACTGCAATGTGCAATGCTGGCCGCAAAAATAATAAGGCCACGGTGGCGATGGGCTTGCCGGCTTTCTCTGCGCTTTCTGAGTGCAGCGGAAGGAGGCTTGGCTCTCAGTTTCTTAGCGTCAGTGCGTCCGTTTGACTTCGGGTTGCTTACAAGGTGATGCTAAGAAAAGTATTGGGTGCCAACCGTTTCATCATCGATCCACTCGTTGCCGCGTGTTCTATGAGAGGATGGGAACCCAGGAAACTTAGATGCAGTCAATGATAGTCGAAATGTGGCTGCCGGCTGGGACCAATTATAGGGTACTGCAATCATACCAGGTATCAACAGCGCTCATTTGTCAGATACGGTTGGGCACAGTTTATTAATTTATGTGAATATCGTTAAATATCACTTATTTAAAGTGCAATTAGAAATATAGTTTCTAAACAAGCGTTTATAATAAATAAAAAAATATCAAAAAATGTATAGATAAATATAATAAGAGGGTATGACAAAAAAGATAGAATAAATTATTTAGAACATATTTGAAAAAATATATTAAATATTCAAATAAAATTTTAATTAAAACTTATAAAATGAATAGTATCCTCTCCAGATTTAAAATTTATAAATAGAAGGGAAGGGAGTAATCCATATTAAATTGACAGAATTTGGATAAACTATGATTACCTTTACCTTTCTTCTTTTTCTTTTTTTGGAATGAAATTAAAGCAAAGTCAGTGCATTTATTTCAAATAAACAGTAGGACAGCGACATTTTGAGGAAAAAAATAATTTTAAAAAATTAAATATTTTAGAACAATTCCTAATCTTTTTGAAGTTTAGTGGTAATTGATTTAAATTGTTAGATAATTGCCAACATTGAAATAATTTTTTTTTAATAGTTTAACTTGGAGGAAATTCTCAAAGCTGCTCTATTCCCCGCGGTCAACAGTGAAGATGCTCGGGGTGGGAAGCGTTCAAAATGCCCTGAAACTGTTACATACTCCGAGAAGATGAAAGCAAGAGGAGAAAGCGTTGTTGCGCATGGGAAGCACTGTTTCAAGAAACTGCAACCGCCCAGGTTCAGCAGCAATTCAGGCGGAATTCAAGATCCATACTAATATATTCCTCATGCTAATTTACACTATAAAATAGATCTTATATTTAGGATTTGAAGAAAATATTGGAGTATCATCCTATATATATGTATATGTATATATACATGCGCCGAAAAATGTTTATTATGAGACACACATATACATAAATATTAACACGCCGGTCTTACGTTCTCACAATATAGGGTCGCACACCTAATTGAAGAAGAAAACTGAAAAGCAAGAAAATAATAAATAACAGCAGAATTCATGGATTAGGAATACTTGGAGTGAAGTCGGCCAGAGGGGTGGGATTATTTTCCTTCTTTTTCTGGATCAGTTTATATTCTCCATAGAAGTATGACACAAACCCCCAGATTGAGAGGCCCAGACTGATTCCTTTCTCTGCTGTGAAATTCTCCTTGTAGAACAATACAGCCAATACTTCGGTGACCGGCAGCATCACCGCGATTATAATACCTGAAAGCATTGAAGATGCACAGAAGATAACCCCTATAGCTCCCACAAAGAAAAACTGCCATATGATCGCGCTGCACACCAGCACAACGTAATATGTTGTTTCCCCCAGCCCAAATTCCCTCGCTTCTCTTCCCATCACCTGCAAAATCAACACTCAGTTTCCTCATATATTCCTTTCCAGTAAAGTTGTGATGAAGAGATACAGAGCAGTGAACCTTGAAGTCGTTGTTGACGAGCATCCCAACGGTACAGAACAGAGTGGCCCCGAAGCTCATCACGAACTGAATCTGGATGACGAGCGTGTAGGTCAAACGCTGCCTGCTCTTGCCGTACATAAGCTCTATCAAAGGCAACAAAAAACCGTACAGGGCCGCTGCCGCCAGCGTCAACACGAATCCCAGCACATATTGCTTGGTGGACTCAGCTCGGGGACGATCCCCGGATGAATGGAGAGCCAAGACACCGGCCCCGACGGTGAGCAAGAGGACGGCGTTTACGGAGAAAGGGGTGAAATTCTGCCTGACAAGAAGGAAGGCGAAGGCGGCGGTGAAAGCCAGCTGGGTGGCGATGATGAGGGCGGAAGTGGAAACAGGGAGGCGAGCTAAGCCGTAAGCGTAGAGGTAATCATCGAGGCCGGTGAGAACACCGATGACAAAAGCTGCGAGACACAAGCGCGCGTCGAGGAAGACGAAGGGCTTAGGGTGGCGAGAGAGGCGGCTGCGACTATAAGAGATGAACAGAGGAACGAGGCAGACAGGGAAACCTCCGGTTTCGAGCCAGCTGGATAGCCAGACGCGTTTGCCGCCGTGGAGGAAGTAGAGGCGACTTATGAGAGGGCCACCAGTGGTGCCTAGGCAGAGTAAGAGGCAGTTTAGTAAGAAAAGGACTCTCCTGGTGCTGTTCTTTTGTCTGGCTGACGCTTCACCGTCCTCTCGCATCTTGTGCGTCTCTGTAACAATGCTGATTGAGACAAACTGTTCGAGGATGTGTCGTCGAGATCACCGGAGAGGAGAAGCACTTTGGATATAGCAGTGGATCAATCAACTCCTCTTTGCTTAATGATTTGTATTTTGCCTAATGATTTGTATATATTAATTAATAAATGGTGGCCATTAATTTCTGAAGTTCCTGAAGAATGCCGGCTCCATCTTGTACCCCACCAACCCACCTTAGATGGACATTCTATTCTTGATATTAATTTTAAGGTAAATTTTTGAAATAAATATTAAATTAGTTCAAACAAGAAACATGAATCTTATCGACGGGATCCTTCGGACTGGCCAGTTGTCCTTGTTTATTTTTCGACGTGTTAATGTACTCTCACATAAACATTACACTGTACAACACTGGCGAAATTTAAAAGCTTTCATAAGCTTTTACTAAAATTGCTCGAGGTTTTAGTACGATTTCGTAATTCCTAACTCTTAAATTCATAATTGGCGTGTGAATTCGGCATCTCGATCTTTTGCATTGCTGTTAAAAGAAGGCGACGCAAAGAAGAAAGAATGTGAGTACTGGGTACTATGGTACGGGGCTGGGAGAATTAAGGGGCCACATGCCCGAATGTATTCATTCTTTTTCTGCATCCAAATTACCTTTTCGTCTTTTTCTCTACTGCCATCATAAATTAATCTCTTAAGAGAAAAATGATAAAGAATTTAGTTAACTCTTAAATACAAGCGGTGCAAGTCTCGAAACATATCATTTAAAAATATATACATTTTACTGTTATTATTAATTTCATAAAATATGTAGAGTTCACGGATGCCATTATATCATATAAAATGACAAAATTTAGATGCGATCTTTAGAGACAGGCATCTTACTAGTTTATTGGAAATTTTCTATTATACATATAAAAGTATCTATTATATATGTTGGGATGACTTTTGCAATATTGTGCTTCGAAGTCTGTTGCTCGCGATTTTATGCCCTGGACATTAGGCCTCGTAATTGGTCATGAATTGGTCGGAAAATATATAACGAGCTCAAGAAATACTGGTTTATATAAGGAACTGATTATATTTTTGCCAGGATATAAGGAATTGATATAACTAGCTAAGATATCATGAATATTACAAATGAATGTCATATAGCAGATCGTCAGTGCCACTAATTCAATAATGCATAACTGAGCATGCCGTCATCTTCTCACATTATCTTATCTATAAATATGGTCAAAATATAGTAATCTAAATGTTGCGATTAAATGGTTATAAGTTATAGCTAAATAATATATTATAAATTAATTAATTTTATATAATATGTTATCAGTAATCTATGACCCGTTGCCCTTAATTTATCCCGTTACATATCGATGTAACGATCGGAACATATCTGGGCCCATGATATTCTATTGCTAAATCATATTCTTGCTAAGTCAATGGCACAAGTCTACTAGACTGGCGGAATGAGTAACGGACCCAAAAAAAAAAAAGGTAATTAGTCAGTGGATACAAAGTTTGTACACAATTAACATAAATATTAATATCTGTTTAAGAAAATAACTTGAGGTGAGGAAGGGATGGGATAGCACAGCTGGGTTATTTATTTATTTAGATATTGTGGTGGAGGACTGGATGTGTTCAAGGGAAGGAAGGTGTCCAGTGGTGGTCAGCGAAGCCTATCTAATTATTAGCTACTTCCAATCCACGAGATATGTGCTCCGTTAGTTATTATCTTCCATCTTCGCTCATCTCTCTTTTCGACTGATTTCTGCATATTCATATATAAGTTCAATTTTTTAATATATACGCCCAGCCTTCAAAAATAATAAAACGCCACATAATCGTAGCATCTGGTACTTTCTGTGTGCACCTAAAAACAGAAAAGGAAGCTGGTTGTATTTCTGTAATACAAGATGATAAATGCTGATTTTAATATATTGTTTGATATCTTTTTAGAGATATTTATCAATTAAAGTGGGATAAATTGCATTGATTGTAGATATTTTGAATCAAATATTGATTGCATGAAATTAGAGATTTAATGGGAGATCTTATCATATTTTTATCTCTTTTTAAATAATTGATTTTGGATTTTATGATAGCATCTCATTTTATCTTTTGCAGGCCTTAAAAATAAGGAAATAAAGATCATAGAAAGCTGAAAGGAAGGAAATAAAAAAATGCAAAAAGAAGGAAATTGGAGACACAGCTTGGATGGCATCAGATTATGATATTATCTATATTTTTATGGATTCAAAAAGAGGACACAGAAATTATCCACACGCCTATCTTTGAGATTTGATTTGGATATATATTATATCTCCTCCTTCACGCAGGTATCACAGCCGCCCCCCATTCCATTCCTATATATACCACCGTACACACACTCATATTCACACGCCTCATACCCGCTCCGCACATATACACCAGTTCTCACGCAATCACAAGCGGCGCACCCATTCAATTCTCATATTCCCTCTTCGGCCAAAGACGCACTTCACCCATAGTGGCGCGTTGTCCACCTATTCCACAGGCTTCATTATCATCATCCATCTCTTCCATAACTATCATCATCACCGTCGGCCCCCATTATTTGTATTCTTCTACAAATAATCTTCACACCCACTTTCTCACCAAAGCCTCCATGAATTCTCATTGCTTCAAAAATATTGTGGATTCTTCTAGAGCTATGAGAGGCTAATTCCATTATGCTTCTTGAAGATGGAGGAGTAGCTTGAGCTTGGAGCTTCAACTAGGGGAGTATTTAGTTTTCCAATTAATTTTCTTCTGGACTTCATTAGATTTTTCCTGTGTTAGGAATATTTCATTTGATTTGGGGACTGAGATTATGCGTTATAATTTCTGTTAATTGGATTTTTGCAATTTAATTTGAGTTGTATTACTTGGGATTTGAATTCATATATATTTCCTTTGCATTCATTAAAATTATCTTATCTGGCGCGTTGTTAGATTTTATGATTGAGATGTATTGCAATTGAGTGTCTCCGTGAACATTCTTTGAGAGGGAAACAAGTTTTATTAACTCAATTTAAATTGCACATCAAGTGGTTTTTAAAAGTAACTTAATAACTTGATTACTATCTAGCGTTTAGGGTAGTTAAGTATTAAGTTTACTTGACCCAAACCGTGTTTGGGGTTGTTTTTCTTAACTTGGTGAATTATTTTACTCCCATATCTTTTATTAAGCAAGGATAGCTACATTCTGTTTTCAAGAAGCATTCTCATTACTGATTTTCTAAAATTCAAATTTGCATTTTTCATTCTCTCTTTATTAAAAAAAATACAAAAAAATAGTTTAGATTTAATTCTTATTTTCATAATTAGTTTTATTAATTGAAAAATCATTTTCCAAACCTCTCCTTTTAATTCTGTCACTTAGTTAACTTAGGAATTAATAAAAGGCTCCTCAAGAGACTCGACCCGAGTTGTGCTTTACTGCATAATTTGGTTTTATTTTTGATTTAACCCAAGGCGACTAAAAAGGTTCAAATCAAGTGGCGCCGTTGCCGGGGAGCCAAGTAATTGGTTCCTTAGTAAACTAAGTGTCAGTTTTTTTTTCTTTTCTTTTCTTTATATTTTCTTTGAATTTTTTTTCTAGTTTAGGTTGTATTTGCATATCATTAAAAAAAAAATTAAAAAAAAAATTCTCATTTTATTTTAATTATTTCATTTTTTTGTCTTATTTGCATATCTTGCATTACATTTTGCATTTTTGCACTGATCTTCATTCATTTTCGCACATTGCTGTTCTGAATTTCTTTGTGTATGACCAGAGATAAAGAAACCCTACTTGACGATCCTGAGTTTGACATACCTTTGAAACAACTTAAAAGGAAAAATAAGAAAAAGGGTCAAAAGAGTGATAGGGAACTTCTTTTAGAACAACACATTCCTAGTACAGCTAACCAAGTTTTAGACATGGCTGATCGTACTAAGAATAGGGGTGATGGTGAAAATAGTGGAAATGGAAATAGGGGCAATAGGGACAATAATGGTCATGAGGAAAATAACGGACCTAGGAATAATGGTGAAGATCAGAGGAGTCTTAGAGAAATAAACAACTCTACTGTGAATTTTGATCCTCATGGTTTTTACAATTTTAATGCCAATTTTGAAATTAAAGAAAATTTGATTAATGCTTTGCCTAAATTTTTTGGCCTTTCAGGAGATGACCCCTACGGACACATTGAGACCATGATGATGGTGTGTTCCACCATGAAGCCCCAAGGTGCTGATGTCGAGGAAGTTTTGAGGAGAACCTTTCATTTCACCATGGAAGGAAAAGCTAAAGAATGGTTAAGAACACTTCCTCAGCACTACACTACACTTACGTGGGAGCAACTCAAGACAGCATTTCTTGAAAAGTTCTTTCCTGCATCCCGATCTTCTAAGCTTAAGAAAGCTATTTTTGGTGCACAACAAGATGAAGGAGAATCGTTTTATGAATATTGGACTAGGTTTCTCACCATGATGGCTCGTTGCCCTAATCATCAGATTTCCAAATCTAATTTGGTTCAGTATTTCTATGAGGGTCTTTTGCCACTTCATCAGAGAACTATTAATGCTGCTGCTAATGGTTCGATACTCGATCTCACTCCACAAGGTGCCTGGGACTTATTTGAGAAAACTGCTACAAATGATCAACAGTATGGCACTAGAGACAAGCAGTTTGTGAGGGAGGTAGCTTCTTCTTCTTCTACTGATGAATTGAAATTATTTATGGAAAAAATTGATAGAAGACTGGAGAGGCTAGAAAATGACAGGGGCCCAAAACAATGTAATGCCATGGGTACTTCTCAAGCCCTAGTAGCCCCAAGTTGTGAATTCTGTGCTTCCCCTATGCATCTTAGCAGTGTTTGCCCATCCAGAATTGAGGAAGTTTCTGCAATGTATCAAGGTCGCACTAACAATCAGAAATGGGACCCATATTCCAACACATACAATGAGGGGTGGAGAGACAACCCTAGATTTAGTTGGAGGAATAATGAGGCTAGAGGACAGAATCATTTTTCACAAGGCAATGTTGGATCTGGTATTCCTTCTAACCAGTTTCAAGACACCTCAAGAATGGTTATTCCACTCCAGGATAATTCACTCTCTCAACCAAAGAGTGATGAGACCAGCCAACTTCTGAAGAGTATGTCTGCTCAGCTTAATAATATGGATAACCGATTAAGGGAAGATAAGGCCCTGAATGACAGCCAATTCTCCTCTATTGCTTCGATTCTCCAAAAGATGCAGGGTGATAAGGTGAATGATAGTGCTCAATTGACAAACCTTTGTAAAAGGTTTGAGGCATTGGAAATGAAGAATAACACTTTGACATCTCACCTGACTCAAGTTTCCAATACTGTGAGCGATTTGCAAGCCAAGAATGGGGGTGGACTACCCTCAAATACTGTGATCAATCCCAAATCCCTTAATGCCATCAATCTGAGAAGTGGGAGGGTGGTCAAATTCTCTAATGAGGATGACGAAGAAGTTGATGAGGAAATTGAATGTGATAGCCTCCGTTAACTCCTATGAAGCTGAAGCACTCTGAAAGCACTAAGAAGAAAGAACTGATCGACAAGATGCTGAAATTACTCAAGATGGAGCAAGGTCTACTGATGGGCCAGGATCTCAAGTGGCAAGTCAACCACTTCTGGAAGAGATCAATGAAAAAGCTCCAACCACACATGAGAAAAGCGAATCAACTATGCAAGGAGCCTTAACGCCAAAAGGTAAAGAGGTAAAGATTTCTGACATTCCCTTTCCTAATGCTTACTTTAGAGGTAAGAAACTGCATGATGATCAAACCCAAAAGGAAATGATTGAATTCTTTAGTAAGCTAGAAGTAAATATGCCTTTTCTGAACATGATTAAAAGCATGCCTGCATATTGTAAGTTTCTAAAGGATTTGTGCACTCACAAGAGAAAGTTTAGGCCTAATGAAAGAGTTCAACTGAGCTCTAATGTGTCAGCTATCTTTAAGCCTCAACTTCCCATAAAGTGCCAAGATCCAGGTGCCTATACCATTCCCTGTACCATTGGACCAGTGAACATAGCCGCTGCACTGCTAGATTTAGGGGCCGCAATTAATGTAATGCCTAAATCTGTTTATATCGCCCTAGGAATCAAAGCAGTCAAACCCACCAGTGTTGTGTTACAGTTAGCTGATAGGTCCATTAGGCACCCTGATGGTATCTTAGAGGACATATTGGTTAAAGTGAAAGACCTCGTTTTCCCAGCTGATTTCTATGTCCTAGATGTGTCTAATGAGTTAGCCAGTGAATCCACTCTCATCCTAGGTAGGCCCTTCCTTAGAACAGCAAATACCATTATCGATATGAAAGAAGGTGCCATAACCATGGAGGTTGGGAATCATAAGATATGCCTTAACATGTATGAAGCCATGAAACACCCATATGAGGATTACTCTTTGTTAGGTGTTAATGCTATTGATTTGGCCATTGAAGAGGCAAGGGATGATTTTGAATTGAATTTGCATGATGATAACTACTTGCCTATGCCTGTTGAACATGATTCTTCTGAGCTTAATGATGCCATGTCTGCTTATGATGAGTATTTTTCCTCTCTTCCTTCTATATACTCTCTTTCTGATACTTGTGATAGCGACATGATATATTCTGATTTTGAGATTAGCAGTACCCTCTCCACTTCACAGGTTTATACCTTTTCTCTCTGTGATACTGACTCTGCTTTTGCAAGTGACCTTAGTTTGGGAAAGGATTTGCTTCGTGAATGTGCAGATACTTTTATGGAATCTGAGATTGTAGCTGAAAGTGATAATGTTGGCTCAACAGAGAGGCCAATTCCATCTAGTTCCCCTACTCATGTCTTTGATCAGCAACCAAGGCAATCTTTACCTAAGGATAAAGGGCATTATGAGAACATTCACTTGCACTTTCTAATCACTCTATTATTTCTCCTCATACTTTGAAATACTTGCAAGATCTTGTTTCTAGTTGTGATGCAGGTGTGAAGGATGAAAACCCAAGTTTGTTGCTGCTATAGGTCAACCTGAAGTTGACTCAACACTTGGGAAGGCCAATGAGCAAAAGGTAGATTCAAGGAGCTGAATCTAAGCTACCTAGTTGAGGCTACAAAAGGGAGTTCTCTTTGTTCTCTTAAACTCCCTAAGTTAATCCCTTCTATTGTTCAACCCCCGACCCTTGAACTGAAGTCTCTACCTTCTAATCTTAAATATGCATTTCTTGAGCATGATGAACACTTGCCTGTGATTATTTCAAATGCTTTATCCGCTGATGAAGAGGCTAAGTTGCTTTGTGTGCTTAGGAAAAACAGAGAGGCGATTGGGTGGACATTAGCTGATATTCCTGGGATCAGTCCAACTGTTTGTACCCATAGGATACTACTTACTGAGGACTCCAAACCTGTTAGACAGCCCCAGAGGCGTCTTAACCCATTGATCCTAGATGTTGTGAGAAAAGAAGTCACCAAACTTTTGAGTGCAGGGATCATATATCCTATTTCTGATAGTGAGTGGGTTAGTCCGGTTCAGGTAGTACCTAAGAAGAGTGGGTTGACTGTAGTTAAAAATGACAATGATGAGTTAATCCCCACTAGGGTTCAAAATTCGTGGCGGGTATGCATTGATTATAGGAGGCTTAATGAAGCCACTAGGAAGGACCATTTCCCATTGCCTTTTATTGATCAGATGTTAGAGAGATTAGCGGGAAAGAGTCATTACTGCTTCTTAGATGGGTTCTCTGGATACTTTCAAATCCCTATAGCTCCTGAGGATCAAGAGAAGACCACTTTCACCTGCCCGTTTGGTACTTTTGCTTATAGGAGGATGCCTTTTGGTCTTTGTAATGCTCCTGGTACTTTTCAACGCTGCATGATGTCTATATTTTATGATTTTCTTGAGCATTGCATGGATGTTTTCATGGATGATTTTACAGTTTATGGTGAGTCATTTGATGCTTGCTTATCTAGTCTTGATCAAATCCTAGCTCGATGTATTGAGAAGAAGCTCGTTTTGAACTATGAGAAATGTCATTTCATGGTAACTCAAGGCATCGTGCTAGGACATGTGATTTCTAAAAATGGTATTCAGGTTGACAAGGCAAAAGTTGAGGTTATTTCTTCCTTGCCCTACCCTTCTTCACTTAAGGACTTAAGATCCTTTCTGGGGCATGTTGGTTTTTACCGCAGATTCATAAAAGATTTTAGCAAAATATCTCTGCCTTTGTCAAAGCTTCTTCAAAAAGATGTTGACTTTGTTTTTGATGATAACTGTAAGCATGCATTTGATGAACTGAGACATAGACTGATTACCCCTCCTATTCTGACTGCCCCTAACTGGGAACTTGCCTTTGAACTGTCTTGTGATGCTTCTAATGGTGCTGTTGGAGCAATGCTTGGCCAAAGAGATGGTAAGGTCTCTAAGGTCATTGCTTATGCATCAAAAACTTTGGATGCTGCTTAGTGTAATTATACAACCACTGAGAAAGAGTTGTTTGCCATTGTGTTTGCTTTGGATAAATTTAGGCCATATTTGATCAACTCTAAGGTTGTAGTGTTCACAGATCATGCAGCTGTTCGGTATTTGTTTAAAAAGCCACAGTCTAAGCCTCGGCTGCTCCGTTGGGCTCTACTTATGCAAGAATTCAATATTGAGATCAAGGATCGAGCCGGAGCAGAGAATCATGTTGCAGATCATCTCAGTCGACTTCCTAGTGATACAAGGGGAGTAGATGATTCTAATTTAGTTTGTGATGATTTTCCTGATGTTGCTCTATGTGCTGTGGGTTTGAAAGAACCCTGGTTTGCTGACTTGGTTAATTATTTGGTATTAGGATTGATTCCTGATTATTTGTCTCCATTTCAGGTGAAGAAGCTCAAGAGAGAAGCCCAGTACTATGTATGGGATGAACCACACCTGTGGAGAATTGCAATGACCAGATCATTAGAAAATGTGTACCAGAGACAGAATTCCAATCCATCCTTTCTGCCTGCCATTCATTGAGTTGTGGGGGACACTTTAGCGCTAAAAAGACCTCTAGGAAAGTATTAGATGCTGGATTTTACTGGCCAACTTTGTTTAAGGATGCTTATTTATATTGTAAGGCATGTGATAAATGCCAGAGGTTTGGGGGGCTAGGTAAAAGGCATGAAATGCCGCAGCACCATATGTTATTCTGTGAGGTATTTGATGTTTGGGGAATTGATTTTATGGGTCCCTTTCCACCGTCTGCAGGTTTTAATTACATCTTGTTAGCAGTAGATTACTTATCTAGGTGGGTAGAAGCCATCCCTACTAGGAAAGATGACGGCCAAACGGTCTCCAAGTTTCTTAAGTCTATCTTTTGTAGATTTGGGGTACCAAGGGCTATAATAAGTGACAGAGGTACCCATTTTTGCAACCGGATTATCAATGGTTTGCTTGCAAAGTTTGGGGTTACCCACAAAACATCCACTGCTTATCATCCACAGACAAATGGGCAAGCAGAAGTTTCTAACAGAGAAATCAAGCAGATCTTAGAAAAGATAGTGAAGCCTTCGAGAAAGGATTGGAGCTTGAGGTTGGAAGAAGCACTCTGGGCATATAGAACTGCCTTCAAAACACCGATAGGAATGTCCCCATACCGGCTTGTTTATGGGAAAGCATGTCATATTCCGGTTGAACTGGAGCATAAGACCTACTGGGCAGTGAAGATGTGCAATATGGACCTAGAGGAATCTGGTCTGGAAAGGAAGTTGCAGTTACAGGAACTAGAAGAGATGCGGTTGGACGCTTATGAGAGTTCCCGCATATATAAAGAGAAAACCAAGCAGATTCATGACCAAAGATACTGCGAAAGCACTTTCAAGCTGGTGACCAAGTACTACTTTTCAAAGCCCGATTTGCACTCAAACCAGGAAAGTTTAAAACCCGTTGGGATGGGCCATACAAAGTCACCAAAGTGCATGACTTCGGGACGGTAGAGCTACTTGATGAGGCTAGTGGATCAGAATTCAAAGTCAATGGACACCTTCTCAAGCTCTACCACGACAGTACAAAACCTCCATGAGGCCAGGTTGTCCCTTTCCTCTCTCTATCTCTCATATCATGCATATGTCTGCCTGTGAAATGTTTTGAACATGAATGTTTGAGATAAGTGTGGGGGGAGGGCCATTCCAGTAGTAGTAGTTAGGATTAGTTTTTTTTTTTTTTTCTTTCCCTTCTTGTTAGTTAATAAATGCTCCAAGCTCTCTACTTTACCCACTCAACACTTAGTCTTTACATGGGAGTCTGGTAAGGATAGTGTGTTTTGAAATACATTGAGGACAATGTATTGACTAAGTGTGGGGGAGGACCTCCATTTTCTACATTTGTGAGCCTTTCTATTTCACATTGAAATTCTTTGATTGATTGAGCCCTACTAATTCTGCCATTAGTATTGGTGATTCTGTTGCTCACTATGCCCCGTACTTTGACTATTGCTACTCTGTTTTGAAAAAAAAAAAAAACAGAGAGACTTTCACTAGTTTAATTTTGAGTTATGCTTGTTCATGATTGAATATAATGCTTTGATTTATGATACTCCTACAGCTAATAATTTGAGTAGTTTGATTAATGCTTTGTGATTAGTTTAGTGTCTAATTAGCCAATGTGAGTGAACATGAGAGAATAAACCTTGTTGGAAGATTTTTGGGCCTAATTTCCTTTCTTTGTGTGTGATTATCAACTTAATTTTTCATTCTGCAGAACTTGTTCAACTCTTAGTCTAATTACATTGTGATTATATGATAAAAGTGATTGAGGCATTCATATTTATAACCCTATTATCCCAAACACAAACCTCTATCATTTTTATCCATTGCATACCCCTTTTGAGCCTTCACTTTCTTTTTATTCTCGTTTTTGACAAGCGACAATGCATGTACATCTCAATTGCATTCTCAAAGCATCTTAACATACTCATGACTTGTCATATCATAGAATGTTGCTACTATCTTTCATAATGTGTTTGAATGCCAATTTCAAAAAAAAAAAAAGAAGAGAGGAGTGAAAAAAAAAAAAAAAGAAGTATGGGAAATAAGGCATTCCTTTGGATTCTGTGAAGTAGCAAAAGTAGCTCTGTGAGACATGATTTTATGGAATATCTAGTGGTATTTAAGATGCTTATCATTCATATGTGCATGCATAGTTCTTGTCATTTTTCTCATTCATTCCATGTGGCCTAATTCCATCATTACAACCCTTTAAAGTCCTCATGATTTATTGTATAATTGTGGTAGTAATTGAGACAGTAGAGTTGTTACAAGCCTATGATAGAGTGTGAATTAAGTAGATCTGAGTGAAAATTACCCCAATGAGGTGACATGAGTGAAACACTATTATCCTTGAGAGCTTTCTCTCATTTATTCACTTTCAAGGTTGATTACATACTTGACTAATCCTTTGCATTAGTTTTAACTATGAATTTTGCTAGTTTGTTGGATGTCATTGATTGGGCTATTATACTCTTTCCATGAATTTGTATAACTCTTTAATTGCTCTTGGTGTTAGTCTTAGTTTTCATGTGATTGATTGTTTTGCCCAGGAGTGCAAAAGTTCAAGTGTGGGGGAGTTGATAAATGCTGATTTTAATATATTGTTTGATATCTTTTTAGAGATATTTATCAATTAAAGTGGGATAAATTGCATTGATTGTAGATATTTTGAATCAAATATTGATTGCATGAAATTAGAGATTTAATAGGAGATCTTATCATATTTTTATCTCTTTTTAAATAATTGATTTTGGATTTTATGATAGCATCTCATTTTATCTTTTGCAGGCCTTAAAAATAAGGAAATAAAGATCATAGAAAGCTGAAAGGAAGGAAATAAAAAAATGCAAAAAGAAGGAAATTGGAGACACAGCTTGGATGGCATCAGATTATGATATTATCTATATTTTTATGGATTCAAAAAGAGGACACAGAAATTATCCACACGCCTATCTTTGAGATTTGATTTGGATATATATTATATCTCCTCCTTCACGCAGGTATCACAGCCGCCCCCCATTCCATTCCTATATATACCACCGTACACACACTCATATTCACACGCCTCATACCCGCTCCACACATATACACCAGTTCTCACGCAATCACAAGCGGCGCACCCATTCAATTCTCATATTCCCCTTCGGCCAAAGACGCACTTCATTCCACCTATTCCACAGGCTTCATTATCATCATCCATCTCTTCCATAACTATCATCATCACCGTCGGCCCCCATTATTTGTATTCTTCTACAAATAATCTTCACACCCACTTTCTCACCAAAGCCTCCATGAATTCTCATTGCTTCAAAAATATTGTGGATTCTTCTAGAGCTATGAGAGGCTAATTCCTTGTGCTTCTTGAAGATGGAGGAGTAGCTTGAGCTTGGAGCTTCAACTAGGGGAGTATTTAGTTTTCCAATTAATTTTCTTCTGGACTTCATTAGATTTTTCCTGTGTTAGGAATATTTCATTTGATTTGGAGACTGAGATTATGCGTTATAATTTCTGTTAATTGGATTTTTGCAATTTAATTTGAGTTGTATTACTTGGGATTTGAATTCATATATATTTCCTTTGCATTCATTAAAATTATCTTATCTGGCGCGTTGTTAGATTTTATGATTGAGATGTATTGCAATTGAGTGTCTCCGTGAGCATTCTTTGAGAGGGAAACAAGTTTTATTAACTCAATTTAAATTGCACATCAAGTGGTTTTTAAAAGTAACTTAATAACTTGATTACTATCTAGCGTTTAGGGTAGTTAAGTGTTGAGTTTACTTGACCCAAACCGTGTTTGGGGTTGTTTTCTTAACTTGGTGAATTATTTTACTCCCATATCTTTTATTAAGCAAGGATAGCTACATTCTGTTTTCAAGAAGCATTCTCATTACTGATTTTCTAAAATTCAAATTTGCATTTTTCATTCTTTCTTTATTAAAAAAATACCAAAAAAATAGTTTAGATTTAATTCTTATTTTCATAATTAGTTTTATTAATTGAAAAATCATTTTCAAACCCTCCTTTTTATTCTGTCACTTAGTTAACTTAGGAATTAATAAAAGGCTCCTCAAGAGACTCGACCCGAGTTGTGCTTTACTGCATAATTTGGTTTTATTTTTGATTTAACCCAAGGCGACTAAAAAGGTTCAAATCACAAGACTCAGATTTTCTGTCCTGGCCGGTTTTGAGTTTTGAAATAGATAGATACTTTCGGAACCAGCCCATCATTCCAAATACACTACCTTGTTTGACAGCAATCCTTAGCCAACCAAGATATTTCATTTCGCTGCCTTTCGTCATCTGAAACTTTAATTTCCCATTCAGCCCAGTTTAGCTCCGCCAAGTCATTCCATCCTCTTCAAGAAAGAAAAACCAAAAAACGAAGGAAAACAAAGAAATAAAAGGAAAAAGAGAAGAGCAAGGAAAGATGGCACTCCAGAGCCCTTTCGTGCTCCCCCCTCTCTCTCGCACACTTTGCTAGTTCATGTGCTGTAATTCTTTAGCGTACATGGACAGGGAGCCTCTTTTTATTTTTATTTTTTTAATAATAAAAGATCAATTTTATGAAGTGAAGAAACACTAGGAAATGAGGAATGAACACAACATCGGTTCTAAAGTAATTGATCAACTCGATTTATGTTATTTTAATCGCCACAGCTCAGTAGATAAATGGTTAAGGTAATTTGGACGTAGCTTTAAGTGGCAATTCCTAAAGAAAGGCATGCGGCCTGTCCTTCTTAGATCCACGTCAGGGGAGAAACAGGGATGTCATGGATCGTCCACCCTGATTAATTTAATCGGTCCACAACGGCCCATAACGATCAAGATAATGGCAATTAAAGATAATGGTGACATATATGGATTCAAATTAAAGGTGCAGTGCGCCACCTTGGATCGTGATTGGCAGAGTCAAATCCGCAGGGGACAAGACAAGGATAATTAAACAAATAAAGTATTAGTACATGAGATTAAAGGTACATCGGTTTATCTATCTACCAGCCAAAAAATTGCATGCCCACCAAACTGTCAAGCATGCATGTACATCCGCCTCCTCTCTCCCTCCCTCGGTGTTCTTTCTTCTCTTCTGCATTTTGCAGATTCGTTTCAGTAACTTCTAGGCTCCAGTCTTCCCTGATAGTAATTATCAGAAACTATATATCATGTCGGTAAAAATGAGATAGTCCAGAATATTTTTATGACGACTTAATAATGCGCGGCCGGTGATAACAAATGAAGAATGCATGGCCTGGAAGAATAAATTAAAGGGCCGATATCAATATGTAGTACAAGAATATAAACGTGATGGAGGCCCGTGCGCGTTTTTAAGCAGTGGAGAAACAAGTGGAGAGGGACAGAGGAAGAGGAGGAGGAGGAACAGTAGTGTTTAGGCAAATCATGATCACTGAGGAAGAGAGGAGAAGGAGAGCAAGTGGGAGTGATGGGGGCACTAAAGAGTTGCCGAAACACTGAGGGCTAAAAGGAGTAGTGATGTAAGGGGAGGGAGAGGATGAGAGGGAGTCAGAGTCACAAATCAAAAGTATCCAAGGTGATTCAGTGGCCTCCATCCTAAAGCTTGTGCAGGAACCGTGATATATATATATAGAGAGAGAGAGAGAGAAAGGAAAGGAGAGACCGACTGATATTGCAAAAAATATAGAAAGTGGAGGGCAAGTGGACAGGCCCACAATTTAAAATAAACAACAATCTTATAAAGTTAACAAAAGGTGCATTTTAGAGTCATTTGAAATCATAACAGGTATTTTTATACCTAAATGTTATTATAGTGCCTGATGCTCGTTTTTTATATTACAATAAGTAAATTTCCCTTTATTTATTTATTTTTGTCATAAGCATTTGAGGCCGAATAATTCCAACACTGTAAGTGCAGAAAACTGCCAATATTCAGTTTTTGTCTTTCTGAGTTCTAAGGTCTTCAGTTCTGTTTGAACACCATGATTAATATCTTGGTCTAAGTCTAACCCAGAAAACCCAGAAAATTAGGTGCAAGGATGAATTTATCTATATATATATATATATATATATCTTACTCTCATTCAAAGCCAGACTTGCACATATATAAAGTTAACAACCGCCAATTACGCTTTCATACAGTGGTAAAGTTTAAATAATATTGATGGACTGGTGATGAGGCCAAACTTTTGGCAAAGAGATAGTGTTTTACTATATCATTTTATAAAAAAAAGGGTGTTCCTATATGACTGTCCCTCTCCATTATTGCCTTTATTTTTTTCCCCTCCTTCCATCGAACAGTAGGAGATTATATTTCATTAAAATAAAGGTCCAAACAGTACAAGTTACAAAACGTTTGGACAAGCTAGAATACTTGAATGTGAAATTGTCCCCCCGGGGGGGGGGGAAGAGTAGATAAACTGCGTCTCTAATCTCCATTCTATCTGGATCGATCAGAGCTTGAAGATGGACTGGGGTTCTAAGAACCCAATGATTATAGCTACCGTCCTTTGATGAAGCTTTAAAGCCCAATTGAATTGAAATTTCCTGCATGAGTAAGAGGACGTTTTCACATCTCCAGTCCTGAGGTGAAGCAGACGTTAAGATGGAGTCTATGAGGACCTTGCCATCTGATTTTTTCTACCGCCTTCAATTTTATAGCCATCACTTTCAAGACTACAATACACACATTCACGCAGCTCTGATCATCAACAGGCAACAAGTCCCTAATTCTTGATACCCATTTCTGTTCCTGCTAATTTATTTTCTATTTCTTCACCGGTCTTCCCGACACGTCTGGTCAAAATACGCAATTAAAGAAAACCTTTCACTTCATCTCGTATAAAAATTAATACAGTTGTTTAATGGCAAGGCTTACAGCTTTTGGTCCTCAGCACTGTTCAACCGGCAGTCTAGTCACGTCAATATATGCACATCGAGCATATATAATCTTATATAGCCGTGGTGATCGTATTGAATTAAATGCAGGAGCTACCTGGCTGTTGGTTTCAGAACGATATACTACTTATCTGGGCTGCTAAGTGCTAGCTAGCTGCTACAGTATCATTGAGCTCCGTATTTGATTTCTATTGGTAATGGGACCCGGGTTTCAAGTAGCTGTAGGTGTGAACGCCAATTATCTCCACCTACTACTGCTTTTCCCGGCGTGTTTCACATTCGTGATTTTACGTCTCTTTGTTCATTTCTTTGGTCTTTGTAAACATCTTTGACCACATATATATATTGCTTTCTGTCCACAATATGCCGCTATTATTATGATCAAAGTGTGTCTTATGCAGTTATGGATGACCTCTGATAAGAAATGGGGCGAAAACGTTCGATCGCTAGTTCTCACTTTCTTTTTTTTTACCAGAATCGCTAGTTCACCCTTGGTGGTATTACCCGTGTCGTGTTCATATTTCAGCGACTACTGTCCGTCCATGTAGCAAGT
The DNA here is from genome assembly GCF_004799145.2 of Neltuma alba. NCBI lineage: Eukaryota > Viridiplantae > Streptophyta > Magnoliopsida > Fabales > Fabaceae > Neltuma > Neltuma alba. The sequence goes on from NW_021637049.1 coordinate 88,688, forward strand.
GCCGTCAAAATGACAAGCTTTGATTCAATATATCCATTTTTCACCAAAATGTATCTATTTGATCCGAGCACCCCTATCATACCATTACCGTTAGATCCAAAAATACAAAAACAGGGATGCCTTCTGAGTTAATGTTATAAGGGACATGTAATTTTTTCCCCACAGGGTGTCTTTCAATCATCATCAAATAAAGCTGATCCATGATCACTAAGAAAAATAAAGTTAATAACTTTTCTGTTATTGGTTTACTTTTCCTTCCGGTCACTGTAACGAATGCAAGCACGGAGAGCGGCGCAAGTGATAGTAACTAGATAGTGAGAAATTGCTAAAATGCTCCTCGCTACTTTATCTGTTTTTCTTGTTAAATACGTACAGTGCTGTTTTCTGTTAATAGGAAGATACTAGTATATAATCTTACATTTAAAAAACCGAAGAGTATTAACATGACTGCGGAAAGCCCGCACCAAACTTGTCGGTTGACAGCCTCCTTCACCAAACGTGCATCATTCACATTCCTATTCTTTGCCATCCTTCCTGCAGGCTGCAGTCAAATCTCCACATTATTTGATGACAGAAATCCCTGGCATGTTACCTTTTTCTCACAGAAGTAGCATTCCTCCAACTACACAAAAACACCCTCCATAACTTCTTTTAATTTCCTCTTTCCTGCCCAATACCTGTTGTCGGGCCGTCTCCCTTATTTATTACTTCAGTATCCATTTACTAACCGTACAATTTCTTTTTTTCCTTTTGCCTGAACCGTACAATCTCATCTAAAACAGTTCAAAAACTCATGATCACATAATATTAGAATAATATTCTCAACAATATTTATTGTGATAATCATATTTATGTACTCATGAACATGAGTAATTTTAAGATTATATATTCTTTAAACATTAAAAAATTAGGCACATCCTATGAATTTTTTTCTACCAATACACTTTATAAAATTTTAAGTGTATATAATTACTTCAAAGCCTACTTTCCGGAGTATTAAAAAAAATATGTCAAACCATCACACTGAAATTAAAAAGGTAAATATTCTTATTTATAATTTATAAATATTATAAATTATCATAAATTCTATACCATATATATACATGCATATATCAATGCCACAAATTGCCAGTAGCTATTTGGCCGCGCGGATTCGCCCTACAAATTCTGAATACGACTTTATTTTTTCCAATAATAAGACTACTTTTTTTTTATACAACTTAATTTCACATGTAACACCTTTCGTTAATTATCGTATATTTGGACATTAGCACTTGTCACGTCTTCTAATTTCCCCACCTTATCTCCAAGTAAATGACGTACCTATAATTTACCAGTCGCAGGAAAACCGAAACGCAAAAATTCAACCACTTCCCACTATATTCTTATAGTTCTTGTTTGATTTTTCTAACAAGGAACTAGCGTACGTGATGTGTAATTAATAAATCCAACAACCACAATCGGAAACACCCTTTTTTATAATTTTATGTTTTATCGGGGAACAATAAAACAGGTCCAGAACCTGTCTGCGCGCCAGCGAGCGATGCTCGCGCTGACATGTGTAATTTGCAATATATGATGAGTAATTGTGAAGTTAAAAAAGAAGAAGAAGAAGAAGAGAAGAGTTCCAAATTGGGGCGTAACTTTTTTTCCCTTGACCAAGTGCGCAACCTCTATCGGATAAGAAGCAAGTTTGGAATTAATGGGCAATAAGCAAATTTGGAATTGATGTTTTCTCCTCTTCCTACCGGGAGGGCAGCATTTGAGAAGGATCATAACTTTTATAAATTTATAACTTGAAACTCCGAGGCCAGCAGTAGGCCACGTTTATATAATTTCAGGAGACGCTCGGCACTTCACATTCTAGTTTGACGCAGCGCCCAGAAGGGTAGTACGTATCAGCGCGTCGTACATCCCGGATCATGAGAAGCGTTAACGGAGACGACAAAGATAAGAATGGCGACCTCAGTCAGCCCCTGTTGCCAGAGTGTTCGCTCAAGGATGGGTCCCCGAGTCAAGAAGATAAACTCGGAACTAAGGTGTGGATCGAATCCAAGAAGCTATGGCTGATCGTGGGTCCCTCCATCCTCAGCCGCGTGGCGTCATTCACCATGAACGTCGTCACCCAAGCCTTCGCGGGTCATCTCGGAGATGTTCAGCTCGCTTCCATTTCCATCGCCAACACCGTCATCGTCGGCTTCAACTTCGGCCTCCTGGTATGCCTAATTAATTGGTCGCAAGGCTTTATCTACCAATTTTCCGCTATTATTATCAATTATTGAATGAATAAATTAAATATTCTACTTGCTATTTGATACCATATATTTATTATACTATGTAGCTCGGGATGGCCAGCGCGTTGGAGACACTGTGCGGGCAAGCGTTCGGGGCAAAGAGATATCACATGCTGGGGATATACATGCAAAGGTCTTGGATAGTCCTGTTTGTGTGTTGCTTCTTGCTGTTGCCGCTGTACGTGTTTGCGACCCCTATTCTGAGATTGTTAGGACAGCCAGATGATGTGGCGGTGGAGTCCGGCGTGGTGGCTTTGTGGCTCATACCCTTGCACTTCAGTTTTGCGTTTCAGTTCCCACTTCAAAGGTTCCTACAGTGCCAGCTTAAGACCTATATCATTGCCTGGGTTTCATTGGCGGGTCTGGTGGTCAATGTGCTCACCAGCTGGCTGCTCGTATACGTTTGGGATGTTGGAGTGGTGGGTGCGGCCATTGCTCTGGACCTTTCCTGGTGGGTACTGGTGTTCGGCATGTATGGCTATGTGGCTTGCGGTGGCTGCCCTCTGACCTGGACGGGTCTCTCCATGGAAGCCTTCTCAGGGCTCTATGAATTTCTCAAGCTCTCTGCCGCTTCCGGGGTCATGCTCTGGTCTGCTACCACGCTCTCTCTCTTTCTATTATTACTTGACTTGACAGCTATGAGGTTAAATACAAACATAATTAAGACAAATTAATTGAGAGGGTGATGGATGCAGTTTGGAGAACTGGTACTATAGGATACTCATACTGATGACGGGACACCTGAAGAATGCCACAGTTGCCGTAGATGCGCTGTCAATATGGTGAGTTTTTAAATTCCTGAGTTGTTGGCCTTTCGCTCCTGCAAATGCAAAACTGGGATCCTTACTGGGCATTTTTTTTTCCTTCTATGCCGCACGCAGTATGACTATAAACGGATGGGAAATGATGATTCCTCTTGCTTTCTTCGCCGGTACCGGGTACAGTTTTAATTCATCCTCTTCCCTTTCTGTCTTTCTCTCGTTTCCCCTTCCTTCCATTCACAAGACAGCTGTAAAGTGGCATTAATTATGTGGTGGCAACGTTTTGAATCATCGTTGTGTCAAAACAAGGTCTAATTAATGACAAGTACGCACCTCCTTTTCGGTTTTAGGTTTTCGCTAAATGACAATAGATAGGCAGAAAAAAGCTACACTCAACCACAGGAGTCATATCATCCCTTAGGAAATTACCCTTTGACTATTCAAAGTCGGATCATCAGTAGATTTGCACCGGAAGAATTTTAGTTTGAAATGATGACAGAGACGAGACCATAATTCACACACACACACACACACAAATGCGGCGTAAATGATGAACGGATGTTGACACAATATATAGGGTAAGGGTGGCGAACGAGCTCGGAGCTGGGAACGGGAAAGCGGCAAAGTTTGCGACCCAAGTATCGGTTGCAGAATCAACAGTGATAGGGGTGTTCTTCTGCGCAGTGATAATGGGATTTCACGACCAGCTTGCCTACATGTTCACATCCAGTTCAGAGGTACTTGAAGCAGTCAATGGCATGGCTTTCCTCTTAGCCGCGACCATACTTCTCAACAGCGTCCAACCAGTCTTGTCAGGTCAGCATATTCAACGTGTGCAGCCGCCATATATATTTTAATATTTAGATGACGCACACTCTCTCGCAGATCGTCATATTATGATATGGGAAATGCAGGGGTGGCTGTTGGTTCCGGATGGCAAACATCAGTAGCGTATATAAATTTAGGCTGCTACTACGTTGTTGGGCTCCCTCTTGGATTTCTTATGGGATGGGTTTTCAAGCTTGGTGTCGAGGTATGTGTGTACACAAAGAAATCTGGCTACACTAGCTGTTCATTAAACCCTGATTATGTTTTAATGTTGTGATTTGTTTTTGGCACTGATGATGGCAGGGCATTTGGGGGGGGATGATATTCGGTGGGACGGGGATTCAGACGCTCGTACTCATCTTCATAACAGCAAGATGTGATTGGGACAAGGAGGTGCGTGCCCGCTTGAAAAAGTTATTAATTAATTTGGCCACCCTTAAATTTAATTGCTAGTGGAAAATAGGATGGTGAAGTCACGACTTAATTAAAAGCTTTTGTTAGTCCTTTGGTAATGGTTTTTCTATTTTGGGAAAGTGCAGGCCAGGACGGCGAGCTCCAGAGTGAAAAAGTGGTCCACTCCTAGCCCCAATGATTCAATAGACGTCTCCCATTCACCCCGACCGTAAAAAGTCTCCTGGAGTGAACAATTAATTGCACTGTTCCTGTGATTGCATTCTTGATTTTGTTGTCGAGATAAAGTTGTACTCTTATTTTTGCTGTTAATGATCGGTACATACATTGATAAACAGGGACGGGGGAACAGAGTATTCGAGAAGGAACGGGATGACAAGAGAGTGCAAATTGCTTTCTTCTTTCATTCTCATCCAACATTGATCTCCTATCGTTACATCTTAGTTTTCTAATACAAATTAGCTAGTGATTTGTTGTCTATTTCCTCCGGCTTGACGCGTGCAGAGGGCAAGTGATCCACGACTCATTTTTCTTTTGGGCCAATCCTAACCTAAGTTGAAAACTTTTTTTTTAAAAAAATACTGCATAATCCGCGGAGTCGGCAGATAATAAAGAAAACAGGGTTACGCTTACGCAAGACGGCAAGAGCTTGAGATTGCATGATTCACAATCGTCTAGAATATGACGGATATACCGAGTCAGAGGGGTGTCGTTAGGAATCTGTACGCGGAGACACACACATCATAGTTATTGGGCCGAGAAAGTGAGATAGCCCATGCTTCGCAGGACATATCCTTTGCATAATGCAGAATGCATACAATTTACATATACAATGCATCCGGATGGAATTGGTGCCGACTCCATTCAACGGACAGCAATACGCCAGAAAAAAGAAAAGGAAAGAATACATTGGAACGTTGGGAAATCTTGCTCGAAAACCCAACACAAAGGTTTAAATATTTGACCTTACCAAAGAGGGAGTCAGTGCCACTAGATTATGGGTTATTGGCTCTCAAAGAATCTATTATGCAAATGCAATAGTTAACAATCATACATATAGGCTTTGGCTAAAAAACAATTAATAAGTAGGTAAAGATATAGAATTTTGGGACCCCCATAATGGACCAGTACTGGGACCAATAATTCAGCTTACTCCATCACGGCACATGGAACCGTCTCTGGAAAGTGGAAAAGCGCCATAAATCCATCAACAAACATAAAATAAAAGTCAAAGCAAACCCGATGCTCTCACAGATGGATCTGTGTGTTCTCTCTTTTCTTTCTCTTCCCCTTGGGGACAAAACTTACGAAACGACTGAACGAGCTGTGTAGCACTCTGGCCTACATCTTGTGCATTCTATTATGTTTGACTATGTTCCCTTCATCATCAAAAGAGAGGCCAAAAAAGAGAACTGGATGACACAACGTTACACCCAAAAAAAAAAAAAAAGGAAGGATGTCGAAATATCAACCATGATGAAAGAACGAAGAAACATGCCTGTCAACTGCTCCCCAACAGTAATGGCCCAGAAACCAAAAACAAACTGTTATCCAACCGTTGGAGCCGTTAAAGAACGCCGTTTCTGATCTTACGCACCCACCCTCCGCCAGGCGGAATCGCTATCCGTTGGTCCGCTTCCAGAAACGGGTTTGCCCACCCGATCGACTTGGGTCTCGCCGTCAGCCACTTTCCCTCCATCTCCTCCTTCTTTGCCTGCATCTTTCTTCTCGCCTGGTTAATCAAATCCCAAAACGCATCATTTCTTATTCTATTCACGAACAGAAGTACCAGCTTTTCTTTGCTACCCTCTATTCTTGTCAAATAACCCACCAACCCACTCAGCTCTCCCACATCCAAAATTTCCATTCTTTCTCCAAATTCTTCAACCCGCAAGAATATTTCGGATTGCACACTTCTGTAATCTTCACCCGCCAGTCTCACCGCTTCATATACCAACTCATTCTTTTGAAGGTATAACGATTCGGGCACTCTTGTTAGCTGCTCCACGAATCCCACAAGACTTTCAATTTCACGCAACAAATCCGAGTTTGATCCCCGAAGATGCTTTCTTTCCTGCACCCCATTCTTTTGATTATTGTTGTCGCCGCTTGTCAGGTGATAACCCAAAACCCTCGATACTGTTAAAGACTGCTCCAAAACGCCCGCATACCATCGAACCCATGATGTTAATTCCAATGATTCCGGCCCTGAATCGTCACGAAAGTTGGATAGATTGAGGAAATTGTGTCCGCCAAAGGAAGGGTAATAGGAGAGTTGATCCCTCAGAGCGAGGGGTCCCCTGACTATGGTGTGTAACATGAAAAGGCATTTCAGGGCAACAATGGCATTCCGCGTCTCGTGAAGTCGGTCCATGAGAGCGTCTATGCAGACCCGTGGCAAAAGATGTGAGCCTTGGCTGACGGAGAGGACGGCAGCGATTCGGTCTTCCGACGGAGGATATGAGATGCTGTGATTGGTGGCACGGAGGACGTGGAGGCGAACAGAGGACACGTGGCGTTTGAGCGATAGAGTTGCCGCAACTATGGAGGCCTTGTCTTTGAGATTGTAAATGAGATTTCGCACTCTCTCTTTCGGAGCCATTGGGAATAGAGAGGAAAGAACAGAAAGAAAGCAGTCGACAGAGAACGACGAAAGAATCAAGTGAAGAAAAGGGTATTGGGTTGGGTTCGTACACTGTTCTTTTATGGACGCAAACGAGAGTCAAGGTCCTAAATTCCCTCTGAGAAGTAAAATAAACTCAGTTGCCAGAGCAAGACTCTGAATATCTCAATTAATATGCCATGCGATCAAATATTCATGAATCGAAATTAATATAGCAATCGATGAGGTTGGATGGGCTTTAATTTTCCTCAGTTTGCCAGCCTTTTCCCACGCAGTGCATCGGTTGCATACGCGGGCAAGCAACCCTCGGGTTTCTAATCTTATTTTCTTAGTGAAATCTACTCTGCTCGGAAAGTGAGAGCTCATAAAACTATCGATCTAGCTGACCATTTCATAAGTGTGTCGCTTTCTTGGAATTATTTTGTCTTTTAATTTTATTTTATGAATATGAATTTTTTTCTAATCAAGAATCAGTTACGTGCAATGTAAACGAGAATTTTTTTTTATATGATGACTAGGATTAAATTATTTTTTTATAATTAAGCAATCGTGCTTTAAAAAATGTTAATAATGAACTCATCTCCTGTTCACACACACGTATTCTTTTTGCTCTATTTTTGTGATGACTATGTATAAATCTCTTACGATTCGAAGTATTTATATATAATTAGATTGTAGCTATATATATAAATCATACCCATGCAGTCATTTTATACGAATTATAAGTTGAAGAAGAGAATTTTCAATTCGTATGAGCATCTTTTGACGGCGTCAGCATTCAGATTAAGTGTGAGGCGCATGTATTATTTATTGAAATTAAATTAACGAGGTCACTTTTCTTTGCTATACGGAATCAAATTCTAAGGCTTGGTCCTTGGTAGCCGCGATGCTGTGTGGACACCTTTTCTCTGCACGTTTCATTCCAGCCCATGAGGGTGTGTTTGATTCGAAGAAAAGGTGGGAAAGAAGAGGAAAAACGAGCCTCTCTCGTTATTTGATTAGAAATTTTGAAAGGAAAGAGCACTAAAATCTCCCCTCTCCTCACTCTCTTACCCTTATTTTGACTTTTCTTGGGTTTTTTTAAGAGAAAGGCTAAAATGTTAGATCATTTTGCTCTCATATTTTTATGATATTTCATTAATGTTTATAAAATATATTATTGTAAGACTTAAATAAAAATATATATTATTGTAATTAAAAATATATTATAATAAAAATTATTGCAATGAAAAATTATATTATTACAAATGAATTAATTTTCACAAATATATTATGGTATCAATTAAAATATATTTACAAGTTGGGAAGAAAAAATGATAAAAAAGAAAAAAATTTCGTTTTTTTGGACCATATAAAATTTATTAATTTGATTATGTAAATTATATTATTATATTTATTACTGTACTAATTTTTAAATACACATATTAATATGAAAAGACTGAATATTCATTGAATTATATAATTTGAAATAAGATATAAATGAATTTATATAATATGTAAATAAAAATATAAACTAATATGTAAAGGTAAAATGGTAAATTGATTATTATTATTTCTTCACCCTCTTTCTTTTTAATCAAACCAAATTAAATTTAAAACCTCTCACACCCCCTTACCCCACCCTTTTCTGCCTCTCTTACCCTCCCATCAAACCAAACAGGCTCTAAACGCATATATAGTAAAAAATTGCCGACGGGCAATGCATAAGAAGGTGGTAACATTATATAGTACAATTACAAGGAACGAACGAGCATAGCAAGAAACAACGAAGTGAGAATCCACAACCATGAGCATAGATCTGCTAGATCAGAGCCTTATTTTAAGCTTACGCGAGAGACAGTACTGACTCGAAAGCTAAAGCAGGAATGGAGGATAAAAAAACAAGTAAAAAGCAAAGGAAGGGGATGCATGGAATCAAATGCGGATGCGGTCCAAGCAAGATTTTGCGTGAAGGGGATTGGTTTGCTGAAGCAGCATGTAATCCCTGTATGTGATGCCGCGATAAGCAGGTGGATGAGCCTCCGTGATGAGCTCCGACGAAGGGGCGACCGTAGTGTCCAGGGAAGGCCCGTGTGCAGTCCCTATGGAGATTCTCGCCGCTTTATTATTCACCATTGCTCGGTGCAGAACGCTCTTGTATTTGCCGTTCGTCAATATCTGAACACATACAAAACCCCTTTACACTCCGAACAATCACCTAATATGCTAAGACTAGAACAAGATTTTACCTCCATGTGATCCCCGGTGTTGATCATGAGGGAGTTTGGCGGCGGATGTACGGAAACCCACTTGCCATCGTGATGGATTTGAAGCCCGTCCTGGTTGTTTTGCATGAGCAGAGTGAGAAGCCCATGGTCTGTGTGTTCCGGCAGTCCCCTTGCAAGCTCCGGGCTTGGACATGGTGGGTAATAGTTCACGACAAACATTTGCGTCCCCAGCCTCACGTTCATCTTCTCATATATGGAGTTCTCTTCCATCCCCAAGCTTCTGCTTATCCCTTTCAGCAACTCCTCCGCCACTGCCCTACTTTTTTCGCAGTATTCTTCTATAGTCTCGCTGCACCCATTTTACCATTTAAAACATATCTATATATCCACATTCTCGTTAACAGTTGATATTTTGATTTTTCATATTCTCCAGGAGAGCAAGCACATTAATTAATTAATTAATTGCGAATGGTTTGGGCGTAAACCTTGCAGACGAGCTCCTTTCCTACTCTGGAACGTAAATCCTGACCATCTATATTAATTTTGATGAGGATCATATCTGCCGAAACTAATTCCTTTTAGTGTTATGATACTCACCGATCAATATAGTAAAATTTGTGTAGTCCAAGTACAATTTCAACCATTCATATAGTTAAATTTGCATGGTTCAAATACTATACGATACTCATCATATTGTAAAATTAATTTTAAAGAAAACTTATAATTAAAAAATTATCTTTATTTTATATTATATACATACCAAATAATTTTTCAAAGAATAAAAGTAAAAGATAAATCATTCCTTGTATGATATTCATTCCTAATCTTTCTCAGCTTCCCTGCCCGTCTTCAGGCGAGGAATAATTTCTGTTGATGATTTTCTTGATACCAAAAATAGGTAAAATTGCAATTGAAACAGTTTTTTAGGTCTGCCTAATATTTTGTCAGTAAATGTCGTGTGAGAAATGAGAATATAAATTAAACATGATTGTTTTAGAGGAGGGGCGATACCTGAGACTGGGGGGCTTGGTAGGGGCATGGAAGCGAGGATGAACTTGGAGTTTGAGATAATCTCGCCAGAAAAGACGCTTTTCCACGTTCGGATTGAAGCTTGTGCCGCATCTTATGGGATCCGACACACTGCTTCCCTGGAATTCTTTCTTCTCTTCTTCCGTCAGATTAAAGAAGCTGACGCATGCCCTCACCAGCCCATCCCTTAGTGTTTCCGGCAATCCGTGGTTTATCAGCTACATTTAACCAACCCAACTATTAGGTGTGGGTACCTCACAGAAAAGAAGTGAAGAAGATCGAACATATGTACGGATCGGAACTCCTGACATGAAAGGGAAGAAAAAGTCGCGGAGCTTACCAGAAAGAACCCCCAATCGCGACAGGAATCTCCGAGCTGCTGGGTTGCTCTGGAGCGTTCACTGGGATCGCAAGAGGTAAGCTTGGAGAAGTCAATTGTGGGAACAATAACGTCGGATTGGCAGTACAGGGAATCTTCTGGACATTGAATGCACACATATTTGGAGGGGATAGAGCTCATCAGACGATTGGATTCAACTAGCCCTTTCACACTATCCATCCTTACTTTCTTCTCGGGATTCTCCTCGCCTGGGTTTGGGTATGGAGTAACAAAGGGGATCTTGCTCGCTGCTACTATTACAGATAGCATGCACTCCCCATAGAGTGAGGCTTTATATAATAAAACCACGCTACTACCATTACACTGTGGAACCCCTCCCTGGGATCGTCAGGGTTGATGGCTCCACCACAAACGTGTGGTGTTCGTTGCAGAGACGGAAACCCTCAAAATCAAACCACATAACTTGCCCTATATACCCCCACAGTGCTGTTGTGGTTTATTAATGCTGCCCGAAGTAACGTGTTATCTGTTGCCACTATGATGGTCGTAGATTTTTTGGGGTGGGGCGGGGGGCGGATTTAAAAAAGGACAGGACATTTAGCATTAAGTAAAACGTTTTATGAATCACAATACAATATTGGGAGTAGTTTGCTGCGTGGAGGCCCTAAATGAAAGGTCACGAGCACTGATGGAAAATATAATGGATCAGAAACGGTCATCAGGCATCGAAAATTATAGAGGTGGGAGAATTTGTTGTTGGTGACGCTGGAATGGATTTTTGGCGGCAAATATATTGACATTATGCATTCCCGTTTTGTGGCCTTAAAAGAGAAAGTATATTGACATTGTGCACTGCTTGATGCGATGTAGAGATGGATCTGGCACCAAATCAGCGTAACTAATTGAAAGAAATCAAATATTAGTCATCTTCTGAACTCAGCAGATTTTCCTTGTCCCAGGCGCACGAATTCAACGTGGAACTGGAAGGGAGAACCGTAAGACTAGGAAGCACTGAAGCAGAGAAAATGGGCGTAGGCGGGCGTGCAAGGGGTGGGACAGAGTGAGGGCATCAACTAGTGTGTACGGATGGGTTCAACTGTCGACAGTAACATTAGCACTAGATCGTGGGCTGGGCCTCCTTTCATGTCCTCGGTCCAATCTCTTTGCGGTTTCCGTCTTTGTCGATTAGACGTCGACACACGTAACTTACAAGATAAAGAAATGCGCGTGCGCGACGTCCTTGCTGGCTGCACCTAAACCATGCAAATAATAATAATAATTTCAAATAAACAAAATTTATGTTTTGGCCCAAAAAAATAAACAAATTTATTTCTGTCAAGTTATATAAAGCTATGACCAATACTCTTCCATTAATTTTCTAATTTGCTGCGGCTGTTCTGCCCCTGCGATGATCTTTATTGCCATCTTCGACCGAAAGGTAAAGCCTGTGCTGTGGCCCATCCCTGATGACTCGTGATTTTCCCAGTTTTACCGTTAATTCATTCTCACTTGCCTTGTTTCTTTCCAAGTAATTACATACAATCATCAACCATGCAGGCGTGCATGTCTTGCTTTGTATCAAATAGCTCATTAATCATCATTACTGCCATTAATTCCTTCTCCTTCTCCTCCTTTGCGGTGTTTTTTTTCAAAAAACAGATCCTGCTTCTCCGGTATAACAATCACATTCTCCGTTAAAATTAAATAGTTAAATAAATTAGAAAGGTCACGTCATTCAATCGGATCTTATATGCTATAACTTTTCCCATCATATTTGAATCTATGTTGATCATTTCTTGCTGACATGATACTAACCTTGCTTCTTAACGTAAGTTTTAATTTGTGGTTCAATTTGAACTACGGGTTATAACTTACGTTGAAGACCAGAGGTGGTATTGGGAGAAAGGTGTTAAAGAGATGTTCTAGTAGAGCCGCGTCATTTCCAGCAGCATTACGAAAAACAATAATTAGGACTGCAGGAGTAGCTGAATCATCTTGATCTTCTTGTTGAGACAACACTCGAGAGTATAGTCAACGCAAATAATACGTTTTCAAAACAACTCCATATATGTAATGAAAATTGTCACGAGTTTGTAATCTTATCTCATACAAAAGCATGTTCTGAAATTCTCAGGCGCACCTCCAGTTCATTTGGGTTCAATTTTCCGAAAACGAAATCTTGGGGAGCTGTTGGGATATCTCTGGAAATATTTTTTAAAAATACTTTTTTTTTTATAAATTAAGATAAATTTTGTTGCATATTTAATTCACATATATATCATAAAATTATTTTTAAAATTATATTTTAGTTTACATCCAAACATCTTCTCAGATAAACTCAAAATATATATAAATACGTGGAAGAAAGTTTCGGGAGAGGGCCTTTCTTTTTTTTGGGGGAAAAAAAAAGTGGCATTGTTATGCTATGAACAGGAAACTTTTCCCTCTGTGAAAAACTAATTGACTAAGCTACCCCTGTCCTACCATCTAATCTTTGTTCCCGGAAAACAGTGGATCAGAAGACCGTTCCACGATGTCGTCTATCCCCACCCCCGACGGACCCTCCGGTGCCTTGTTCGTCACGGTCGAACCACTCCTGCTCAAAAACGGCGGCCTCACCGTGAACCCCCATTGCTCTGGCCGCCCCTCGCCTCCGAATCGCTCGTGCTGGAAATAGTTCCTTCCCCTTCCACTCCCTACACTTCTTGTCCTATAACCCCTCCTCTGACTGCTCTCCCTTGTGAACGCTACGCAACTATTTGTTCGCTTTAGTAATTGCCTTCGGGCATCCTCCGGTAATCTGAGAGTAAACCTTTCCCAATTCTCTCCGGGACGAAGCTGCAAGGAATGACCCGTGGAGTGAGAACGGGGGAATAAGCCAGCCAACCAGAACCCCGTTGACTTTGACCGAGGAGTCCGGCTCCGGTTCACTGTGTGATTTCGGCTCAGAATCGGAGACTCCGGTGCCGCCGTGTTGATGTTCTCCTGGGGCATCTCACGGGAATTCAAACCTGAGTCAGGGTGAGGCGAATCGACGTCCGGATTGGGGATCTGAATGGCGACGAAGGAGGAATCACCGGGTTTTGGAACCAGGTTGGCGCGGCAGAGGGGGCAGGTGGAGTGAGAAGAAAGCCAAAGATCGATACAATCAGGATGAAACACGTGGCTGCATCTGGGGATCAAACGCAGAGTTTCATCATCTTCGAACTCGTTCAAACAGACGGCGCATTCCAGCGAGGTCCTTCCCATCTTAAGCCCCTTGACGGAGGAGTAAACGAAAGTGGGAAAACTATCGATGATCTCGGGTTCAAGACCACGCGGTCGACGGCTGCTGATGCCGATCGGGAGAGTGAGGTCGAGTCTTCCTCTCATTCGGCGCTCTGCGCATTGGCGGGTGTAGATGGAAAGGAAGCCCAAAATGAAGAAGACGAGGACCAGGATGACCATGATGATGGCCATGTTCTTGTCGAACTTGAGCCTGGCAAAAGGGTCGGCGGGCGGAGGCGGGGGAGCCGCGGGGAATTGCGCGGTAGCCGAGAAGGCAAGTAGAAACAGGACAAGGCAGCGGAGGCCATGGCGATGATGGAGACTGGAGGGCGGGGGGATGGGAGGAGGGGGAGTGTGGGAATGGACTGTCATAGCTGATCATCAGGTTGAGGGGCTTGCAGCTATCGGAAGCAAAGAATTTTGCTGCAAATCCGACACATGATGCCGTACGATACGACGCAGTGATGGCTGCCCCACTCTTGCTTTCTTCTTTTGTGTGTTTTTGCTCAGAATGGGAATGATGGTGTTGTAACTGGAAAGCAAAGCGAAACCAAAAGGCCGGGCGTTAAATATCACATGCCATGCTTTCGGTTGAGCCCGCCGAGGAGAAGATATAAAGATTTGGGCGCGGCATGCAATAGATGGGGTATCTTTGGGGACCGTTTTCCTTTTAAACTTTTTTCTTAACGGAAGAATAACTTTTTTAGTTCAATGTCGTGTGATTGATATTTTTATGCATATTGTGAATTTCTTGGTAATTTAATTTCAATCCGGGCAAAAAAAAAAAAAAGAAGAGTTGACAGAAATGGAGGGAACGCGCTCGGAATGAGAATGGGGACACGGGGTTGTTGGATATGATGTGCTAGGATGGGGGAACGTAGGATTTAGGGTAATGACTTTTAAAAATGTGGGGAGGGAGAGCCGCAAATAAAATATTCCCAATAATCCACATTTACTTCTTGTTTGTTGTATCTGAGGTTGGCGTCCCCACATCACGACATTGTCGTGGCAAAGACATGCGAATTGGGATGGAGTTTATGAGGGGGCTTTGGTCCCCCAAGTTTGGGCCTCTAGAATCTAGATTATGCATTTTTTATTTGTCGCTACGCTTGTCCAGTGCGATTCATTTTCTTGCTTTCTTCCTCCGTGACGGTGGCTTTGTTTTATTTATGCGATTGCTTCCAGAATCCACTTCGCGAGCTTCCCCACATTGCCTTTTTATCTTCTTCCGAATTGCAACATTTATGCCAGGATCGATTCTTGGATTCTTCTGTTACCCACTTTCGGGTCGTTCTTTTGTTAAGACCTCCTTCCTTGCCGTTCTATTGGCGCATGTGTGGGGTATACGCACATATATTTTGAATCTTAGTGATCCCGGAACCGGGGAACCCACAAAAAATGTTTCGTTGTGCATAACGAATAAATAATTAATGTGTTCCTTCTTTCTCCTCTGCAGCAGGGTATTTGTTTTGTTTTATTTGCTCCTGATTAATAACACAATTCAAAGTTTGTACAGTGCAGTGAAATGGGAATTAAAATGTCAAGCTTATTAGTTAGGGCTGCTTAGCCGGTGGACCTACGACTACGTGGGTGTTTGAAATTTGATATTCAAGTTGCCTGAGCAAATAAATGAAAAGCAAGGGTCAATCTCAGGCAAATAAACACGCTGTTGAATTGTTAGAAATTAGAAGGTGATTGCACGTCATTAGTTTTTAATATCATGGAGAGGAAGATGTTGGGACGTCATTTTCCGTCGCCGTCTGAGCCTAAGGGTTTAAACGTCCTATGGCAGACCTGGTTTCGTGGAAAACACAAAGTTGGTCCCAGTCGCGCGAAGCAATTGCTGGTCCCCTGTTGAATTCCTCGCCCTGTGGATTGAAATTCATGGCAGTTCAGTGAACCACCACTTCCATTTAACTAATCCCAGTCTCCACCGTCTTCAACGCACCAAACAATTATTTCTGTTTTATTTATTTTTAATTTCCTGTCATTTTATTCAACAAGTTCATCTCCGGTATTCTAGTCTGCTCACCTGTAAGTGCAACTCTATGCTTTCCAAGTACTTGTCTTTGCTGCTTAACGCCTGCCGCACCCAACTGATATTTATTATATTCAGCAGATAAGTAAACCCAAAAACACACAAACATATACATTTTTAAATGCTTTTTTAGTACTGGTCTCTGCCATTGCTTCTGGCATCAGTTCTTCAAAATTTGTGGATAATTAATACCCGTGGCATTATCACTTGCGCAAGTTTTATAAGAAAATAAAATTAATTAGTTCAGCCACCACTGCACCGCAGGCCTGATGCCAGTCGTCTATTTCACTTATTATAATTTAGTGGAATTATCAGAGTTATCTTAATCTTTATTACTAATTTTGAAGAAACTGGAGCCATGTCTGACATGTGCACCACTCACTAATTAATCACAATTAATGAATATTTGGAATCAAATTAAATGTGTGGTGGGGCAAAGCGAGCGGAACCCAGTGTCACGCTTCTTTGTGGAGGCATATGATTAATTCACATGCCTAACTACGGGGATAACTTGTTTCATTTTTAACCTTACTCTTCAAAGTCCACGAAGCTCATCATGGATCCTTATTCATTAATTGCAGCCGCAGCATATCCCAATTCAATTACGTGCCCCATCCCACTTACTACGTACTAATAAGTCATCCTAGAGGATGGCCGCTTTTGTACCTAATTAAATCGCCTCTCATCCATGTCGACTGTTTTAAATTGTATACTTTCCAACCCTTACAGAATATAAACACATAAAAAAAAAAAAAAGTTATAGGAATTTCTCTGCCTTGCTCGTCATACACATTCTGGGAAACATGAAGCTTGAAATGCATCCTACATATCAACTGTGCAAGTATGCCAAGCTTTAAATAAAAATCACATCTCATTTTAAACAAAAGTGTTGATTAGCAAACTTGTATGTTTAATAACCGACAATATATAATAAATAGCGAACACTAGTTTTGATTTTTGCTTGTTCGCAAAGTTTTATGTTATTTCCGTACCATTCATTTTACAAAGATAAGGGAGTGGGTTGGTCGGCGGAGAGTGTATGGGATGTGATGAAGCGGTCGTAGGCGTAGCGTGACTGCGAGTGGTGGCTGCCCAAGCTTCTGGTTCGATACCCTCTTCTGCCGCTGCTCATTCTCGTAAATGTTGCCACGCAGCTCTTCGTCCGTTTCAGCCTCGTCCCTATCCTCACCTCCTCCAACCTCAGCGTATATCTCTCCCAGTCCTCTCCTACTCCCTCCCTCCTCCAGCTTCTCCCGTTGACCGAGACCTCCCAAACAGTATCCCCATCAGCAGTCCCGTTGACCTTGACCGACTTGGACCCACCCTCTCCTTCACCGTCCTACTCCGATACCCTCTTGTATTCCCCCTCCCTCCTCCATTATTCTCGTTCTCACTATTATCGTGCTCGTTTTGTTCTTCTGAATCTGGAATTCCGACGGCTACCAAAGGCGTCACCTCGCTCTCGCTCTGCAGTACTACCGGAACCAGCAGGTTGGCCCGGCACAGTGGGCACGTGTAGTGAGACGCCAGCCAGCCGTCGATGCATTCGGGGTGGAACACGTGCCTGCATTTCGGGATTAACCTCAGCGTGTCATCGTCTTCGTACTCGTTCAAGCACACCGCGCATGCCAGCGCCCCTCTCCCCTTCACCGTCGAGTACAGGAAAGTGGGGAAGCTCTGGATGATCTCCGGGCTCACACCGCGACCCTGGGCGCGGGAACTGGATCGCAGGGGCCCCATTGGAAATGTGAGGTCGATGTGGCCTCGGAAACGGCGTCTGTCCCCACATTGACGATTGTACAGGGAAACGAAGCCCGATACCAAGAAGACGACGACCACGGCGCCCATGATGATGGCCATGGTCTTGTTGTCGTAGGTCATCATGGGTGGCTCCATGATCTGAGCAGGTGCCTGCGGCGGCGTTGCCTGTGACGAAACATGAGGCATAGTAACACTGGTAAGTTCATCGTCGAGTTTGAACAGTCTGGGGATGCCTGCGCCTCTACGCTCCTCGTTGTTAGTGTTACTCTTCATTTCCTGCCAAAGGATTTATCCGCCCATTCAGCGTTACTTTTAAAAAAACTAACCTGTAAAACACACAACTGAAGGCAGAGAAATATACGATCGCCGCCGCCGACTGGCAGTGGGGCTAATACATGGAGTGTACGGTTAATATATTGTGTTTTAGTTAATTTGATTAAATCATTAAACTTTATGAGTCTAGGGAGGCCAGGACGCGACCGAAAATTTGGCGCCCCGTAGCGCATGCCCAAGGGATAATGTTTTTGATTCATATGGCAAGGCAATAAGGACAGCCAGGGGAGCAGAATATGTCAAATCCAATCACATCCTATATATGAACCTCTGACCTTGCATTATTTCCAGGGGTTCTTCTTATTCACTTAAAAATGAATATCTGTCCATCTCTTCACAAGATAAATAAAACTCTTGGCTGATAAATAAGGATGAGGTGCTTGTATTAATTAATAAATAATGCATGACCTCTGAAGTAGCTATATATGTGTACATATGTCACACTGTAAATGGCATGTCTTCTTCAGTCCCCATCTCAAAACAGACGGGAAGCACACAGATATCAGGATCCGTCACTCCGATGGAAGTTGAAGGGTTATGTGCGTGAGAGAGATGTTAATTTGTAGGGAGCTGGGGAGTGGTTTGAGCAAGGCGCTCCAGTTAAGTAAATAGAGGGTCATACCCATATGCGGTTGGTAAAGGTTGGTTGCGTATATGAAATATAAGGCAGCAAAGAACAATTGTCAGGATAGGTCACTGTCACTCCATTATACAGCAAGGATGGGTGACTTGCGGGATTGGTCACGTGGACTTGCATGCTTCTCGTGTTTGTTTAATTTAGTGGGGGATGAACCATTTGCTTTTCACGTTTAAAACAATACTCATAAAACTGAAATGCAACACTATTAAAATGATCCCTTCAGTCCCATGCCTCCCAGTCGATGGGCTTGAATCCTCTGCATTCGCGAAATGAGTGGTAAGAGTGAATTGAAAAAACAAAGGTGGAGTTGTTGGCCTCAAACCAAATGATTACATGTGAGCCCTACCTACAATCACTTTTTGTAGTGCGTGTTTCCGTCTAAAATGCGTTCATCATCCTCATCCATGCACAGGATCCAAAGGCGTTTTGATCTGATCTTATAGAAATAAAATTGGTATCATACTTAGGGATCATGTATTCATGTCACTCTACTTCTACCAAATATGATACTCCTCCGATACTTAATATAAGACGTATTTAACTAATTTAATTATATTAAAGAAGTTAGGTAAGTTAGTTAATTATAAGAAATATGACATGTTTTTCCTAAAACACTATAATTATCTTTCTTAATTTTCTCCCTTCCTTTTTTACTTTATTATAGTTGAGGAAGTATTTATAGGGTAAGTCTAAGAAAAACTGATAAATATGAGAAATAAATATTATATTTAAGACCAAAACCAACTTAACAATTAGTTTTTATATTAAGGACGGAAAGAGTATGTTGTAAAAGATAAAATAAGGAAGGTCTCGTTTATAAGGGATTTCTTTTTACGAGGATAGGGCTTCTAATTTTTTTTTTATAGATTAAGTAATTGAATCCCACGAGTGAAAACGAAATATATATTTCTTTCCGGTGTATTTAAATGAAAAAACAAACGAAATATATACATCGAAAAGCAGGGATCGGAACCTGCAGGGAAAGGATAATGAAGTCGTAAAACTGAAGACAGACAAAATTTCAGAAGACGGAAATCACACACTATTGGGCTCAAATTTATAGTGGGCCGACCCAAAATAGTCCATCTGAGTCATGAGGCTCATAGCGAAAGTCATCGAACGAATGGACGGTGTAATTATGTGATAACGAGTTCCGGTGAAGAACGCTGAGAACTAAAACAATCATCTCTCTCTCTCTCTCTCTCTCTCTGTCTCACACACACACGCGCGCGCGACATTGAGAGAGCAAGGGAGAGCAAGGGACGAAGAGTAACTCCAGTACAAACACACCTGATAAAATGGGGACTTTTAGACAGACGGAGGGGATTCACATAAACACAATCTCAACACTAACCCAGTGATCTCTTCATCACCTTTTACCAATATTCACTGCCCGTAGTAAAATGCTCCACCTGCTCTTTATTATAATAAATTCTTATAATTTTTAATACAAGACCCTTCGTCTAGAATTAAGCAATCCTCTCTGCTTAATGAACTTCGTCGAAAGTAATTTTGAAGGTTTAAATTCATTAAATAATTTTAACTGAATTGTTTGATTCATTTAAATTTATTAAAATCAAATGGAGTAGCTCCCGAATGTGATATTCGCATACTTCCATCAGTGCTGTTGTACTGTGCCAAGTTGTATCCGGTATTAAAGACCTTTCACGTCTCTATAATGCATGGGATCAGTGCATCAACACTGATGTGAACTGAATCTAAATCTAATATATATTGTGCACTGATGTCAGATGTTTCCGGTTGACCCACTTTGTTAGTTTTAGTTATATTAAATTAAATTTCTGATTGGATTCACCAGGCGATTCGTCTGACGGCAGCCTCGTCGTTTTGGGATGTGGGGTAACATAAAGGGCCGGAAAGTAAACATAACGTATAACATCGATCAAATAACTGAATAACCGGAGGGGAAAAAAACCTAACCTCTAATTTTACAATTCTTTACCTACCACACTCAACATGTTTTGTCGATGTCCCATATATAAGAGTTTCGTGTGACGACCCATGCATAGTCAGAAACCGAGAGAACCATCGATCTGTGTTTAAAGTGGACGTATTTATGATCCATCCTGAAGAACTATGATGCTTGCACATGCAGGCAGGCCCCTGGTTTTGGGAAGTAGCGGTAGCGGTTTCGCTATGCTGCACTGCACCGGGTCTCACTGCTATAAACATTACTAACAAACAAGACAAACTCGTTTGTGGGACTTTGGAATGCACCAACTTGTTTCTTGTCCGTCGATCATCCTCACTTCTCACCACCTTCTTCTCATATCGTTTTTCAACACACCGACCCCATTTTGTTGCAACATGATGTCTCTTTTAACCTAACCTCCTCCAAACTCCCCACTATATTTTATATTCTGGATATTCACAGAGGTTCTGATTCTATATCTTTATTATGTCATGCCCACCATGCAATTTGGTACGTCCGAAGTTGTCGGAAATGTGGATTCGTTTATATATATATATATATATAGTATATGCGATGGAACGAAACCAGCTAGCCCTTAATTTCATTTATCTTATTCTTCCCCGTGTGTCTGTGTGGAAGACAACGTTCTCAATATTGCAAAAAAAATTTCTCGATGCGTAAAAATTAACAAGTCATGCATGTGTTTCTGCGCCTGTGCGTGTCTATATGTATAATATTAGGGCAGATTTAAGGCAGAACAAGTGATCCTCGATCCTCCAGCTATAGCTGGCACATAGGTCTGGTTAAAAAATTGTCAGTTTGATCGTGCATTCCAATATATAGCTTTCGTAGCAAAGAAACCTCAGATTTATAATTCCTTTGTAGTGTAAATGTGTCCTGAGAAACAAGACGCACGAATTCTAGGATATACCATTCAATTTAAACATGGTGCTGCCTTATTTTTTTTCACATACCATGATCCAATGTATGTCATCAAAATAAACATAAGCAACGCGGAGAATGATGATCGATAGATAACAAATTGAAATTTCACCGACAAAGTGAGAATCTTTGAATAAATTAAAATACATCACGAGATGTAAAGAAATAAACAAACCATGGTTATTCCTTCAGGTCCTAAGTATGTAAGGGCAGTAATCGCACGTTCTCAAAAAAAGTGTACTATAATATTAATATTACATGTCCCAAGACGTCCATCGATCTTACTGGAAAGCATAATTAAAGATAAACCGCACATTTAACTCATAGGTACTGATGTCTTGTTAAATAATTGCTTAAATTAAATAAATGAGTTGAATTTTTGTGATTAGGTAATATGAATATAATTTCTTTACGGAATCACGTATTTGATAATAAAAAACAAAATCATCGCTCTTCTGTCTTTTCTATTTCTAATCCAGGAAAATCATTGTACTTCATGTCAAGGAAAAGTGGAACTTAAGCCTTTAATTTAATCAATAGAACTGAAAGAGTTCATTGTATCTGGTGAGGGGGGGGGGTAATAATATTATTAATTTAAGCACCGCCAGCTTATGTATACAAGTTGAGTGGACAGCGATGAACTGATCAATTGATTGCGTTACTGCAATTCTATACGCGGATATTTCAGCAATGATGCATAAAGACAGCTTGTGATACCCAAAATTACAGTTAGGGGGTGTCTGTGATACACAAAATTATTTGTTAAAAAAATACTTTTATATAAATCAAAACAAAACCATTTATACATACTTACTTAATATATTATAAAATTATTTTTAAAATTATGATTTAGTTTTTATCTAAATACCTCTTAATTTATTTAACGAAGAATGTACGAACTTTTATCGGCATCTTTTATATCTTTTGAAATGACGGGACATGTACGTTGCATGAAAACTTGTGTAATAATAATTTGAATTATGATTTATAAATGTCACTATTTGTCATCAAATTTAGGATTTAAGTACATCTTTGTCTTGATTTTTTCTTGGGTCCAATTAGCACCTTAATTAAACTATTAATCAGAGCATATTATTTCTTGTTCTTAATATAAAAGTTAGTTGATTAATTTAATTAGATTAAAATAATTAGTTAAGCTAATTACTTATAATAAATAGGTGTTGTCTTTTCTAAAATATCCTTACTAATCAAGTGTCATTTGATGAAATATTTAACATGTACAATTATTATAAGGACTATCTTTGAAAAAATGAATAAATACAAGAGACAAAATAAATTAGAATATCATCATATTTAGGACCAAAATTAAAAATCAAATTAACTCTTATACTAAGGACATGAGAAGCATATCTCGTGTCTAAGTCGGGGAGAATTAAACAGTACTACCTTCAGTTCTTAATATAAAATCTTGTTTGACTTTTATTTTGGTTCTAGATATAAAACCCCAATTCATTTTGTCTTTCATATTTATGAATTTTTTTCAAGGTAGTCCTTCTAATAATGGTAGTTTGAGCCAATACACTTTATTAGTAAGGATATTTTAGGAAAAACAATACATATTTATTACAAATAACTAGCTTAACTTATTTTTTTAAATCACTCAAATTAGTTAACTAATTCTTATATTTAAGACCGGAGGTAGTACTCTATACTAACAAACTCTGCATGTTTCTGGCACCGCATTCAAAGGGAATGCATCATTGTCCTAATCTTCTCTCACGAGCAGTGTGGCCTTATCTGAATGCTTGAGCGATATTGATCGTTAATTTTCCCAGTTTGATTGGCCTTGAGTTATTATTTTACCATGATTATTTTTCAGTAGATTGTTTTAACTTCCAACAACGCAATCATAATTGAGATATATTTTAATTTAGTTATGATTAAGAAAAAACAAATAAAATTAATTATTCGGATGCTATAAATGATATATATTTCTAAACTGCAAGTAATAGTAAACTCTCGTCTCATGACTAAATGATCGGTGTGACGGGTTCATGAATTATCCAAACAGTTATTAAATATATGATCGACGCATGACAGCGGTACGCGTATATCTTCACTGATTATGAGTGGAATTAAATAGTGAGATAAAATTTCAAATCAATCACTTCTCATCCAGTGAAAAGAAAGTATCGGCGATACTCTTAGGCTGGAGGATAATAGAGGTCCAGAGATGGGATGAAAGAGTGATCATAATTAGTATACTTGTGATTTTTAATATAAAATATATTTAAATAATTTAATTAGATTAAAAAAATTAGGTAAGTTAGTTAATTATAAGAAAAGTTATACATTTTCCTAAAACACAACAATTATCTTTTTTAATATCTCATCTCCCTCTTCTACATGATTATGATTGATGAAGTATCCATAGAAGTAATTTAGAGAAAATTAATAAATATGAAAAATAGCCCTTATACTTAGAATCAAAACCAACTCAAGAATTAAGTCTTATAGTAAAAACAAAAAGAGTATTAGATAAGCTTATGTCCTGGAAAACCTCACCCAGAATAATCCGGGAATTCATTGAAACTTCTTGCACGGGACATGTGTATGCCATTAATAAAAGCGATAGCCTGTTATTATTTTTAAATCGTCTTTAACCACCATCATAAACATGATAAATGTACAGTCGTCAATTAATTAACAACGTAAAACATAAGTGTGTGTGTGGATATGTACAATTTTTATTTCAACACGGAACGTACGTGTTTATTATCGACCATATATTTTTATCATAAATAAATCCAAGTATATTATACTAAAATATGAGAAAGAATGGATATATACATATACAGTCAATATATTTGTATCTGAATGAATGAAATATGCTGTTTTTGGCGAGTGACTGAGTGAGAGGGAGTAGGAGTCATAGTATAGATTTGTTAAGCAGCGTGTATTATATGAATTTGAAGTTGGAATGTGGTAATTTTGAGGCGGGAACGCGAGGGGCGTCGTTTCCGCTACCTCTGCACGCCGTGCCCCTTAATGTAAAGGTGGGAGAGAGCGCCACGTCAGCTGTGCGGCCCCTCCCTCCACCCACACCCGCCTCCACCACCAAACAAAAAAAAAATCCATAGGTACGTTATGTGTTTGGATGAAACCAAACCGTGGTATGGAAAAGTAATTCTGGAGAATAAATTCTGGGGAGAATAGATTCTGTGAAGAATAGATTTTGTAAAAAAGTGATTCTGAGAAGTGAGAGTGTTTGGATAGTTGTTATCAGAAACACTTTTTATATATACAAATTGCTAAAAAAAAGATATAAGTTAATATGATAATACAGAAAAAATAGATTTTATGATATATTTTAATTTGAAAGAATAAAATTGTTGATAATATATTTTTTTACCAACATAATTAATAATACATAAGATAATATAATTAATAAATAATTAATGTGTATATATATTTATAAAATATAAGATTAAATATGTTTATCAAAAAATATGTTTATAAAAAAAATAACAAAATACATATCATATAGGCTCTTACACTCTCCCTTTTTTCTCTAAAAGCAAAAAATTTTTGCTTCTTCCAAAACCATGGTTTTGGTTTTTAGAGGGAGTGTTTGGGTGATTGACACCCCAAACCATGATTTGGGGTGTCATCCAAACACACCCGTAGTGTTTGTGGGAGGCTGATCTCGGCGATTCTGATGCAAATGTGTCCGTGGAAGAAGGGGCCTGAATGCACCCTGCATCAGACCTTGGCCCGGATCGATCCAATTAAAAATAAATCACACACACACACACACCTCCCTCTCCCTCTCTCTGCTATCGCTTACTTTTCAGCCTAACCGTGATGGGGGTCTAGCGACGGGAAGCTGCATGCATCAATGATCAAACTAGTTATCTAACTATGGGTTGTTACGTGAATTCTCTGCGCCTACACGCTAAGTAATCTAAAACCCTCCACCTACCCCCACGAGCCGAGTTGGAGGCCCTACCTAGCTACTTCGCTCTATGGCCTGAGCTATGCACGCCATCCGCTTATCTCAACATCTTCCACGTCCCTTTCTCCCCCGGCTACGTGGGGAATAACTGCCACGTCTTCTTCACTTTCAAATTTCTCATTCCCTGCCCAATTATTTCCAGCTGCGGCCTGTTCTTATTTTTCCTCCAACCAAAAGCCGTCATATCCATCCATGGTCTTCCTATTACCCACAAAAATGGTTGTTTATTCATTCTGCACTATTCATATGAACTCCTGAAATATAAAAATCCAGAAAGGACATATTGTTTGACGCTGGCCAGTAACAAAGTTATACACACTCTCCCTGGCTTCGCGCGGGAATCATGGGAGAGGAAGTGAACAGGGTTGTGTATGTAATTTATTCATTTAAATGTCTGGAATATCATTTTTTTTCAATAATATCCTAACAATTATTCCATCACACTCCTTCCAATTCTAAACATAAGACATTAATCTACTCATTTTTTTATAATCATAATCATTAATCCTATTAACTTTTTGTATTGATTGTAAATATTATTCTTTTTTTCATAAAAGAGTAATTCTGAATGCATAATTTTTTTAAAAATAATATTTTAGAGTGGTCAATACTTTTTTATAAACAATTAAGTTAACTGATTTTTTAGTTTTTATAAACTAGTTATATAATTCTTATAGTTGTGACCAAAAGAACATGATGCAGCCGTCCTATTTTGATAAATAGTACTCCTTTAGTTTCTGATACAAGAGTTAATTAGAGAGTTAATATTAGTCCTATATATAAGACTTATTTCACATATTTATTAATTTTTTTTCAAATTAACCTTGTTGATATTTTTCTAACAATAATCAAATAGAAGAATGAGATGGGGAACTAAGAAATGTGTTTAGGGTGTTTTAAAAAAAAACATATCATGCTAACTAGTTTAACCAACATCTATAATTTATTCAAATTAATTAACCAGGTCTTATATTAAGAACTAGAAGAGTATTAATTTATGACAAATTTAATAAGTTGGACTGTATAATCACTGTTGTTAGTGTTAGCGAGAGGTAAATAGAAGTACATAAGCTGCATTGGAGACAGGAGCGGGAAGCGTTGAAATTAAACGTTCGATCATATCGTTTTTGCCTTAAATCCAATATCAACCAGTAGTCAATGAGTATGTATTTTCTGATAGCACGCACAGAAGAAGAAATCCGATGATCACGAGAATACGCACAGCAAACGCCGGCGTCTGCACATACACTACTTCTTCCGTCCCTTATTATAAGAGACAAATAACCAAATTACGTTGATAAAAAAATAGTTAAAATTAGTTGATGACAATTAATATGTAAAAAGTATAATGTTTTTTCCAACAATGCCCCCATTAATAAGGAGAGAGAGTATGAGAGGGAACAATTAAATTTTTAAAAGAAAGAGAAGTGGGAGGGAGAGATAGTATGAGTTGGAGACAAAATAACTATGGATAAAATAGGAAATCAATACAAAAAAATAGAGACAACTTTTAAGTGTCTCTTATATATGGGAACATGCCATGAGTATCAAATGTCTCTTATAATAAAAAATGGAGGGAGCATAAAACAAGAAACGGTTTCCCAGAATTTGAGGTTTTGGTTACTTCACGACACAGTTCCTGGCTTATTTATTTATTAACACCCATCTATCTGAGAACAGGGCTTCGATTTCTTGCTAATAAATAAAAATCCAATTAGCTTGCCAGTGACCGAAGCATATTATTAGTAAATAACATGAGGCGACTTGTACGTTGCGCCCGGCTGCCTCGGTTACCAAGCCGTATGGAAGCGTGTTTTGCGGTTGAAGCACATGCGAGTAATTACTTTTTTTAATCATTGGCCCCTCAAAATTAATAATGCTTAATTGCACAGAAACCTGGATTACTCTTGTTTTCATTAGCTGCAACCCGCTTCCAAATTCGGACAAAATGGTTCAATGACGTGTCTTACCTAGCCCCTACTACTTTAGGCCCTCTATATCCGCGGCTCCCGATTGCTATGTTTTGTATCATACTTCCTTCCTCTTCACGTTTAATTACTTCGGTGTTTACAGTTTGACTTGCGTTCACTTCTCATCGGGTTCAATTAATGTCTCACTCAATACTAACTAGTAGCAACGTGATGTCTAATAATACTAATCTGACTTTGTTTCATGTTGACTTGTTACGGGCAGTTAGCGCGCAGTACAGTTTATGAGCACATTTCTCTTAACGAGGTGAAAAGTACAGAGAGTCGTGTTATGCGTGTTAATAAACTGTGAACACTTTAACCCATTTCTTTCAGAAACTCTTGCACATATTCTATATATTGTTCTTCTAAAATGCACGCCATTGTTATTCATTACACAGTTTTACTAGGTAAAAGTTGATAACAGATCCATGTCATGGTGTTTTCATTAAATCGCTTATTACGTCAACATAATATATAATATAACTGACTTCAAATTTTACGCAATGCATGGAACCCACGTTTATTTATCGAGCCATTGCATTTGTAAAATTTTATGTTTTTTTTCCAAAGAGATAATATGCAAAAGTACGTCGCGCAGATACTGGATGGAGAGATATCTAAAAGACACGCATGCAAATCTCTCTTCTGCGGACCGTTTTCTTGTCATGCAGGGTCAGGATGATAAAAAATAGGCCGAGAACATATTGCGCACCGGCCCAGCAATGAGTTCGACGGGAAGTTATGCCTTAGTTTTTTTTTTTTTTGTTTGTATGCCTTAGTTTACATGCAGGAAATAATTATTAATTACTGATCTGTACCAAAAAAATATTACTCCTCCATATTTAATTAATTTGATTGGATTAAAAAAGTTAGGTAAGTTAGTTAATTATAAGAAATATGATATGTTTTTTCAAAAATACCATAATCATCTTTCCTAATATCTTCTCTCCATCTTCTATTTGATTATGATTGAAGGAGCATCTATAAGGGTAATTTAGAAAAAATTGATAAATATGATAAATAAGTCTTATATTTATGATCAAAATTAACTCAATAATTAGGTCCTATATTAAGGATAGGAGGAGTACTAATTACTGATGCATCCACCTTACATTTAATTAATTAATTAAGAAGAGATGCTATCATGGCACGGATGATGAAGGAGGCTTTAATGTAGAATAAGGCGAACACGGTAGGCGCTGGCTAGCGTAACAAGACACTCAACAATTAATCGTTTCGTAAACTCTCAGCTTTTAATAAACAATCCTGATAATGGAGTTTAATTAGAGGGGTGGCTACTAGCTAGTCGTAGATCTTAATCAATCAAACTTAATTGCCCTGTCATTGAGACTTAATTTCAGTGAGGGGAATCTCTTAAATTACATTTTTTCTGGATACATTCCGAGTAATGCCAGTTGGGGTTTGGATTTTCTTATTTCCTGGTTTAATCATTTCCTAGTCATAGATCAGAGATTGGCAGAGCAGCTTATATTAAATATAAGACGATCGAGGGAATAATCGTAGAGCTGATTTGATTAATGGCATACAAATTATATATACATAGATTATGGTGCTAGCAATATTCCCCTGTGAACGGAGAGAACCAAGAAAATTAGGAAAGAAAACCCAGAGAATGTCTCGTCGAGATGTGGTCAGACGGTTGATATTTATACTTAATAGAGGTATAATAATGAATCATGTTCGTCTTTGGCAAGAGTAAAATATGAAGGTGAAAAATCTAGTTTTTTTTCTTCCGTGGGAAGCTGTGTTAAAATATGCATCGCATGATATTCTGCCTGACTGGGCTTGACTCTTTTTTTCTTTTTTCTCCCCCCTCTTTTTATATCTTGCTACTTATTTCCTTCGTTCGTCATAACCATCTTCATGTTTAATATTCTCCATATAATAAGAATATTTTTGAAAACAAGCAATAATTACAGCTTAAAAAATTGGAATGACATATATTTAAGAAAAAAATAAAAATCTAAACTAGGATAAATAAATAGGGAGTGAGAAAGTGTAAATTATAAAAACGTACTGTTGTTCGGTTTATATATCATGCAGTGAGAGAGTTTTTAACTAGCATTTAAGTCAAAAATTTTATATACCTGACATGATAACAAACACGATTAAATAACCACATGAGGATGAATCTAATTGAAGCGGGCAAATGAAAGGAAGCAGGAATAATGACAAAAATCCCAACAGTAAAAAATATTAATTCATGTTTTTTTGGGTATACAAGAAGGCAAAAAACCTAAAAGAGAAAACTAAGTAGTAGGGGATTGCAATCTTTCCGCACCAGAGTCCTCAAGTTAGGAGGAGCGGTGTCATGGCCGTGCTAGTAAAACCAATCTTAGCCAGAGCATCTGCAATGATATTAATTCATTTTTAATGATGTGAAGAGGGAAAAATGTTATGGAAGAAATGAAACGAGGAGGAACAGAACAGGGGCCTCGGAAAGTGGAACTAAGGAAGCGAGGGGGGGGGGGAGCGTAGTGTGGATGGCAGACGAATACAGAGTGGCTCTTTGCTTGGTCACATGGATTCCTCTGATGTCTGACCCTGTCCTCACCTTCTCAACTCAGCTGTTTGGTCCTTGTTCTTTCTTCCCTGTTTTTCCTCTTACGCTTCTTTTTGTTTGTTGAAAAGAAAAAACCATTTCCCTGCTATGGATTTTTCTGAGAATCTCTGAGTTATTTCCAGCTTTTCGTCACCTTTCTCTTTTTCATGTCCATGTATCCGACCAAATTATTAACAAATGAAACCGCCCCCCGCTCTCCATATTCTATTGCCAATATACAACTACTCCTCCTGTCTTTAATATAAGACCCATTTAACTAATTTGATTAGATTAAGAAAGTTAGGTAAGTTAGTTAATTATAAGAAAAGTGACATATTTTTCCCAAAATACCATAATCATCTTTCTTAATACCCCCTCTCCCTTTTCTACTTGATTATGGGTGAGAGAGTATCTATAGGGGTGATTTAGAGAAAATTGATAAATATGAGAAATAGATCTTATATTTAGGATCAAAACCAACTTAAGATTTGGATCCTATATTAAGGACCGGAGGAGTATATAATATTGCAAGAAGGCGTGCCTCAACAGCTAAAAGACTGTCTAGCCCTTGAACTGAACTTAATAGCCGCATGTCGACAAGGGAGATGACCGTCCCCGTCCCTCCCGGTGCACACCCTGCTTCGTTCACGAAACTGGTATCTGATACAATACACGGAGGCTGTTGTTTCTGGCCCCCTCGCCAACCAACCATTATTTGTATTTGTAAGCTTTCCCACCTAATTAGAATGGACTTGCTGCACACAAAAATATATTCCACTCCCTCACATTTTGTTTGTTTAGAACCAGTTGAATATGAGTCGTTCGACGGGCAAGATACAGCTATTCACGAATCGAGATTTTGTGTGTATATCTTATTCACACTTGTTTAAAGAAAACAAACAAAATCCTATTTGTCAGTTCATAAAGTGTAAGATTTTATAAAATCCATCTGCAAAGAGGTTGTTCATGAGTAGTGTGTTATATATATATATATATATATAGTTTGCAATTGGAGACAAGAGAATCCTGTGTGTGTGTGTCCCTATATCTATAGCTGCTCTTGATGTGGTTTGTGAGTTGTGAGACTTGTGGGCGGTCAAGGATAAAAGGCAGGGGTTTTGCGAAGAAACCTCACGTGCAAGCTGCTGTAGCATTTTGTTTGTTTGAATAATCCAGCTTCAAGTTGCAAGACTTTCTTCCTCGGGTCCAGGATAAAAGGCCGGTTTGTTCGACCATTTGTGATCGTATTCCGCTCCACCTCTGAGCTTATGCTACCTTTCCAAGTTTCTTCCTTGCCTTCCCCAAACTCCTCTTCTACAGCACCTCGCTATTAGCCCTACATCTTTATTTATCTTCCTTTCTTCGTTCCAGCCTCTGTCTTTCACTCTGTCTCTCAGTGCCTTGTTGGGAGGGGAAAAAAAAGTAGTGTGTCCTTTGCGAGCAACAGGGAGAACCACAGCAAATTCTGATCCAGGCGAGCAATAATGGCACTAGAGACTGTAGTTTTCTCGCAGGATCCCTTCTCACATAGTTGCTGCAAGGACTCGTACTCCTTTGCCGCGGCTTGGAACCCCGACGACCATGGCTTCCTTGCAGAAGAAGAGAAAGCCCCTGTTGGAGTGCTCATCAACAGCAACGTAGACGACAGACGTGTCCATGCAACTTGGGATTCTAACTCTTCTCCCGAGGCCTGCACCGCCGGCCCATCACTGATCTCCCCTGCTCCCTCGGGTCGTCGTAAACGACGTCGCACCAAGAGCGCCAAGAACAAGGAGGACCTAGAGAGCCAGAGGATGACTCACATTGCTGTGGAGCGCAATCGACGGAGACAGATGAATGACTACCTGGCGGTGCTTCGTTCCCTGATGCCTCCATCTTACGTTCAAAGGGTCAGCTCAAACTCCAACCTCCTTTTTCTCTGCTAAGTACAGCCCGTCCTGTTTGTAATAATTTGGTCCTTATTTTTGAAGTCAAGAATGAGGCCCTAATTTAATTATGATATTATTACCGACGTAGAACATGGTTTTTGTTTCTGTGGGCCGAAACAGGGGGACCAAGCTTCTATAATAGGAGGCGCCATCAACTTTGTTAAGGAGCTAGAGCAGCTATTGCAGTCAATGGAGGGACGAAGGATGAGGACGAAGCAACAAGAGCAAGAGTGCGGGACGTGCAGCTCGCCCTTCGCCGAGTTCTTCACGTTCCCCCAGTACTCCACCCATGCAAATCAGAGCAACACCAGTTCCCAGCAATGGGCCGTCGCAGACATTGAAGTCACCATGGTCGACACCCACGCCAACCTCAAGATACTCTCCAAGAAACGCTCCGGCCAGCTCACCAAGATCGTCGTCGGCCTTCAAGCTCTCAGGCTCACCGTTCTCCACCTTAACGTGACGACTCACGACGACATGGTCCTTCACTCTGCCAGCGTCAAGGTTGCTTCCCACTTTCTCCATTTTATTAATTATTTTATGCCATGACTGAAGAGGTCTTTCCCCATTTTGATTACGCTCTGTTCTGCTTCTTCTTCTTCTTTTTATTAGAATGCTGAAATTGACAATTTTATATCTGTGATTTGGACGGAACAGCTCGAAGATGGGTGTGAGCTGAACACGGTGGATGAAATCGCTGCTGCTGTGCACGAAATAATGCGCAGAATCCAAGAGGAATCGCCTTTCTGTTAAAACTCGAAGATGTGATCTCTTCTTCGTCTTTTTTTTTTTTTTAATATTGGGGATATCTTATCTCTGGAAAGGCGGGGATATAAAGTGTCGTTCTAAATCTAATTATGATGCCGTCTCAATCGACCCTGTGAGATAACTAATTATGAAAAAAGATATTAATATTTTAGTGGAGAAATGCGGTATTGTTGTGTAATGTATGGTGGCTGAAAGCATTGTCCCTGCGACTATGCGTCACACATCTCCAATGCAATTACAAGATTTTTCTTCTTTCCTCCCTTGCCACTCCAGCTGTCGGAAACTAGCCCCAGAAAGTAAATCTTAAACAAATGGTCAAATGAAAAAAACATTGAACAAAAATTAAAGGGGATATTCAATTATGGACGGCATCCTATATATCCTGCCGTTATCCGTATAGATGATGGATTATTAATTAATGTTAATGTTGCTTACGTTGGAATTAGATTTGATGCCTTGCGTTATTACATGTACGATACAATGAATTACTCTCACTTAATTTTTTTTTTTTGGGAAATAAAAAAAGAAGTAAGTTTCGAATCGCTTATACGGGACGCAAATAGCTAGAATTGAGGTTTTTGTCTTTTTTGGGGTCAATTGGGGCAAGATAACATATTGCCCGTACAACAAAATTACCTAATCCCAACCTTTATATGATTGGAAATCACCAACCATCAGATTTTTGGCCAGCAACCGATCATCATTTTAAATTTATTTCGCCCCGTACATGCTCTCTCTCGCGAGTGGAATCCTTCTTTTCTCGCTTGAAACAGGCGATAAATTATCGGAGACTGAAATTGAGACTATTCAGTTGCTCCAGATTTCGAGAACGCATCGTACGGTACTTTTGATTGCCTTGTCGCATAGAGATTTCGGGAAACAAAAAAAAAATCCAACGGCCATAAACTAATAGCGTTCCAGTAAATCGACGGCAGGCATCCGTAAACAATAGAATAATAAAAGAACGAACACGCACACACACACAACGCCATTCGGGGGGCTGAAATGTTCGTAAATTTGCTCATTTGAAACAGCGTAGTCTTAATTTTACGCATTTTAATGCTCTTAATCATCTCCGTGTTCAAGGCTGAATTAGAGACCTTCGATTTTTTTAATGATAATGAACAATAATGTCTAGCCTTAACAACATTTCTTTTGAAAATTATCCACGCACAATTTTCATTTGAAAAATTTGTAGTGTATGATTTTAAGGGAGACATTCGGGGTCTGGCGTTTTAACTATAGGAAATCCAAGAATAATAGTAAGCTAGCTTCAGTTGGATGGCCTTCACGGTTACGCTGTCCAATCGAGCAAGCTCCCTACATATAAATTAATATGAGCTGGAGTGCAGTTTAATCATTCGGAGACTCCATTATATTGCCCGATTATGAAATTACATAGCTATGGCTACCTCTTCCCAAAACCTTCTCATTCGTGCCCCTGGCTTTAATAGAAAGAGATAAACAAAAAGGGAAACAAAATATGAAAGAAGATCTATATATGGATTGGGTTTCAAGTTTCAAATTTCTAATCGAGATCAGGGCAGAATCATTACGACCAGTTTAACAGCAACACCCACCATTCCTAGTGATTAAATTAGAGAATGGGTAATTATACACGTACCTTCCATTTTGTCTCCCACATGTAAATATTCTTTTAGCGTCCTTTTTAATTTCTTTGTTAGCTTCTCATCAACTGCACGATGCATCTATTAGTGCCCACCCGTTTGGAATTCTGAAGAGAATAATAGTGCTCCGCGAGTTTTTGTATATATTCGAATATTAATCACACTAGAACCAAATTAAAGGGTACGAACATTGGCTGTAGGAATTGGATCGGCCAAGAAAATTAACGAGAGAGGTTGCAACCGACAGACAATCACACCATCTGAAGCTGAAACCTTAACTAACAATGGGCAAAGATGCACGTCACGCACGTATGATAGAATACCAAACATATATAACAAATGAGAGGAGCACTCCAGCTATTTATACTGTTCACCCATATATTATGCGGCTTTGAAGGGTTGTCGAACGCCATCATCTTTATCACTAGGCCACCTCGGAGACATGGGCATCACCAATAATTAATACTCCTTCGGTTCTTAATATAAGACTCAATTCTTGAGTTGGTTTTGATTCTAAATATAGGACCCATTTTTCATATTTATTAATTTTCTTTAAATTACCCTTATGGATACTCCCTCAACCATAATCAAGTAGAAGAAGAAGAGGGTATTAAGAAAGATGATTATGGTATTTTAGGAAAAATATGTCACTTTTCTTATAATTAACTAACTTACCTAACTTTCTTAATCTAATCAAATTAATTAAATGGGTCTTATATTAAGGACCGGAGGAGTAATTAAAGACATGGTCCAGTGGAGAACCTGCCTATATAATTTGCCCCAGGAAGTAATCAATGAGAATAAACGAACAGCATCGATCATAAAAATTCATTCACCCCGAAAATCTTTCAAGAAACTCGTATCATCATTTCTTTTAGTTGTTGTCCCTCTGTTATTTACATGGTTTATTTATATTTTAATTTTTTTGGGTTTCCTTTACAATTTTCAACTATATATGTTGGTAAAACAAAAAAAAAAATCAGTTAGGTGTTGATAGCCACTTGGCAATAAATCATGTCAATTCATTTTAATCTGGAGTTTGCATAATTTGTTTATTCAATTGAATACAACTATTTGGCCCAAAAAAATTGAATACAACTAAATTATTTGTGACGTCTTTGACCGCATCGATCATCTTTTACGCGTATTCGAAAAGTTCCACCTGGATTAGCTATAAGATACATAGAAATATGCAAATTTTTAAAACAGAAGTGTAGCCCGCAGAGGCGTAGACTTACGAGAAGAATATATGTGTATATATATTTATTTTTATTTATATACAGTTAATTTTTGCAAATAATCCAAGTCACAGGTCATTATGTGCATGCCATTTTTGAAACCATATACCGCCAAATGCATAAGATGGCTCTTGTATCTTTACTCTTCTACTTTCGTCCCGAAGAAGAAAGTCTTCACCAACAATAAATCGCTCTGCCTCAGATTCAGTGGCCATGATCATTGGCCTCGCACTATCGTGCCACACTGCCATTCGTGGCCCCTTCTGGTTCCACATATGGTCAGCCTAACTCCCCCCCCCCCCCCCAAAGAAAAAATCCTCTTCTAGCCAGCATCATCATATGGTAATTACTGATTAACGCGCACACTTTCCCTTAACAACGTGTAAAGCAGAACTTATGCGTGTGTATGGGTTCATGATCCTTAATTAATTCAACCGGGTAAGAGGGCGATATATATATTGATGTACCTCGGTTTGATTTTTATAATAGCCCATTTAAGGAGTCCAACATTAATTATTAATAGTAATATCGTTGTTGCGGCTGAACCGTGATAACTGGGGGAAAATTCGTCACCATATGAAGACATGACATCAAATTTATGATTGAGAAATTTAATTATGATGGTTTCTCTCGAACGTCCCATTTGTTCATGTCAACTTCAACCCAAGAAAAATTAAACAAGAGAAGAGGATAATATCCTTTCACTTTCAGTCTGATACAATGTGCCACCCCTATGCCCATAGATATCTTTATATCTCCCCCAGAATATTGTAGATATGTCGTTGCTGTATTACACGCAGAGAACGTACTAAATTGATGCTTTGAAAAACAATTCAAAGCATGAGTATGGGTGGACAAAATACTGTTTCGAAGAGAGGATGATATGATTATGATTTGACCTTGCTGGATATGTAAAATTGGTTCGTAAGTGATGTGTATATGCTTGGTCCACCAGTGCAGCCAGTAATAATCATAAGCAATTGAATGTATTTTCACATCCAAGTCATGGAAGATCCATTAGATTTTGTTCTCACTTTAGGAAAAAAAGGAAAGATTTATAGAGGCAAACCTACCTTGCCTTAACAAGCTTTCCAAGGGCCAATGCTGTCTTATCCATTGATCGATCGACACCACTGTGGCTCCGTTTCTAAACGTCCTTTTTAATTTTTAGGGCCCCATTATGTTTGTTCTATTTCTCTCCCCTGTCAAACTTCGACTTTCGTCGTGGAATGGGGTCATTTCACTTCATCTCATTTAACCCTGAAGGCAAATCAAGACATTTTAAAGTGCTTGGTAGAGATAATGGCTGTTGGGAGACATTCGTCTTGACTAAGCTAACCAGTACCAGTACAGGTTATTAGTTTTGAGGTATGATCCAAGAACTCTCGCTCGCAAAGAATATCATGGGAGTTCCAAATCATTGATTTGGAAAGGAGACAGCTTTCTCGGGAAAAAAAGTACATTTGCCATTTCAATTCGCCAGGGGAAAATGTTAACAGAATGTTCTTCCAAAAGCCTTGACGACATAAACAAATGTGAGTATACACACTGCATTATATAGCGTATGAGAAGAGAAATATCACTCATAACTTGCAGATACTATAATATAAAGGGATAATTAATCCACAGCTCCTTATAGTTTCAACTAATTTTGAATCAGGTCCTTATAGTTTTTTTTCTTTTTATCAGGTCCTTATACTTTCACCTGTTTTTAATTAGGTTATTGTATTTATTTTTCTTTTTATCAAGTCCTTATAAGTTCACCTTATTTTTAATTAAGTCCCTGAATTTTTTATTCTTTATTTTATAAATTCTAATAGTACTATTATATAAACATAAAATAGTATATATTATTTAATATTAGTTTATAAACAATAATATTCTAGAGATATTGAATTATTATAATGATTTTAATTTTTTCAGCAAAAAAATTAATTGTTCTAAAGAATTTTCCTGAATTAATTAATTCTATTACTTTTTTATTACATAATTATTAATTTAATTTAATTATTAATATTTTATATTTCAGTATTAATCTATTTAATTAAGTTTATATTTAATTAATAAATAAAAATTAAAACTACATGGACTTGATTAAAAATTTAGTGAAATTATAAGGACTTAATTAAAAGAAAAATAAATACAAGGACCTAATTAAAAAAAGGTAAAAGTATAAGGACCTGATAAAAAGAAAAAAAACTATAGGGACCTGATTCAAAATTCGTTAAAACTATAAGAACTTGCAGATTAATTAATCCTAATATAAATAAATTATATATATGTAGATAAATTAACATTTAGGTGCATCAACTATACCTGTCGAGAAAAGGCTTATTGGCAATAAATAAATGAATTACATTCCACTATTACTATTCTTCGAAGCAACCAAGCAATGGAAAGCAGAGACAAGTAATGGAAGAGGAAGCAATCATTGCTATGTGAATGTTTCTTCGAGTAATAATTAGAGAATAAATTTTTATGCTTTTTCGGTCTTACAGAATAAAACTTAAAAAGGTTGCCTGGACCCGTTTAGGGTTTCGACCATGAGTGGGCACCCAACCCTCGCGTTCAAAGGAGCTGTGGCATCATATCACTGGTCAAGTTAACGCTGAATCATGAATATGACATTTTGGCTAAAATGAGATTTTTTTTTCTTTTCTTTTTCTCTGATTTCTTTTACCAGATCATTGGACCTTGAACCTTCAGCTCCGCAACATTGAGCAACTTAAGCTATTTCTTATTTTGTTTTTTTTTATTTTGAGTTTTTTTATGGGTCTACAGGACAATTGATCCTCAATTTGAAGGATTTTTTTCCCCTAATTACAAGTATTCTTTTGTTAGAAGTAATTATATTTTTTTTATTGGAATTAGAAGTAATTATATTTGAAATCCTGTTAAAACACTAAATATGAATATTTATTTTAATAAAAATTTAAATATTGATTCATTATGGATTAGTTTTTTTTTGTTAGACCCAATTTCTGAAAAAATTAAGTGGGTGAAAGACGATAGAGCCTGCGTGGTGGAAGAGTCTCATTCTCATAGTTGGGCCGTCAGCTTACATATGATATTTACATGAGCCCAATAGGCTTGAGGAAAGAAACAAAGACGCCTCCTCAGTCAGGGGATCATGTGCCTTTCCTCGTTGCCGGGACGTGTGTAACTCTTCTGCCCAAAATCCCAAACTACAAGTATAACAACCAAACCATTTTAAAATTTGCCTTATTTAAAATCTAACTCTTCCTCGGAACATAATTTTGCTTTGCATGCCACGCGCTTCATGCTTGGTGATTGCGAAAATAATGGCACCCCCAATTCAAACGATGCAGAAGACAGAAGACGCTTGTGTGTACAAGTTGTGATGTTAGAAAATTCTAGCGGGCAAGACTTGAATTCAGACTCTTGTAGCCTCTCGTAGATACAATCCTTCCACTGCAGGAGACTGACCTCTTCATCGAAACTGGGGTTACGTGAAGACATTGTGCAACTGAAGACCGACGCCCTGATTTAAAGAGTGTTGAGTATTCACCACCTTTCTTCAGAAGATTGACCGTGTGTCGTTCAGTGTCATGGTTTATATCATCAACGGGAGAATCCATCGACACAGAACTCGTTCCTTTTCGCATATCATCCACAATCTGTTCACTCTCATCAACATTCGGGCACTCCTTTGAAATTGATTCATGAGCGAACTCCTCGGCTTCCCCTGCTTCTCCTGTTCCCTCCCGGTTTTCAGAGTCCACAATAATTAATTCACCACCATTCCGCTCAACTCGGGCGTCTTCATTTCTTACCACCGTGTTGGAGTTTTCCTCCACGGATGAACTCATATTTAAGATGGCTGCACCGGAAGTGGCATTGTTAGGGACAATACCGGCACGACAAAGAGGACAATTGACATGAGACCGCAGCCACGTATCGATACAGGGGATGTGAAAGGCGTGGTTGCATTTTGGCAAGAGTCTCAAGGTTTCGCCTTCCTGGAATTCATTCAAGCACACTGAACACTCTGTTCCTTCGATCAGTCCCTCGCCCTTTTTGTACTTACAAGCCGTGATGGAGTTTATGATAGACTGCTGCAAACCAATTGTGGTGATCAACCAGATGGGGTGATCAACTTGATTCTCGCGAACAAACTCATCCTCAAGGCTGTCTGATTGGGTGGTAAAGGATCCATTGCGTCTCCGCCCACACCAGTCGGAGTAGCACTTTACTTTGAGAACGTAGAAACCAACAAGAACAAATACGACAGTGAATAGTGAAGCAACGATGGCCAAGTAGGACGTGATCTGATTACTTGGAGGTAAAATGGGCGGCGGAGGCGGCCGTGGAGGGGAGTAGTGGTCTGGAAAGGAAAAGCAGTTGTACGGGCAAGTTGGTTCACAAAAGTCAGAGCACTCTTGGGTTTGATTTGTTGTGGACGATGCAGGGAAGAGCTTTCTGTGCATCCTGGATCTGGAAGTCTCATGAAAAGGAATTACAGACAGAATTTACAAAAAAATGAAAAGGAAAAGTGGGAGTGATGTTTGTGAGAAGCGTGAGATGGGTGTTGTGAGAATTAAAAGAGAAGAAACGATGTTAATAGTTTAACCGTCTCTTTCAAAGGTTTTAGTGTTTGTTGTGATTGGTAAATGATAACAAGTCGGAAAGAAGCTTCGTGCCTCCCTGCTATTTC
Organism: Neltuma alba; assembly: GCF_004799145.2. Classification (NCBI taxonomy): domain Eukaryota; kingdom Viridiplantae; phylum Streptophyta; class Magnoliopsida; order Fabales; family Fabaceae; genus Neltuma; species Neltuma alba. The sequence continues at coordinate 128,841 of NW_021637049.1, forward strand.
TGTTGGCTTGTTTAACGACAGATCAATTATGTGGTGTTTGGTTCCAACTGCGGCAGCTTCCACGAAAATACAGCCATACAAAATGCTTTCATCATCTAGCGTCTCCCCTGTTTCAACTGCAGTTTCCTGTTCCTTTGCTGGTATGCACTGAGTTCCTTTGCATTCCCATGCCAGCTATGCATGAATTTAGGGGATTTATAACACTGAAAACACTTGTCATTTTTGTTATTCATGTCTTGAATTTGTCGCCGAGTACATTTTAAAGAGGAAGTGAGCACGTACTCCGAGGAGCATGGAGCAGCCTTCGCAAATGCGTTGGTGCTGAGTTCAAATCAGGATGATGATGTCCCATCCTCAAGTTCGGTGCCTCCACTGCAACTCTCCTACCCTTGCAGAGTGCCGCTGGAGATCGCCGGGTTTAGTCCCAAGAAATAAATTTAAGTACCCTTTTGATGAAGCATGTCAGAGTAGTTTATCCCACAGCCCACAGGTGCAATGGTGATCCCAAATCGGTTCAAAGTTTTGTGATCATCCATTTTCAACTGGATTCACATCCAGCGGACATTCTCTGTTCCACCTGGTTCACAATTTGTGTAGAACCAAACGATTTATGTGGAGATACTCTGTTTATGGCCTCATGTCGAGACCACGAGGAGACCAACAAATAAACCCAATATTTTTGGGCCCGTTCGAATAAACATCAAATACATATGGACCTTATAAAACTAGACCCGATATGAAGAAACCAAAATGAAAAATATCTATTTGCTCAACTAAAATTAAATCATTTTTATTACATTGTTTTATAAATTACGTGGAAGAATAATAATTTGTACAAAACGCGCTTGTTCTTTCTACACTTTTTTTTTTTTGTGGTCAGGTTCTTTCTACGGTTTCAATCACGTAAAAAACCAAAAATCATTTGAGTAGAAACAAAATTGTAAAAGATACCCCAAAAAAAAAAAAAATGGAAATCACCATGGGAGAAACGGTGTCGTTGGAAGCAGGTCCCCATTCCACGATGGCGTAATCCCCTGATGTCCTGCTCCCTTATCCCATACCCACAACCGCTTCCCGTCGCTGCTGCTTCTTCGGCCCCTCGACCCAGTTGCTTCATGACGCTGCTGTCGCCTTGGAACTCAACGACTGGTAATAAAGAATAGAGTGAGACTCAACCTTTCGAGTGGCAATGGCGCTATTTCGTATCTGCGGCCTCCTGTCAACAGCTAACCTCTCCGTAGAACACCATCTTCGCCCGCTCTCTTCTTCCATAATTCTCCCCATCCTTCCCCCGGCAATCTCTCGTTTTGTTGCTCGCCTTCCTCATTTCATTTTCCACCTCTCTCCCTTACTCACCCCTCACGCGATAAAACCAAAGAAATTTCTCATTTTCTACCAATATTGGCCACCGTATCCCAAGAACAAGCGCTTACTTCCTCTCCTTCAAATGTTTCCGATGACAGCCAACCAACTGAGACACAAGCTGAAGAATTTTCTCGAACCAGGTTGCTTGCTCAGAACCTACCTTGGACTAGCACTCCTGAAGACGTTCGTTCTTTGTTCGAGAGGCATGGAAGAGTCCTAGATGTTGAGGTTTTCAGTTCCCTCTTTCTGTTTTTCCTTTCCCGTTCCTTTTTATTTTCGCTTGAGTTCCATTTTCTATTCGCATTCAGCTTTCGTTTTTTAAACTGACGAAGCTTATGTTTTGTTTTTACTCTTAAGCTATCGATGTATAACAAGACGAGAAACAGGGGTTTGGCGTTCGTTGAAATGGGCTCGGAAGAAGAGGCTCTTGCGGCTCTGAATAGTCTCGAATCGTATGTAAGCTGCAGCTGTTGTGTGTGTGTGTGTGTGTTTATTTTGTGGTCTTTTAATTTGTTGTAGTAAAGGTTTTGACTTCTGATTTCATCGATTCTATGGACTTGTCAACGGGAATGGTTTGGACTTAATAATTTTGTTTTGCTTTGTGTCAAAGGTAGGATTAGGCTGTGTTATTAACTGTTGAGGGCACTCTTATGAGGAAAATAGATCATCTCTATTCATGCAAGCTTTTGGAGAAAAACAGGTGATTTATAGTCATGGAGGCGATTGGAGCGTGATATATGCTATAATTTAATATAGCTCATAAGAAAGTGTATATGTTTATGGGGTCTGTATCGTATAAAAATACTATTCCAATTTTTTTCCCAGTATCTTTGTCCAAACACCCGACATGCAATGAATCAATTTTGGGAGGTAGAGGATCCGAACTCTCTGTGGGCGGTCTCTCTTTTAGGATTACTTGTGATCGCTATAACCTTCTCATATGCTCATCTTTAATTGATTACTTCACTATTCTTAACATTCTTCACATCCGGGGGAGGTTTAAGTTGGATATTGGCTTTTTGATAGGAATACGAAGGGCGTATACTGAGACTGGCATATGCTAGGCCGAAAAAGAAGAAAGCTCCACCTCCTGTGCAGCAGAAGACAGTAACATTTAACATATTCGTTGGAAATTTGTCCTATGAAGCAAGGGCTAAAGATCTCAGGGAGTTTTTTGATTCAGGAAGTGGTAGTGTTGTTTCTGCCGAGGTTATATTTCATGACAACCCTAGAAAGTCCGCTGGTTATGGATTTGTATCATTCAAGTCTAAGAGAGAAGCTGAGGCCGCCCTTTCTGAGTTCCAAGGGAAGGTATCTACGGACTTCATTCTCCAGTGAATTGATTGAACATGCTGAATTCATAATTTTGGTTATTTTCATTATCATTTTTTTTTTGGCTTACTGCTAAATATAGTTTGGAGTGCCAATTTTAACCAAGGATGTGGGTAAAATGGCTGTTCTGCAGAATTTTATGGGAAGGCCAATCAGGGTGGCGCGTAGTAAGCAGTTTGTTAAACAACCAGTAGAGGAGAGTGCGAGGTCTGAAGATGAATCTTCTGAGACCAGCGTGAATGGGGTAGAAGCAGATAAAGCTGATTGACACCATCTTACACTATTGATGTTGTATGATCTTCTGCAGAGCTTTTATTTGTTTGCTCATGTTCATTGATATATAAAGTCGTTGTTGATAGAAATGATTCTTATTTTACAGGTGGTTTGCAATGTACCCTTATAAACAGAGACCCATTTGTTACAAGGATTGAATCAATATGTCTGGTGTTTAATTATAACTGTAATATGACGGCGTTCATTCTGCTTTGTATTATTTATTTGTGGTTGCGGGTTGAAGCTCTTTCCTGAATGCAAGCCTCAAAGGCTCAATGCAACTATGACATGCCGTTACTATTCATAGCTCCAAGAAAGAGTTTGCATTTCCGTAGTTCACTGTGAAAAAATGGAAACAAAAGAGGATTCTGAGGGCCATGTTAGACGAAGCAGCGTCGTGATTTGCCGATTGTTTGAGCTGCTAGGAACTTTGACCAATCACGAAAACCACTGCATTTAAATGTCCTGTAAATTCTGTGCGTCCTGCTTGGTTTGAAGTCGCTATATGCTATATTCTTAAATTTGTTGCGGACTTCCTTTATATTCGTGTTGGATGTTTTTGTGATCAGCAATTTCTTCCATAGTGTACAGGAACGAGGATTGGTAAAGACCTTTTTGATCGGGAGTAGATAGGCAAAACCGAAAACCTGTTTCGAGCCAAGTTTTGGCTGTTTTAATAAATTATTGATGCGCGAAAAATCGCCAGATGAACGCCAAATGGCCAATTTCCGATTTGCAAATCAACAGATGAACTGCTCAAAAACCCAAAGAACAAGAGAGTTTTCAACGTCGATTTGTTGGATGCTAAACCGGTCGTGTCCCTTTAATGTATGTTCACCAGTCTTCTTCCATCCGACGACAACGAGGGATAAGTTCGCTTGGATTTACGAACTGAATCAGCTATTGGCTTTGCAGGCATGGGGGGTTATTTGTAGAAATCATGCAAATTGATTGATTAAAGGAAAATTGCACTTAGATTCTATCAAAGAATTAAATATAAAAAGTTTCTTGAATTATAAATAAAAAAGTCTCTTGAATTCATAAAATTATTTTAAAGTCTTAAGAGACTTTTTTGTGATAAATTTTATTTGTTTAATTACCAAATTGTTCTTATTATTTTTTTAATTTGTATTGACAAGAACAGTGATTGACAACTTAAGATACAATAAGGTTTAAGTCTAAAAAAATATAATTAAAAAAATCAGATTTTATTTAAAAAATTAAAAAAAAATTTAGGACGTTCCGTCCTGTCCAGATTCGTCCCGGTTGAGCAGGGACACGGGACAGATTTTCTGTCAGTGTCCCGGTCCGATCCGTCCCGTGAACAATCCTACCTATTACGATAGTTGTTAATCTTTGTATTGTCAACTACTACTCTTTCAATTTTCAATATAAACTAAAAAAAATAATTTAATAATTAAACAAATAAAATTTATTATAATAAAATTCTTTATGATTACAGAAAAATTTAATAATTTTAAAAGATATTTTTGTATTTAATTCTTTTAGGTAAAATCTTAATTATAATTTTCCCCAAACATATGCGTCCGTGTCGCGCTAAAGTCCCCTACAGCTGTTAACCATCATGTGATCGCTATAGTAGCGTAATGGAGACACCTGTTCAACCCTACCTCTCTCTCTTTCTCCATCTTTTTTTTTTTTTAAACATCAAAAGTGAGCACTACTCCGACATGGGCCTTACCTTCAGTTGCCTTCGGCGCTTTCTACCGCCTGGGATTCGGCCTATCACTATGTTATGGTTGAATCTGATTCTCAATTTGTGCCGTTGCTGCTCTGGCAAAGGACCATGATGCGTTTGTTTTATTTAATAATTAATACTGTCCCTGCTGAACTAATGGACAGCAAAAGTATGGGATCTGAATCCCTCATATATTTTTAAAGACATATTATTTTTCTCACCAATATGTTATTAAATTAATCAAGCACGTACGTTTAGATGTAATCCAAGAACGAAGTAGAATTTAATCTGAAATATCAATAATAAATAATGCAAGTCACCCGCCATGAGCAACGAACAAACAGAATATGAAAATATGATACTGAAAAACAATCAAAATCAACCCCAATACCAGAGAAAAATAATACGGGATACTATGTATAGTACTATCTCGCCCATCTCTAAAATCCTACCTCTCTCACTAAAATACCAAATCAAGAAATGTACTGTGGATCATACTCTCCTTCACATACTAACAATATCAAACCCTACCCATGAAACCACGCTACGACCACCTCAGATCTGAAGAAGAAAACCGGCTGCCACAGCAACAGCGGCTGCAGATCCGAACAGTGCGCCTCTGTTCAGAACGGCGCCGCTCTTGGGAGCCGGAGATCCGGGAGCCTGTGATGGCGTCTCACTAATGCTCGGTGCAGAGGCGGTTGGCGAGACAGTGGGTGAGGCGGCGGGAGCCATCGGAGGAGCAGGAGGAGAGGTGGCTGGGGACGAAGCCGGTGGGGTGACGGTGGCCGCTGGGGCAGATGTGGGGGCCATGGACGGCGGAGACGACACCGGAGGAGAATGTGACTTAGGAGCGGACACTGGGGCCGGGGAGCGCTTAGGGGAAGCGGCAGGGGAGGCGCCGGGAGCATGAGTCTGAGCAAAAGCGGACGTGGCCATCAAGGCCAAGATCAAGAGGAAGACAGAGTTTGCCATTGTGGGAAACTCGAGTGAGTGCGAAGAAGAGCAGAGAGTGAAGACGCAGATGCAGGGTGACGGAGATGGGAATAAGAAAGGAAGCGAGGTATTTATATTGAGGGGTCTTAGGTTTTAGTCGGTTTCGAAGTCTTCGTGTCAATAAGCGGCGAGTATTTTCCTCGCAAGTCATTCACGGTCAAACAGTCAACCGCGATGAAAGTTGCGGGAGGGCTCGAAATAAAAAAAGGGGAGAAAATTCGTATCAGTTAATATCCTTTGATTAACTACATTTATTTCACTTTCATATATTTTGGGATTTTTCAACTAATACCTGACGACCACAAATCTCGGGATATTCCCGCTTAAATAAGTAATGGATGGGAACAACAACAATCGTGGGTGAAAGATTGATGATCTGGAATTCAAAAATAATTGTACAAAATCTTATCCCAGTTATTCATATTCATAATTAATGTGTTTTACCGGGAAAAAAGGGAAGAAAAAAAATCAGTCCCGGGGCAAGCTTTCCTGAATCGTAGAATGTCCATGTTTATCCCACACGGGCGGCAGTGAGGACTCAGAAGCACCTTAAATCGGATCATGACTGCTAGGGGGAAAAAATACTGCATATTAAAGTGGGGTGGAAGCCCATTTTTGGGGTGGCATTTTTGGTTAAATCTCCTTAAATAGTAAATGAAGAAAGTGACAAAATAAACGCATGCGTGGGGGTCGTTGGGAGGACCGAAACCCATTTTTGATATTGAGATCACAAGTGGACCAGGGATTGACATTCTGCGGGGTTTATTTATTAACCTTTTCCGATACGAGGCGTGAATAGATACTGATACAGCACTATGACTACAAGAGGAAATTTTCAATTCATGCAATGTGATTCATTTGCTGTTATTGTTGACAGTTTTGCACAATCATCCTTTGCGTTGGTGTTGGCAGTGGTTTATTTGCCATATATATATATATATATATATATATATACAAAGGAGCACCTGTTAAAATCAAACTGTGCAAAATTATCTGACAACAGTGGAGTAAGCGGGACATGGAAAGTGACTTGAAAAAATTCAATTTTTCCCCCTTCTTCAGGCCGCAAAATCCTCTTATTCCCAGAATGAGACCCTAGGCATATCGTCTACTATTATATTCTCGAACCTCTTGTCACCGACACGGCGTACAGATAACGGCGAGGGAAGGAACGTGGGGTGCTCATTTTCATCTACCAACGATTATATATATATATATATATATAATTATATATACTCCTCCGGTCCTTAATATAAGACCAATTTAACTAATTTGATTAAATTAAGAAAGTTAGGTAAGTTAGTTAATTATAGGAGAAGTGTTACATTTTTCCTAAAATACCATAATCATCTTTCTTAATACCCTCTCTTCCTCTTCTACTTGATTATGGTTGAGGGAGTATCCATAAGGGTAATTTAGAGAAAATTGATAAATATGAGAAAGGGGTCTTATATTTAGGACCAAAACCAACATAAAAATTGGGTTTTATATTAAGGACCGGAGGAGTATGTATCTATGTGTGTGTGTATATATTTTTGTTTGTTTGCAATTTTCCAATTCTGTTCAGGAAAAAAAATTAGTCTGCTCGTCTAAAATCTCGGAATTACAGAAACAATCTTTTCACAGTTTTAATGTTTATTTACAACTCATAAACCATGTAGCGCAATTTTTAGATTTTATTTACACGTGAAATATATTAAATTATATCCACACATTATAAATAATATAATTTGTTTTAAAAATCTTGTGCAAGTCTTATTATTATTATTTTTCAAGTCACCTGTGAGTTTTTATTTAGTACGCCAACATGAGTCCAGATTCTCTTCATCTCCCTCACTTCCAGCTCCCAAACATGAATTGGTCGTCATTTGGGAGTTAATACATTACCATGTCACTCCGGCCACATGGTGTGTTTGTTTGTTTTTTTTTTTTTCTTTGTAGCAAAGCACAGTTGGTTTTTTCCGGCTAAAATATACACTTGGTCTTTTAACGTTGTATAAGATTTTAATTTGATTTTTTAACTTTAAAAAACATATATTTGGTCATTTAATCATAAAATTATTAGGTTTTAATAATAATTTTTTTAAAAAATTAAACTTAATATGTTAATATTTGAAAATGTTTTATCAACATTTAAGATTTTAATGTCATCATTTTTTTTAAAAAAAATTTAAAGTTAAAAGATTAAAAGTACACATTTTAAAGTTACGAGAACAAATTAAAATCTTGTACAAAATTAAACTATTAATACTTTAGTTTTTTTTTTTTTTACGGGGCAAAGCACAATTAGTTAGTTTGTGGCTTCGTGCATTTGCGCGCGTCCTTCTAAAGAGATTATAGAGGGTTTGATTTGAAGAAGGATTGGCTGGATTCCATAGTCATGCGGTTCCTTAATCTTTTTTGACAGTCAAAAGATGAAGCATATGAAAGAAATAAAGAAACTCACAAATATAAATGAGCATGCCACCAAAAAGGTAGGGAGCACCAAGAATCTGGAACTGAATAAAAGACAAAACCCAATGAAAGAGGATAATGGAGGTTGAAGCCCTCAGCCCATGCAATAGTGTACCCGACCCACCAGAAAGGGCTAAGGTAAGAATTAGTAAGTTTTACTTCGAGGGGAGGCGGGCTGCCGCGCTCGCCGTCACGCTAACGACTAACAAGAAAAAAGCGCGTCCGGCCACCTCTTTCACTTCAAAATTTCATTTCAGAGCGTTAACCTGTAAGCCACCCCAGCCTTTTGCTTCTCCTTTGCCACCCCACCCTCTCCTCAGTTCTCCGTCTCCATATCTTTTCCGGGCGTTTACCTGGCGTTTACTCTCATCACTACTCCCATATACAAGGTAAATTATCAGCTACTTCATATTTATCTCCTGCTTCCTGGTCGGGATAACTTTGGGACTGCCGTGCTTCGCGTCAAAGTAAACGACCATACCATCTCATGGCGCTTCGTTTTGAGGTTAGGCTTCATTTCGAATCTTGCAGACTCATATGCCTGCATTTATTTGCATCCATCGAGCAGTGCGTATACGCTGATGCGCCCAACTCATAATATCTGAACGCGTTTTATATTTCTTTAACAGTGTGGACGACGTCTGGTTCAGTTGTCTCCTGACGGCTGAAAAGCACTTCTGCATTGCATTCATCAGCTCATAAATATTTCTTGCGATGCTCTGAACTGTAGTTGCTTATTATTATTTGGATGAAATCATTTTTCTTAAATATCTCAAGAGCGTGTTCTTGTGTCTATCGTGCCGAACGCGCTAAACAATCTGCTGCTTTGTTTCCTATCTTAGATTCTTGGCAGGTTCAACCGGGCTCGTGCAGCTCGATTGACACTCCCCCACTATGTGTGCCAGACGCCTTTATTCATGCCAGTGGGCACACAAGGTCAGATTTTAAACTGATTTCCTTGTAATTATTATGGTAGGCAAGCAGCTACTGCAAATATAATCTTTCAAGTAAAACTCACCCTTTCAAAAGTTTTGCATACTGTAAGAGAATGAAATTCACTTTTCATTTGGCCTCCAACTTGTTCTTTTTTAATCAAATCTTCGGCGTCAAAAATAGTAATTTTTGAGTTTTGCACGTGATTGCAATTGAGTCATTTCATAGTACAAAATAGCTTAACCACGTTACTTTAAATGTAAGACGTCTTATTATACTCTAATATGCTTCAAATTTTGCAATAAATTATCTTATTATACTATTATCAACTGCTCATCAGTTCGTCATGGTGTACCTAAATTGGTGTATTTTTGCTGTATTTGTATGGTTTATTGCTGGTCAGGAACGATAAAAGGACTGACAACAAACCAGCTCGAGGAGATTGGTTGTCAAATAATACTTGGAAATACTTACCACTTGGCGCTTCGACCAACTTCTGAGCTTCTTGATGAAGCTGGCGGTCTTCATAAATTTATGAACTGGCCAAGGGCCCTACTTACAGACTCTGGTGGCTTTCAAATGGTTGCTATGCATATTTACTATGCCCCTGTTCAGCGCTATATTCATTAGTATTGCGTATTTGTAGGATAGAATTTTTATACGATTCTAGTTCGTCGTACCACATAACTTGTACTAATTGTTATAGTTAACGGACCAAATGTAAGATGCACAATAAGGTGGAAAGGAGGGTTTAAAATAAAGATCTGTTGCTATTGGAGTGTATATATTTCCAAGTGAAGCAAGTATAAGATGGAATTAAATTTGCATTTTTCAGTGATTTGTTCTGTCTATCTTATTTATGTTTTATTTCACGTGAGTGAGGTTTTTGTCTGCAATATTTTATTAAAATGTGTCTTATATTGTTAAAATATGTAGTAGGATTTAGCCGAAGATGGAGTACTATTGAAAGTAACTACAACTATGAGCAATAAAAGTAAAGACGATGATCAAAATGATATTATAGCTAGACTTGTCGTGTGACGTTAATGTGTTATCTTGTTATTTATTCTGGATACATCCTTTTAACTATGATTTAAAAAAAAAAAAAAAACCTTATATACCAGGTCTTGCCATCTCACAAATCTATTCTGATGATGTTACAGGTGTCACTATTGCATCTTGCTGATATCACTGAAAAAGGTGTGACATTTCAGGTATATTTGAGTTTCATGATATAGACCAGGATTTAAATGTGTGTTTTGTTTGATTCAAGCAAAATGCGTTCTGCTCCTCTTTTGACATTAGTATGCAGTTGAATGAATGAGGTTATGTTTTTGTTTTTCTCCAAAATGTGTCGACTTTTCTCATTGGTTGCCCTAATGGACAGCTTCTGCAGAGATTAATTAAAACCCTATCTTTTTCCTCATTTTGACATTTTTCTTTATCTGAGACATGGTATGATAAAATAAAATCATTTAACTTTTCCTCCTTGCATAGGTGGTGTTCATGGCTTTCTTTGAAAGGAGAATTTGTATTTAGAAGAGAAAAGGGAAAGAGAGAGGATAAGGAATTAACAATAAACAAATTTATAAATTCATCAACAAAATGAACGCTCACACCCGCATCTCAGACAACTACCCTTTCTCAGGGTAACCATTGGTTAAACCCCTAAAATGCTGTAAGAAAACTACTTGATCCTTAAAAGATGTGATGGAAGAGCTATTCTTCTAAAGTTGCATCATCATTTTGCTGAATGCACAATATAAATCCAAGTACATTGCACTTCAATGCCAACCGGTCTTGAATCTAAGATTGAAATTTCTTGGAATAATGCTGCTTAGGCATCTTCCAGTTTATTTGAATACCTCTTTCCAGTTTATCTGAAGATCTCTCATCCTCTCTATTCCAAAATCCTTTTGATCTATGATAATGAACTATACTGCCATTCTGTTTGTTATTTGTAACTAAAGACTCTGTTGTTTTCAGTCACCAGTTGATGGAAAACCAATGCTCCTCACCCCTGAAGAGTCTATTCAGATCCAAGTAGGTATATTATATTAATATTTTTTTCCTGTTATGTTTCTCCTGGCTGTTTCCTTTTGCATCATCCTTAGGAATACAATCTATTTGATATGCGCGGGGCTCTACATACAATGATTGGCTTTAAGTAGAATTGACTTATGTTATGGTTATTTTCAATCCATGGTTTACTAACTGAGAAGGATGCTCCTTCTTTTAAACTTCCATCACTCCATGAATATTTGAAAACTCACACCTTCAGAATTTAAGCCCCTGTGATCAAGAGGCCTTTCAAATACTAGCATCCGGTGGCTATGCTTCACTGCTTATGGTTAAAAATAGTTAGAAAGAATGGAGTAGAACTTTGCCGTGATTGAATTTGTCACCTAACTTTTCCAGCAGATAAAAATTGAAGATCTAATCTGCTCCAAATTCATGTGCTTGCATTTTTTATTAATAAATCCTGCAGAACAGAATTGGAGCAGATATTATTATGGCTCTTGATGATGTTGTTAGGACCACTATTACTGGTCCACGAATAGAGGAAGCCATGTATCGCACACTCCGATGGATAGACAGATGCATAGCAGGTAATTTGTTAGTGAAAAAACCAGCACTCATCTCCTAGGACACTTTATGCATGTATGTATGTGGTTCAGATCTCCTATGGTTGTAATCCTTCAACCACGTAATGACTAAATAACTGGGTATTGGAGAAATTTGGTGCATCAGCTGTGCTGCTCTTCCCTTGATTTCCCAATTTCCCATAAATGAATTTTCTGTTAGTCCAGCGTAATCCTGCTTTTCCATTCTGAATATTTATGTGCATTGCCTTATAAGAACAGCACACAAGAGACCAAATGAGCAGAACTTGTTTGGTATCGTACAAGGTGGTTTAGATCCTGTGTTGAGGTAAATATGAGTGCAAACTTCAACTTTTTGGTTTTTTTTCTTTTTTAATCCATAGCCCTTTTCATTGTTTTACCGCTATGGTTGTTGAAATTTCCTTTAAACCATGAGATAATGCAATCAGGGATATATGTGTCGGAGGCTTGGTGGATCGCAATTTACCAGGGTATGTGTCAATTTATTTGTAATGTATGAATGGCTATATTTTTGTCTCAACCTTGGAGTTATTTCCAATGTCATATGGTTCTATGGCTTGATGACTAATTTTAAATCACTTATGGTATGCCCTGTTTAAAATATAGACTGCATTCTATTCATCAAAGAAAGAATATCTAGACGGATTTTTTTATGTGATTATATTGCATTCTTTCATGCATCCCAGAGTCAGTAACATTCAAACACCAAATATATCTAGAATTGTCAGATATATAGCTTGTCTTTCTAACCACCTGTTATGAATAGACACAACGCGTGCACAGTATGGCCTCGGAATGGGTAGCTTTTTCATTAGTTGAGGAGCTAAATGGATTATTACTTGTTTCCTGTCACAGCTATGCTATTGGTGGTCTTGCTGGTGGTGAAGATAAAGATTCATTTTGGCGTGTTGTTGCTCAGTGCACTGCTGCTTTGCCAGAAGATAAACCACGATATGTTATGGTCAGAAACACAGACTGACTTTATTCTTGGCGACCATTTTTTAATGTATTTGTATTTACTATTGTGATATTTCGTTGGGCTTGTTTCAGGGAGTTGGTTATCCACTTGATATAGTTGTTTGCAGTGCTTTGGGTGCCGACATGTATGACTGCGTCTATCCTACCCGTACTGCACGCTTTGGCACCGCTCTTGTTCCTGAGGTGCTTAAGTTTTGTCCTGTTAACAGACAGTTTGTAACGTTCTAAAACATCTGGAAATATATAAGTAGATAGACCTTACTCAGTGTAGAATGTGAGACAGCCAATTTCAACCCATTCTAATAGTTGTATGTGTGCTAGGTCTGGCACATTGCATTGAAAAAACCTATTATTTCACGAATGATGTTGCCTTTATCTGCTCTCCTTTTGTTGAAATTTGCACACATCTCATCAGTAACATTCTAAAAGAATTTCACAATGACGCCTTTTAATATCTGTTCATTCACTATGGATTTGGGAACAACAACAGCAACAAATCTCATTGCACTGGATGGGATTGGTTACATGGATCACATAACGTCATTGTGCTCTATCAACAACCAACTCCTTATATGCTCCTCACTATGAATTTTAGAACTTATGTAATTTTAATACTTTTGTAGGGTGTACTGAAACTTAAACATAGAGCAATGGCTGATGACACTCGTCCCATCGATCCTTCCTGCTCTTGTATGGTATGCTTGTAAGAGCACATTCATGTTTGATGAAAACTTCATAAAACATGCCTTTCAATTTATTTCGTCTCCCATAGGTGTGCAAGAACTACACCAGGGCTTACATCCATTGTCTTGTGACAAAAGATGCTATGGGATCTCAGCTTCTGTCATATCATAATTTGTATTACATTATGCAGGTACGAAACGCTGTTATGAACTGTTGTTATGTATTTATGATTCATGATATTTGTATTCATATCGGTGATTACAGTAAAGGTCCTCTTGAAACATGCAGCTCAGCAGGGACCTACACTCATCAATAATCGAGGGAAGGTTGCCAAAGTATGTCTTAATGATTTCTTCCAATCTTTCTATCTAAATATTCTGATCCAAATTAATGTTTCCTGACCAATAAATTTATCCCTCCTCTATATGGCAATGACATTTTTATTTTTTTTGTTTTTGTAGGTTTGTATGTGACTTTCTACATAATATGGTATTTACTGCTAAACTTTCCCCAATCATAACTGCGCTCTACCTAATACGTGCATATTCTTTTGTTATCATATGCGCAGCAAATAGGCCATACGCCCATGCCTCTATGAAAATGTTAGTGTTTCACACAGCTCCCCCCCCCCCCCCCCCAAAAAAAAAAAGAAAGGGAAAAAGAAATGCTTTCTTGGATCTCTTAGGCATCAGGATGCTCAGTTAAATGAGACTATTTTAGCCTCCCCCACCTTCCGTAGTCTCCTGCCACCGCTTAACCCACGAGTCAATGACCTTGCAGTCGTTATTGAGAGCGGATGGTATGTTTTGGGTAGATTTTACAGAGGCCTTGCAAGGATTGAGACATTGAGCCATTTTAAGCTTAATACTCGTTTTTGCCCCAGACTTAGCCTTGGGTGCCTATTTCTGGAGAGTTACATTCTGATCTCTGATAGGCATTTCTTGCGAGTTTTGAACTAAACGTAGATATGAACTTTCTACTTATATGGATAAGACTCATCTTTTTATAGTTGATATTTGCTAATTAAAACTACTCATATCCTCATGCTGCAGTTCCCGGAAGGTGATGTTCCGGAATGGGTCTGCAATGCTATGGAGGTGGCTGGAATTAACATTTCTTCCTGCTGCGCTCCGTTCTCATCATACCAAGAACACAATTCCGAAAATTGTTTTAGGGAGGAAGAGATGGAAATGAAGTCGGGCAGGCTTTGAGGTGGAAAAGGTCCGGGCGGACGGTATACAAATTTTTCCTTTTCGAGAGAAAAAATATAATTCTCGATAATTATACTTAGAGTTCTACTTCTGCAGAGATTGAGCATTTTTACTATTTGAGATATTTCCATATGTTAAATTTATAATTTGTCACAAATTTTATAATTAATTATTTTTAAAACTTGGGAATGTCAAATTTTACCGTATGATGAAAATGCTCAATCTTTTGAGAGGCAGAGTTTTCTATAGTGACCTTGTAATTACTGGCAGCATAAATTTTGTAACCTTTCTTATGCTGCCTCGGGATTATGCGTACAATCAATACTTTGCCCCTTTTTTGGTTTTACTCATGTTTTACGCATTACAATGGGCGAAAACAATCATTCTCTTGTGCTGCAGCCAAAGACTCTGGTGTTGTCATGTCAGGTTAATGGAATTATAGCATATGCGTAATTTCGGGGACCCACTGTTTCTTATATGTTTATTTGTTATAACCAGTTTTGGTTTATCACGTTTAAAGCTATGTGTATTTGAAATCTGCAACTCCAATCTATCCATGTGTCACTGTTTTTTCTGGTCACTGCTTAGGTCAATCTATGTGCCGCTGCTCCTAAAATCGAGACCCTCGACCAAGAGAGAAACAAGAGCATCCGTTACCGTCACCCCTTTCATGCTGCCATAAACCAACCTCAATCCTCTATTAACACAAACGTCTATTGAATTCTATTGAATTGGAGTTTGGAGGAGATGGAGTAAAACTTGGAAGAGAAGGGTCAATTGAATTGATTTTTCTCTCTCGTTTTTTTCCCCTTTTGGTGTTTTTTTTTTTTTTTTTTTGCGGTACCAGAGAAAATGAAACAAGAATGAGACGAACCCTAATATTCAAAAGCTTGTTCTTATACAAATGTTTGGTGAAGCAAATAGAGTCAAACTTCTTTATGTAACTGTTGCAACTCTGATTGAAAAATATATTTCACATTCTTCGTGATTGCATCTATGCAGAGCGTTTCTGAATGAAAATCTTAAATCGTAGGTATATTTCCTAATTCTTTAATGCTTCTTTACGTGATTGGATGGCTTTAAACTTGAAAAGCGAATCAGGAAATAATTTGTCTGTTTGCTGGAACCAAATTTGGGGAGTGTCTATATGGAGGCTTCAGATTTGGATGAATTGTTCTATTTTTAATGATGACTTCCAAAGGCAAACAAATCCTGCTGATATGATTTTGAAATCTTGAAAATCCTTTGTAATAGCTAATGATTTAGCTTCAGTTGGTAGCTTATCTGTTACTAATGAGTCAGCAACTTGGGAACCATCTCCGGTTGATTGGATTAAAATCAATGTTGATGGTACTGTGTCTTCTATTAAACAAGTAGCTGGATGTGGGGGTTTCTTTATAAATCACAATGGTAAATGGATGACAGATTTTACACATGGATCAGGAATATGTAATGCTTTAAAAGCCGAGGAATGGCCAATACCTAAAGGTTTCTCTACGGCTCGGGAGAGGGGATTCAAGAAAATAATTCTTGAATCTGACTCCAAAACCTTAATTGGCATGTTATTAAGCAACTCTATACCTGGTTCTTGTAGCTTGGTGTTTATGCAAATTAGGAATATGAAAGCTCTTGATTGGGACTTACAGTTGAGATGCATTTCCAGAGATAAAAGCTCACTTAGTGATGCATTATCAAAGGAAAGCCTCTCTTGTTTAACTACCTTAGATCGATGTGCACGACATCTAGTCACTTGCTGCTCATCAACGTTACTATTAATTTGGGCTTTTGCGGTCATTGTTAGCAAAAAAAAGAAAGGCTTATTCTTATCTTAGTCTAGTATTTTTTTTAAGCTGTCAGTAAAAATAAGCAGCTTCAATTTCGATATGGGGGACTTTATGGGAATTTGCTTTTTCCTCAATTAAAAACATGTGGAGTTTAAGACCGCAAATTAATAGTAACGTTGATGAGCAGCAAATGGGTTATTGACTTGTTTTCCTCGTGTGGAATATATTGATTATGTATATTATGGCATGATATGTTTTAAATAAAAAGAAGATTAAAACGCAGGGGCCTTTAAGGGGAATAAATCTACTGGAAAGTCATTTTTTGATAAAAGGAGGTAGGATCCAATTTGACAGAGGAGATGTGATGGCATTAGATCATGAGGAAGCATGGGCGAAACCAAATGAGGAGACAAGCGCGTGTTATTTTGAAGGTCACCGTCACAGTCCTCGGGGCTTCCTTGTCTTTGTTGCTTCCTCGCTTTGTCTTCACCAACTCCAGTCTCCAATCACTTGTTTCTTTCATTCAATGCCATATGCGTTGACAAGTTTGCCAACAAAAATGCGACATACATTATATCTACTTATCTAGTATAAATTGTATCGCCCAAAATTCATGTTTGCCATCTCCTCTTTTTATCTTATTTATAAGACATTTCTAATATGTTTTACACAGATTAAAAAAACTTAAACTTTATTAATTCTCATTTAAAATTTAATAAATTTTCAATTTTATTCATATTTAATCTATATTATTAAACAAAGTCAACACAATAATAAATAAGAGATAAAATTGCATATCAATGTAAAAAATTTCTCTTAATATCTATAAATAAAATAAAAAAACTTCTTCTCTCTGCTCTATAAACAGAACTAGAGGAGTAATTTATTTACATTAACCATTTTAATTCATACTCCACGTTAAAAGAATTTTAGCTCGACACATTTAGGCTGCTTAATCCGAGTCATACATACGTGCTCCTTGTTTTTCAAATAAAAGCGAAGACCATAATAGTTTTTTCTCCAAGATTTTTTATGGCGCACTTAATTAGTACCTGGTCGTGTTCTATTGGAGTTGGACCAAATCTTGATGCCCGGGTTCGAGGGTATTTCCGTAAACAGAACGAGTTTGACGGGGTATGAACAGTGACTTGACCTGCTCTCTGCCTGAACAACACATGGCAGAATCTTATTGGTGACCAGGAAAAAGTACACCTGGCACCCCAAGGCCCAAGTATACAATTTGGCCACCCACTATTGGTTGTCACTTGCCCGAGAGAAACCCGCCAATAGTTTCCTTTGTAATAAAACAATTTTTAAAAATTTCACGAAACGACAGCGTTTGCCGGTTTGGTTGCTTGAATAAATTTTCGGTCCACGCCTACCCTTTCGGTTGCCAAAAAACAAAAATTGAGGTTTTCCACGCCGCCCCTCCCCAAGTCCCCACCAAGATGGGTTCGGGTTCGGCCTTTTCCACGTATATGGTTTCGACCTGCGATCCTCAAATCCCAACCACCGACTCCCCCCGGTGGGCCCCTGCCCACTCAATCACAGGCGTCCATCTACAAATTCCAAAATTCATTTTTGATTTTTCAACTCTTTCCACATGAACCGTCAAAAGAGATCATTTTGGAGAAGTTCCGCAGGAAGCTCCCATGAACTATCACGGAAGCATCGCTCCCTTTCCTCCTCCTCTTCCTCTTTTTCTCTGTATATGAATCAACCTGCTCTCACGCCGGACGATGATGAAGACCTTCAAATATGTTAAACCTGACGAGATTCTCCAAGCGCAAGAACAATGTCGTCGGGCGGTTCAAGCATGACGCTAGCTGCAAGAGGCACCCCAAACACCACCAATCTCCCGGCGTTTGTTCTCTCTGTCTGAGAGAGAGGCTTGCCCAGTTATCTTCTTCCTCGACCTCACGTGCCGCTCCTCCTTCTTCTGCTGCAACTTCATCTTCTGTTTCGTCTTTATCTTCCTATTATTCCTCTTCTTGCTCTTCTTCTTGCGCTTCCCCTTCTGAGGCCAAGACTACCTCATCCATCTCCATTTTCTTGTTTAATGCCAAGCATGGACTCATCAAGAGCAGGTCAATGGCTGCGGCTTCTAGAAGAAGAGATGCGATTGGTGGTGATGATACGGCTGGTAAAAGTCGAGGGTTTTTGTTCAACTTGCTTCGTCCCAGACATAAGAAAACGGAGCACAGAGATACTCATGATCAGCTCGTTCGTTGCACGTCTGTGAGACAAAATGTGACAGTGGCAAGCTAATATGTAGTGAAGATCTTTTCAAATTAGGTCGTTGGCTATCATATTGATTAGCGATTCTTTCCAATTCTTTTTCTACACAAAGCTAGGGAGAAAAAGTGAGATCTTGTATCGCATTACCCATGCATTGATCTGTATATAAATTCATGCATCACTCTCTTCGTATCGCGAAAGAGAGAACGATAGCTAGAAAATTTAAAATTAAATTAATGGAATCAACGAGGTCCTCTATCGTTTCTATTATACGTTGTATATATTGCAGAAAACATTCATCACATGTAGAATTGAATAATTTTATCATCTTTTTTGCTGCTGCTGTTTTGCTCTGTCGATCATAGTTGTGAATGGGCTAACAAATTACTCCATTGTTAATTTTATATATACTCCTCCGGTCCTTATTATAAGATTCAATTTGACTTTTTATTTGGTCCTAATTATAAGACCCAATCCATTTTCTCTCTTATATTTATGCATTTTTTTCCAAGATAATCCTTCTAATAATGATAGTTTTAGTCAATATACTTAATTAGTAAGAATATTTTAGGAATAACAACACTTATTATTAAATAACCAACTTAACTTACTTCCTTAATCTCCTCAAATAAGTCAATTGGATCTTATAATTAGGATCGGAGGAGTATATATATATATATATATATATATGATGAATGAATAAGAGACGCATACGCATTATTAATGGCTTGACTGCTTCGATATCTGTTTGTTATTAATTTCTAATCTGCATCATCGACGAATAAATTTTCTCGAGGTTGCAAATTCCAGCGGTTTGTCCACCGTGTATTGGTGTTTGCGACTTTGAATTTTCATATAGTATTAATTTTTATTTAGTCGTCGGTCTTCTTTTTTGGCCAAGATCAAGTCTTTAGTCTTTACACATGCACGGGTTAGTCGTAAATGAAATTGGAAAAGCCAAACCCTACAAGGCAGCTCCTAGAATACCCGTGGGGCCGGCCGTGCACAAACACAAAGACTTGCAATTTCCCCACTACAAAAAAATTAACTTTGAGGCGACAAAAAAAAGAAAGACACTTTTAGCAGCGACTTTTAGAAGTTTTAATGGTAACAAATATCGTCGCTGAAAGTGATGCCTAAGAAAAATTAGTTTTACTGACGCCACGTCCATACCACGTTACCGCTCAAATATTTTCATCTTAAATGTGTTTTCTTTAGAGTTCGAACTTGTGACCACGACCAATCGTCTTACCACTAATAAATATTGAATTTATTTATTATTATAAAATAAAATATATATTATTAGATTATACTTTTAATGATGACTTTTTATTGTCGTCGCAGGAAGTAGACTTTCAACAGCAATTTTTTTTGTCGCCGACAAAAGTTGTTGCCATTCTATTTTTTTTGTAGTGCCCGTTGCATGCGTTGTAAAGTTCAAACTGGTTAGTTGGCACCACAAATTAAAGCTGAAAATAAATGCCCTCTCCCATAGGAAGAATTATGCAGAATTTAAAATTGGAAATGCCGGAAATTAAAGAAACAACACCGGGATCCAATCTTCACGCCTTCGCGGTGGTTTCAAAGGGTACATGATTTCGTGCAAGAAAAATCTTTGCCCTCGGAAAAAAAAAAAAATACTGATATATAATCGACATTTAATAACAAGAGGTGGCTTTGACATGTACGTGGTAGTGCAACTGCTGATAACATCTGTAAGATGTATTGGCTTACAAGAATGGATTGCTAATAACAAGCTAGTTGATTAAGAGGAATCAAGACCTAGGAAGAAGCTATCGACTCTTAAAGAAGTTCCTTCCTTGATGCGATCAACATTTAGT
Source organism: Neltuma alba (assembly GCF_004799145.2). Classification (NCBI taxonomy): domain Eukaryota; kingdom Viridiplantae; phylum Streptophyta; class Magnoliopsida; order Fabales; family Fabaceae; genus Neltuma; species Neltuma alba. Next base: position 149,253 of record NW_021637049.1, read on the forward strand.
GCCTATTTAGACAGCAAATCGAAATGATGTGACCACAACTTCATTAGCATGGAGTATAAATTTGCATCAAAGACTAAGTCACCGGTAGTAAAAAATTTATTTTATATAAAAGTCAGAGTAATTAATGATAATTACAATTAAAAAAATATGTGAGAGAAAATCAACATGATACTTTTTTTTTTCCTCACAATACTCTTTCTTTATATTTGGTCGGCAAGCGACAGCAATCTGCACATCACATCATCTGGTTTTCAGAGGGATTTTTAATATGGTATTTGTTGGCTGTTGTTTAATAATACACACCAACACACTTAGATGTGCGTTTGTGTGTTTTTTTTTCCTCCCCCCTACCAGTTATGCCATAATGCTTGGTCGACATCTTCAATAGAGTCTAAAACTAGAGAGGCTTGATGGGTGTTAATCTCTTCGCCAGAAGGTCATGGGCTTTTAGTCATATTCGTATATCTTTAAAAACCAAAAAAAAAAAAATTGCTGTGAACCTGCTTGCGACTCTTCCTTGCAGTAAATAATCTGTGCGTTGAGATCTCACTCTTGTAAGCATATGTGCGTATTCGCAATAAAAGATGGCCTGGTTTTCCTCCTGGTTTGCCAAGATAGCCATGGTCATTGGGAATTGAACACACAAAACACACATCCGCATATAAAGAGCACAGCCTGTGACCTCCCTCCCAAGAGGGATTAGTGCCACCAGACCCAAGGGTCTTTGCCGCTCATGGCTAACTAAATTAGTCTTTGAGAGATTCCCAACTCCCATTATGACGTAGCATTCGCTTGTTCGATAAATAATGGTCTGTTTGTGATAAAATATGTACAAGCACGTAATATTATTTTGATGAGAGCTGTACCTATGTAGGACCAAAACTGAGGAAGAGCACACACATCCATGGACAAGAGTCTATGCAGAATGAATGAGGGTGGTGGGCAAGTAATATACAAGTACATATAATATTATTTTGATAAGATATGGACTACGGGCATAGTTAAATAATAAATGTGAAGGCGTGGGATGTTCCAGCTCATAATTAATAAATAGAGAAAGCACGGTCATGATGATCCCTCTCGCTTATTAGGTGGCCGCGGGGGTTTAGCTCAGAGTTGGCAGAATTAAAAAAACACTGCTTGTACAGCACACCCGTGACACCATCAGACTTGTACGGCAATGGAATTTGATCCGCACCGGCACCGCACCGCCTCTCCCAATATTAAAGAGTCAAGCTTTGTGATCGTCTAAATTCTCGCCCCATATGTGCCGATGCTTTTTGTTTTCCCGTCCTGTAGATTCTATAATGAATAAAATGAACATGCAACTCCCGTATAAATCATTGCGTATCATTATTTGCAGTAATAGTGTGGGAGCGGATTCTCTTCAGACGTAGGAGGATTCATCAGATAAAAGGAAAAAGAAATAAAATTGGCTTAGTCGGCCTCGCATGTTAGAGAAGGCCTACAAACATCTCTCTTCTCCAAATCCACTTGACGAGATTCTGGACTCCGAATCCTAAAGTTGTGTTTTTTAGAAGACTGTACAACAATCACACACTTTTTTTTTCCATTGATAATTAATCACACAGATGCTGCTATGATTCCTGCAAATGGTAGTTATTATTAAACAAGCCAAGTTCTAAAAGAACTCTTGGCTCAGACTGTATCACTACCAAAGCAACAGGGTTCAGCTGGATTCTAAAAGCAAAATTAGGCAATTACCACAAAATGATTTCTTCGTAGATAAGTTATCGAGTCACAGCAATATTTCTTTTTCCACGTAAAATGATTTCTTGGCGAAAGAATGACACGTTTACCATTCATTGCTCCCCCCCCCCCCCCAAAGCAGGACACCATTCCACACTGAATCGCATCAGTGCGACCTCAACTCACGTGGCTGACACATCATCTGATTCCCACAGTTTGAACTTAAAGTCTGATTTGCGGCTAGAGGGTTTTCAATGGGGTACTAGAGGCCCGGTTGCGGGAAAGGAGAGAAAATGAGAAAAGAAAACTTGGAGATGGGCTTTCCTTAAAATTTAAGTATATCGCTGGATGCACGAAATAAGAAACAAGGAAATGAAAACCGATGCGCGACTTCTATCCATTAGATGAATTATACGTTATGGAATGTTGCAAAGGTTGACAGGGAATGACGAAATTGGAGGATGTTTTTAGCACTATATAAAAAAGATTTAATTATCAAATCAATTGACATCAAAAGTGTACGCAGCTGAAAGTTCTGGGGAAATAATAGCATATCAATCCAGCTGGAAAATTTCCTATATCAGCTGCAAATTTGCCAAGCAATCTTCAGCAGTTCCGAGTAATAACAGACAATCTCTTCGACTAACTGATCAAGACACTTTCCTCCTATAACTATGCATAGACCCAAGATATATTCTCATTTAATGACGCAACAATCCTGCAAATGGCAGTAAACGTAATAATCAATTTTATCCAGATTTTGGGGATATGATATTACGGCCACCCACGAAGGGCCTCAAGGGCTCAGGAATGACCACAGATCCATCTTCTTGCTGGTAATTCTCGAGCAAACAAATAATCATCCGAGGTACAGCACAAGCGTTGCATTTGCATTTAACAAATGTGTGACAATTGTGGCGGGAAGGTTGCCTTTAGCCTTTTTTGTGCTTGTGGTTGGTGGCCCTGATGGACGATACCGAATTCCTAATCGCCGGCTCTGATATCTGTGCAGTTTGATGCACTTGATATCTGATCATAATACTAAATCACGTGAGAAATACTTCAAGAAGGATAGCAGATAATAAACAGAGCCCTATGATGACATTCGTTAAAAAACACAGCGAGTTGCAGCTTCTGTGTGCAAGCACACGCCCCGCTGCTATACTTGCTTTCTCTAGATAAATAACAAATCAAACATCATCGATGGAAGAAGCAATGCTTTAAGGCCCAGAGCCAGTGAAAAATTTATGGATGCATCCACGAAAGTTGATGAGTCGAGAAAATACCTCACCAAACCGTTCTAAGCCGGGCATCCATGCTTCCACATCATATTAATACTAAATCACGTGAGAAAATACTTCAAGAAGGATAGCAGATAATAAACAGAGCCCTATGGTGACATTCGTTAAAAAACAGCGAGTTGCAGCTTCTGTGTGCAAGCACACCGAGCTGCTATACTTGCTTTCTCTAGATAAATAACAAATCAAAATCATCGATGAAGAAGAAGCAATGCTTTAAGGCCCAGAGCCAGTGAAAAATTTATGGATGCATCCACGAAAGTTGATGAGTCGAAGAAAATACCTCACCAAACCGTTCTAAGCCGGGCATCCATGCTTCCACATCATATTTTCGATAAGCAGGGGCACCTAAATCTTCCGAGGCCATATCCAAAGTTCTGCCCCAAAAAAAAAAAAAATCACATCACACAGAAAGAAAAAGCAAATTATGTTGAAGATTAAGGAAGGGATGAAGTAACTCACTTATAATGTAAGCCTAGGGATAAGAAGAGGTCTTCCTCCATTGTAATAAGCTCCTCGTGGTAGCGTTCACTCTCCTCAGGGCGGCAAAATATAAACATCTCAACCTTGCTGAACTGGTGAACTCTGTAAAGACCCCTGTATGATATAGACATCAAACAGTATTATTCAAGGATTTATAACAGGATCAATTTGTATTGTTATATCTGACATTACTTAAACAATTATACAGATCAGGAAGGTGCTGGAGATTCTTCTTTTCACCATCAGCATCTAGGATAAGATGTTAAATATATAGCAGATACAGATGGTCCAATAAATTCATCATGAATAACGTAGCTAGAATATGTGATGTAAGGTTTGTCATTGGAGATTAAGCGCTCACACACACACACACACACACACATATTAATAATTTGGGATTTAAAATTCATTTGTTGGTCTCCCAAGATATTTACCTTGTAGCAGTACCAGCAGCACCAGCCTCAGTTCGGAAACAATGAGAAAGTGCTACGTATTTCAATGGTAACAATGATTCAGCAAGTATAGAATCCATATGAAGGCCTGCAACAGGAATTTCTGCAGTGCCTATGAGGCATTGATCGCTATCATCAATGGAATATACCTGTTTAATAGTTGGTATAGAGCATCAATACACACTATGGTCCTTGTACATGAAATAGGAGAAAATGAAAGCAGTAGTAGTTGCAAGGAAAAGCCTAACAGTATCAATTTGCATCATACAACAGAGGACGGAACTTTGCTGTGATTACTGATTATCTTCTGAAGAACAACCAATGCAAGGTCTCATGCCTAGCATATGACAAGACAAGATAAAGATGGAAGGACTAACGGACAATTATTCTGCTAGCAATAGCACAATATCTAGTTCATGATCAATGATTCAAAATGGATGAATAAACATGTTTGTCATCAGTTTTATGCACTTCTTCTCAGCCTTGTGAAGCAAAGATTATTTTACAGAACTGACAGGAAACAAATGATGTCTGAAAAATGTAATCACAAACCTGGGTATTTGTTCCCCGCGGTTGAAATCCACATTTTTCAACAACAGAGGAGTGAACGATTTCAGGAGTTGTTAATGGGGTAAAGCCCTCTTCATTACTTCTGAGAGTGTCCAATTTACAGACCCATTTCCAACAAAACCGCCTCATTCTTCAGGTTAAAAACTTGAACCACTGACCTGGTACAGCAAGCAGTACATTAGCTGCATTTGAGACAGAAATGAAGATAATTACGTTATCGTATTTCATTTAGAAGTCCATGCTTTCAAAATTCATAAAATGCTTTAGACAAAAGCAATGTTTATTTTAGGGGGGAAAAAAAACAGGAAGCCTCGGATGAAACATTAGATGGGGGAAAAATTTGTCCGACCCTACTAAAATCTTTATATGACATTTAAAAAGAATGGCTACTTCTATTAAGAAAACAGGTTGCCTCCTGGGTATGCCAGCACTTCCTAGAAAAGGAATGGTTTTTGAGTATAAAATATCACCACCTATTTTTGTTTAAAATTCACGGAATTCATCTTACCTGGTTGCCACAAACTACAAGCCAACAAAATAAATTGAGATAAGCAAACATGAACCTCAAAGATATAATGCTTTAATACCTTATAAAACAATGGGGTATACCTCGGCGGCAGCATCAAAATCAAAAAGATCAAGTTCCTTTCCAAGTTGCAGATGATCCTTGGGAACAAAGCTAAATTGCGAGGACTACCAACCTAAAAGGGGGCACACTAAATTAATATTTGAGGAAAAAACTAATTCGAGCACGAGGAAGATCAATAACAACCTTCCTCTCGAGAGGAAAGGTAGGGAATTGTAATAATTGACATACCTTCTTTCTTACTCTTGAATTATCTTCTCCTCCAATTGGAACATCTGGATGAGTCATATTCGGTATACATTGTGCTTCCTGTTGGAGCTCATCGGTAAGCTTGACAAGCTCTTCTTCCAAGGCAGCCAGCTGATCCTTCAGACTTTTTCCTGCATGCACAACACAACAGGTTTAGGTAATTTACTTGAACACCAGAAAAAAAGCCTGTTGGATGACAAATTCTCTAGGAGCACCTTCCTCAATGAGTCTCTGACGGTCTGATTGTTCCATTTTTCCTTTCATCTTGTTTGCTACTGCATTCCTTTCCCCGCGAACCCTCTCAACTTCCTGCTATCTGTGAATGACAAATTAGCTAAAGCATTGAGAAGAGAAGGACATTTTTCCTTTCTCCATTTCCCGACTGATTGATGCAATTGCTAAGCAATATCACTACGATACGGATAAACATTATTTGTAATTTGAACATCAAGAAGAGTCCAAATTATAATTAAAATAAGAAATAAATGCAAAATCAGAACGTGAACCTTGTAGAGAAACCTAACCTTCTGAAGATTAAAAGTTTTCTCATATAGCTCAAGCACGAGCTCTAAATTAGCATTAGAATTTCGATTCTTTATGTTGGCGGCGACTGCTTCCTTGTCGTCCCTTATCCACTTGAAGTCTATAGCTGCTTTCCACGGTGCTTTCCCACCTACATCACCCAAGCATGAACAACAAGATTCCATATACATTGCGTTTCACAGCTAAGAACGAAATTGACAAAATAACAAAGAGAAGAAGAAGAAGGAATCACCCTTGTCATCAGGGGTCTTGTTAGTTGTGGACGACGATGTGGCGGGAGATGTTTGAACAGCAGCAGAAGCTGAAAGAGCTCTAGTGAGATGTTGCATGCAAGGGTAGTTTGAGTAAGTAGCTACGGGAAGAAAGGGGATTAACTGGAATTCTATCGGCTGTTGGGAAAACAAGGCGTGAGGAAGATGAAGGGGAAACCGTGGCAAATTGAAGACTTTGAAAAGGGGTGCTGCTCAGGCAGCTGTGGATAGCCATGTCGCTTCAGTCACAGCACCAGAAGACGCGAAGGGGAAAGCTTTTAAGCAAACACGACCGCAACTTTTCGGCCGATTGTTTTATCCTCATTTCTTATGGATCCCGGCACTGTGATGGTCCGGTTGCTCTAGCTTAACCTCGTCGTATGTCAATTTCGGATTCGTGAAAGTGAAAATATTAGTGATATGCTTCCGCGGGAGAAAAAGAATTTACTATATGCATGTATTTTTCCAATTTTCCATTACACCACATAATTCATGCGCGCTGGCTAAAAAAAAAAAAATTCATACATGATTTGTAAGTCATACTTATCCTATTCTAAATATAAAACTATTTTATAATATAAATTATATTATAAAGTGAGTTTTATATTTACAATTTGAGGAGCATAATATACTTAAAATATATTGATCACTTACATTTTAGTTTTTATTTAGTTTAAACGTTATTCTTTTATTATGTTTTTTAATTTCCTAACTTTAGTTAATTTTGAGTCATCTTAATATAAGTTGTGATCTTATTTTTAAACATATCTTGTGAATGAATTATTAGAAATATAAAATACATAAATATTTACATTATTTAGGAGTTATCAACATGACTTTCACACAATTTTGCGGGTTTAAAGTTCGATTCTTCCTTCGTGGCATTTGTCTCTCCAATGTTTTCAAGTGGCCCAATATGAGCAGTACTTAAAATTAGGGGACAAACGATTTGACCATTAATTAACCTTATTATGATTATGCGGCATGTCGAGGCGACATCCATTTCACTCTTTTTCCAACTCAAATTTATAAATACAAAAAAGTGAGTGGGCAAAAAAAAAAAAACAGAGAGAGATAAATGCCCCGTGTGCATGCTCCACCGGGGTATACAGGTCAACCAAGGTCAAATGTTTGGGACTATTATTAATTTGGGGCAACATGGATTTTGTGCTGCCTTTTGTATCCTTTTAAATAATTTTTATTTTCATATTTTAACGACATTTAAATTGAAAATAGATACAATCTTTAATATTTTTTGAAAAAGAGCTAATTTCGGAGAATAATTTTTTTGCTCTGCTCATGTGCGTAGGTAATGGCAATGCCCGCAGCCTCGCATTGCTTCACAGCTATAAAATGCATGAGTAGTGAAGCAGAGTGGATTATCTTCTTCTTCTTCTTCTTTTTTAGACAAGATCAGAGTGGATTATCACATCACGCGTACGTCCAAATTAAGTAAGCCTCCTATTCATGTCCCCTGCACATATAAGTGTTTCTTGCATTTTTTCGGCGCTCTTTTAAATTCTCTCTCTTCTTACCATATTGATGTAATTTTAAAAGTAATTTCTTTCTTTTAGGGTTGCTAATATAAGTTAGCTAACTGTTTGTAATATTTGAACTCTTTATTTCAGGATACCATTTTGTCGTAGTTAAAAAAATAAAACCAAAAACAATAATATAAGCCAACATATCGTGCAAGATTTTTTCCCCGCCAAAGAGTGAGAAATATTGGAATTTTTTTAAGTTAACAACAAAATAAAATGATATTAAAAGGTGAAAATCAAACTCAAATGATGCTGGAACCAAATCAAACCAAATTAAATTAAGCAAAAGAAATGATGAAGGTATGAAATTATATTAAGATCAAGTGAAGAGATAAAAGTAAAAATAAAGAAAATAAACAAAAATTAACACTAAAATAAAGATAAAAGCAAAATTAACTTATTAGTGTGAGAACTAATAAAGGATACCCATTTTAAGCACAGACCACTAAGGTATCGCTATCGCCAGACGTCAATTTCTCAGAATCCCTATCAGCCCCAACGGTAAGCAGTTTGAAAGTAGGAAATGCATAGAAGACAGGCTTCCATCGGGGCAGGAAGATTGAAAAAAATAACAACATATAAAAAGATACGCTTGGTTTCTACGCATGACAGGAAACAACTCTATAATTACTTGAAGCATCCGCATCCAACTCAAGCCACTTCAAATAGGGAGCCAAAATTTCTTATTAACCCAGTGCGTCGAATTGAACCTCCTGCGAAGTCATGAGAGTTTCCCTCTACACAGAACAGAAATTTAAATGCAACAAGGAGAAGCAAATTGTGCCAGCCATTTCAGACAAACACCGGCTACAGAGGACCTGGAAATGTTCCGCTTTCCCTTTGTTCATTCCATCTGTCAACCTGGTTATAGGTGCATTAATAGAAGTAGACCGTTAGTTCAAACATCCCACTTTAAGATTTGATGTAGAAACAACACCACATGAAATGTAAGATAAAGCGAGCGTGTACGTTATGAATGAAACGAAAATATCTGCACCACGATATCCGATTTTTATGTTTTTTATCTGATGACAGAAACCAGTGAAAATAACCAGCCAGCCTCCATATGAAAACATGAATGCTAAAAATCTTACACATGGCGATGTTGCACTTCAAAGCCATAAAACTCTCACTTTCTGGTCAATTAGTCAACAAATTAATCAAGGTTTGTCCTTGAAAGGAAGGAGAGTTTAAATTCAGCATGAACTGCGCAGCACATCAGCTACCAGGAAGTCAGAAACTAACTATACCAATGAGAATCCCAACTATTATGCGCCTATGCTTGTACAGAAACCTTCCGCATGCAGCCTAATTAACTTCATGACTACAGTTGGTTTTGTCATCTTCAACAATTTTCTTATTTGACTTACAGTCAGTGATGATGTGAACAAAACCAGACATTTCTCAACGTTGAAAAAGTCTGTCATAGAATACAAGACACAATTGTTTCGGAACAATTATAATAGCAACAAAGTAAATGATGCTTCTCCATTGCAATGATCAGAGTCCAGAAAGCTCAAAAGTTGGATAGATTTTCCACATAGAATCAGTGAAAAGCAAGAAATATAAGCAAGTCAACGGATCTAAACGGATAAACAGATCCCCACATTGCCAATTGGCAGAACCCAGATGCTCATTAACTTAAAAAGAGACACTGAATATGCATACCCATTCGCCAGGGCAAAGAGAACGGTAATATTTTGCAAACTTATCACATTCCGGGGCACCCTCTCCTTTTGCAGCTATGCATCTGCACAGGAATCCAAATATAAATATAACAGAAACAGTCCATCTCTTCATACTATATCAGCAACAAGCATGATAGAATCAAAAGGCCAAAAGAAACTATGGCTCACCGGTGATATTCAACATATCGGGTAAAGCAATGCCTTGTTTGATTTGTAGTAGGAAAACGGAAATCAGCTGGGGCAGTCTCAAGCTTGATAGCAGAACAAAATTAACATACAAGAAAGAGTAGGTATGCTCGTGCTAAAATTAAGAAAAGGTGTAGTATTAGATTAAGTAAAAAAGGAGGGGGCAGAAACCTTAATTTCTGGAGTCTCTTCCGCTGCATCTTGATCACCAGAGTTTTCCTCTCCGGTGTTTCCACTAGTTTGCTCTGCAGTTACATCATTGCTCTCTTCAGAAACGGCAGAATTGGGCTCAGCGCTTTCTTCAGCCCCTGGAACGACTTCACTACTTTCTTTAGCAGGTGCAGGGGATATTTTCACATTGTTCTCAGCCACAGATTCCTCAGAAGAAGCCTCCCTAGGATTTTCAACTTGTTTAACTTCCACAGGTTTATTGCCTCCATCTTTTTTCTCCTCTTTATCGTTCACAAGATATTGCTGAAAGTCAAAGCAACAGAAAAATATCTTTCAGGTAATATGTTGGGCTGAGAACACGAATGTCCCACCTTAACAGAAAGGTGAAAACTATCGACACAGTAAACCTATCAAACAAAACATGTTTATGTACTCATTAAACTTTTGGACCAATTTTATTGGTGCAACTATATAACACGTAATTCCATGTTTTCTTATCATTGTCCTCAACAATGACTAAGTTAGCAATAAACTCTTCTACTTGAGCATGAAGCCTAAGCACAAAATTCAAACTCCATGACACGGTGCTGCCTTTCAAGTATCCAACTCATTCTCATAACTGGAAGAACAGGGAGGCAGAAGACAGATTGGAGTACAGTATAGGATTAGAAACAATCAGATCAGACCCAGCAAGCATTTCTAGCATAACCTTATAGTGGCCAATACAGGTTTAGCATAGAATTCCTGGTAGACAGCCTCAGATATTATTACTATTCGTTAGTTAGAAATGTTTCAGAGATTCCTGCGAAAGGGGATTCTAAAATGCCCCCCGCCCGGGGGGCGGTCCCTCGAAGGTTTGAGCAACACGCTACATATAATCAGCTGAATTAATGAAAATTTTAATGAAATACATTATCAAGCTTTTCACTCTATAATAATATGCTTGAGCACTGATTAATCAAATCGCAGGTCAAGGACTCCAGATTGTTAATCAAACGAAGGCTCCATTTTCCTCTCCTCACACCAGAAGGGATATTTTGTATCGAATCGATGAAGTCGCAGACATCAAAATCAATTGAGCAGGCGATTCTTTATATAAAATCTACCTGGTACGTCAAAATCGAGCTTCGTGAATGGAACAAAATGACCCAGCAACGTTTTAGAAAAACGAATTCTACATTGCATACAGTTAAGAAGAGAAAAGCGGGGAGGTATACCTCAGCAAGTGTTGGAGAATTGTCGGTCTCAGCTACAGCCATCGGTGTAGTGAGCTCAGGGAATAGTAATTGGAGGAATAAGCTGGTAGGTATGGATGGGGGTGCAGGGTGACCCTGGAATAGTGGCTGCAAAGGGAAAGGGTGGAATGGGCGAGAGAGCACTAGAATGTGGGCGAGACACGTGTTCGATCGGAGCCGTCTGACCATCCTGACAAAAACCCGGCATCATATGGGGAGTCAACCCGAGCAAGCTGCCGTTCGGGTAGATTCCCATACACCCCTCTTTTGGGCCTTTCCTTTTATTTTTTCGGCCATATTTTTCCTCTCCCACTTAGCTGCGCGCTTAGAGCCCAGAAAAAAGTACACAAAATCTATCAAAACAAGTATACAAAAAATGGAATAAAATAGGGGGCCGAGCAAATTGTTCACTACACCCTCGAAGAGTAGAGAACTTTTATTTAAGATGAATGGGATGGGTTTAGAAAAATAAGTTAGTTTATTATGATATAGAAAATCAATATTCAAATTTTTACTAAGAAGTATGTTGATATTTATACCTGGCAGTGCTTTAAATATGATTGTTTCTTATAAAAAGATATATATATTTAAAAGAAAAAATTACATGAATGAATGTACTAGACCTATTATTCATGAGCAGGGTTCACATCTCCGTGCACATTTCGCGACATATTGATGACCCGCTTGGGTCTAAACTGTAGTTTGGAGCATTTGAAACTAGCGTTTATATTTCACAAAGTAAAACTCTTCTTATTTATTTATTTCATACAATACAAAATCATTTATTTACGGTTAACCTAGCAGATACCTTGGGCTCAGGCACGGAACTGTGGTTATGAATTATGATGCAGCGAGTGGTTGAAATAAGAGTAGTAAACTTACTATTTCTGATTCTTAATATAAAACTTTATTTGATTTTTATTTTAATCCTAGATATAAGAATCCAATCCACTTTGTTTCATATTGATATAATTTTTTTGAAAATAATCTTTCTAATAATGATAGTTCTAACCAACATATTTGATTAGAAAGAATATTTTAAAAAAGACAAAATATTTATTACAAATAACTAATTTAATTTATTTTTTAGTTTCTTTAAAATAATCAACTAATTTTTATAATTAAAATTGGAGATAGTATTATTACGAGTGAGCATAAAGGGCAACATGCATTGCTTTTGGTGATTAAAGACACTGGATCAAAATCCGAATCTTAATTAAATTTATTTCTCAAACTGTAACTGTCTAAAATTCTGTGAGTGTGCGTGGACAGAAGAGTGGGTGAGGTCGGATGATGACTAGAGTAGCTGAATGCACAGGTGAGCCTAGCCCTGCCTGAAAAACTGACAATGGGAAACGAGGCACGCACAAATGAGTCATAGGCTTATACCACAGGTGCGGCAGGAAATCAAAGGAACGCAAAATCAAGATAGCTACGATTCCAATACTTTATACCCAAAAATTACGAAGAGGCACGCATAAGATTAGGTGAGGTCACTCAGGTGGTTACGCGCTTGATATAATCTACGCACAGGACAAAACACGGGTTAATTAAAAAATGAGGCCGTGGGTCACTGGACGTTAGAAAAATTGCGGTCAAAGATAAATGCGTGCGTCAGGAAGACTAATCAGCCTCCAGGAAGGGATATGCTCCTCCCTCCTTCTCCCATCGAATATGAAGTTCTGTCAGCAGGCCCTTTATTGCCTATTACTTCCTAATTTAATGTGCACATACTTATCGCAACAACATGAAGAGTTCACGCATGGTCATATGTGCAATACGAGGTCCGCATCATGCATATGTGTAATTCTATTGATGGGATGGGTTGGTGAGTGGATGCCCCCGACAGAGCCTGTGCGGCCTTAAATAACAACAGAGCAGCTAAGGTTGTTTTGCATATAAAGTTGATTAGAGTGCGACTGGTTAGCTTGCCATCGCTGTCCACAGGTTAAAGCAACTTGTCAATGGATGGTGCAAACAAAAGCCTCGTACCTAACCCTAATCAACTCCCACGAAATTAAACTATTGTGCTGATCAGGTTCTGACACGCTTGCCCCTTTCACACGTCACTCATCTTAAAAACACACAAAAGCTTTCTTTGCTTGCAGGCACACGTTACCGCGATTATGAGCTTCCATCAGCACCTCGATCGTAAACAGGGTTATAAAACTCGCAACATCTGTCTTCTTCTGTGTATAAATTACAGGGCAAGTATGGCTGTAATTTGTAAAATACATTTGACATTTTAATCAATTTTTTATCTTTAGAAGTTGAGCTTGGATTTTAAAATTACCGGACATCCATGTAAGCAACAACTGCTTCAAGTTTTATTCCTTTCCTTTTTTCCTCCGGATCTGGCAAAAGTCACTTCGAGGGCGTCAGCGGCGGCACCAATGGATGATAGGAATTCGGATTAAACCTATCCTCTTTCTTTCTTATTTTTTGTTTTTTAATCGTTAAATTAATATATTTTAACAGTTTAGATTTTAATTTTTTTAAAACCATCAGCACCTCGATCGTAAACAGGGTTATAAAACTCGCAACATCTGTCTTCTTCTGTGTATAAATTACAGGGCAAGTATGGCTGTAATTTGTAAAATACATTTGACATTTTAATCAATTTTTTATCTTTAGAAGTTGAGCTTGGATTTTAAAATTACCGGACATCCATGTAAGCAACAACTGCTTCAAGTTTTATTCCTTTCCTTTCCTCCGGATCTGGCAAAAGTCACTTCGAGGGCGTCAGCGGCGGCACCAATGGATGATAGGAATTCGGATTAAAACCTATCCTCTTTCTTTCTTATTTTTTGTCTTTTTAATCGTTAAATTAATATATTTTAACAGTTTAGATTTTAATTTTTTTAAAACTATTAATAATATTTTTTTAAAAATTAGTGCACTTGCAACTCATTAGAATTAATTTTTAATATAGTTATAAATTTATAATTTATTTATTTTTATAATTTAATATTTTAATAAGAGGTATAAAAGATTTAAATCTAAACCATTAAGATATTAATCTAACGATTAAAAAAAGAAATAAAATAAAAGAAAAAAAGGAGAGGTTTTGAACCCGGCTTTCACCCGATTTGTTGACTAAGGGTGTGTTTGAATGAAACCAAACTATAGTTTGGAGAATAGCTTCTGGAAAAAATAGATTTTGTGAAAAAGTGATTATGATAAATGAGAGTGTTTGGATAGTTGTTATCAGAAGAACTTTTTATATGTACAAATTTTACTAAAAAATGTATAAGTTAATATGATAATTACATAAAAGATAGATTTTATAATATATTTTAATTTGAAAAAATAAAATTGTTAATAATATATTTTTTACCAACATAATTAATAATATATAAAACAATATAATTAATATGTATATATATTTTTATAAAATACAAGATTAAATATGTTTATAAAAAAATAATTGAGGAATATTAAAATCATATTATCGTTGAGATCTACTCTACAGGTACAATTATACTCTCCCATTTGAGCCATAAGCAGAATGAATCCACTTCTTCTGAAACCATGGTTTTGAGCTCCAAATCATGGTTTTGATCCAAAACCATGGTTTCTGTTTTTTCCTGGGTATTTGGCAAGTCTGAGACCCAAACCATGGTTTGGGTCCCAAAACCATGGTTTTCTATGTTATCCAAACAAGCCCTAAGACAGCGTCAACGAATAGTTATTTTTTTGAATCAAAACGAATAATTTTTAAAGGGAAAATTACACTCAAGTCAAATAAAAGATAATTAATTTAGCAAAAGTCCCTGAAAATCCTGAAATGATCCCTAAATCTTCAGGGACCTGTGTGTAATAAATTGTAAATATGAAATTACTTACTTATTCCTCTTAATTTTATTGCAGCAATTTATTTACAACCTCAGTGGTGGCTATTAACAATCTGAGAAGAAGTGGTTGACAACCTCGACAGTGCCCCTAACAACTCACTCTGTGGGATACCACAGGCAGTACCGAGGTTGTTAACCATTTATCCATGGGTTGTCAACAGCCACCGCTGAGGTTGTAAATGAATTGCATTGGGTTCAAATTAATAGGGTTAAACAGGTAATTTTATAATTACAATTTATTACACACAGGTACCTGGGGACTTAAGAATCATTTCAGGATTTCTAAAGATTTTTTCTGAATTAATCATCTTCGTGAGACCTGAGTGTAATTTTTTCACTTTTAAAATCCCTTTATTCTCTCTACCTGTTGTAGGGCTGAGTCGTTTTAGACCCCCCGCACCCGAAACCTGTTATTTTGGGTTCCTTATTTAAACGCAAGGTATCGAGTGTTTAGAAAATATAAAACAAACATTTCAATGGGTGAGATATGTTTTGAAAAAAGGCAAAGTGTGGGTGCCGTAATTTTCTTTCCCTGATATACATGTCTTTTTTTCCTCCTCTGCGGGCGGCGCCTGTCGCGCGTGTGGGGGTGTGTTTCTGGCCCTTGAAATTGTGAGTCGTAGGGCGGCAATCATTTGGAGGTTGGAGGGACAAGATTTTAAAGATTCCGTGGCCAAGTCTATAAGAGCCAGGACATCTCGTGCTTCAGGTTTGACCGGTCATCGCTGAGGTTTTTGAACCCGACTCGTGAATCAGCCTATGCCCCCTACCAAGTTCCTTTTTCCACTTTTAGTTCTTCCTCTTTCTAAAAGGAGCAAACACCACCGACCCTAGGCACACTGCTGTACGACTCACGGTCTAATTAATTCTTTAGTAATTAAATTGCTAAAACCCCATCAGCTCCATTTTTATGATGGGCATGCAGTTTAAAATAGGCACCAAGCCATATGTATAGTATCTGTTACGCCCTCCCTTCTTCTGCGCTTCCTGTCCCTTGCCTTCTTTCAACTCCTGAAAAGTGAAAACACATGAAAGAGGAGTAGAGAAAACGAACCATAAGTACCGCCCAAATGTACATATTTCCAGATATCGTCCAATATTGCCATAATTCCTATAAAGTCTTAACAGATTTATTCAGGAGTTGAAGAATTTTGGGGATTGGAGTGGAAATTTCATAGAAATTATGTCACTGTTATTTTATGATTTGCAAATCTGGGTAATCACTTGATGTTGTCTCAAAAATATGGGGTATTAAAAACAGTGAAAGGCAGAGCATAAGGCAGCGTAAAGAGACAGACATATTGGCCTTAATTTATTTATTTATTTTCGGATTTTCCCACCACGATATGGCCCCTCGTTAGGTCGATCTCGGGAACACTTGCAGGAACATGTTAAGAGTCTTGGAACTTGGCCACATCCCCAGTCCCTCTAAACCCAAAAAACTAATTTTCTATTTAGTCATCTGTGTCCCTACCCGCAGGGTGCGATGAGAGGAAGCCCACCACATCAACCCACCGGCATCACTCTGCTATGCGCGGGGAGAGATTAGAGATCGTAGATCTAGAGAGAGAAAAAAGTGCTTGAGTTTTAGTGTAATGGATAAAAGCTGCCAGTCCTCTGCGGACTCCTCTACCGCCACGGCCACGCCCAGTAGCAGCAATGGCACCATCTCTTCTCATAATCTCAGGCACCTCAACAAGCTTTCTCACAAGATCTCCAAGCCCTCCCTCAGAAAACCTTCCTCTGATTCTTCTCTCACTGAGCCCCAAAACCACAAGCTCAATCACGGCCAGCCCCAACCCGCGGCTCAGCCGCAAGCGCAGCATCAGCCTCCTGTCTACAACATCAACAAGAACGACTTCAGGGATGTAGTCCAGAAGCTCACGGGTTCACCTGCTCACGAGCGCATCTCCACTCCGCCTCCTATTCAACAGCCCAAGCCTCCTAGCTCTCGCCTTCAGCGCATACGCCCTCCTCCGCTCGCGCAGATTGGCAATCGCCCACCTCCGTTGCTAGGCGGCGCTATTCACCGGCCCCAACCGCCTCCGGTTAGCGCCGCTTCGGCCTCGACAGGCAACCCCATTAACGCTGGTTCCGGAGCTAATTTCTCTGACTTTGCGAGACCGCTTCCGCCGTTATCACCTCTGCCACCTTTTCCGTCTGTCCACGCAGAATCTCCTGTTTCCGCTTATATGCGCTATCTCCAGAATTCCACGTCCAACATGGATTGGAATCCCAAGCAGTTCTCGGGTTTTCCGCCATTAGCTCCTCCAGCCTCGCCTCGCTGGAACAATATCGCCACACAACAGCCTCAGCCGGCGCCTCAATCGCAGGTCACGCCGATGCAGCAGGGGGTGATTCCTTCACAAGCCTCAACAAATGCGCTGGCGCAACCGCAGTTTCAGACGCCGTCTCTGCCAGCCCCTTTCGGATGCTTGAATTCGCCGAGATCGCCCTACCCTTTGCTTTCCCCATGTCTTCTGTTTTCGCCTTCGTCGGGTCAACTAGTGTTTCCTCAGCTGCCCCTCTCGCCGACGGTGCCCGTTCCAAGCCCAAAATGGAGAGGTCTTTGAACTGGTTCAGGTAAATCTGAGTAGAATGTTGTTTGTTTGATGTTTAGGATTTGGTTTGCGGGTTTTGTACATGGTTTTAGGTCGGAAGGAATCAGGTTCATTCAATTTGTAGTGGTTGGACTGATGATACAAGTCCCTTCACTACTTAGTAGTTTTATTCTGTATATGCATACCAAAGACACGAGGTGGGAACATTTTTTTGTATATGGTTTTGCTGCTTAGGTCTACTGGGCGATAGGAAATATGGTTAGCTATAAAATTATGATTTTAGGGGGATGCCACTGCTCTCATTTCGAATATTTTCCGGCTGTAAGGTTATTTCCTAGTTTCTCATATCACTTCCATTGAGTTGCGCGTACAGCTGAACGTCGTGGCACTCTCTGTCTTTGCTTGTCAGTAGACAAGACACAACTAATTGTGTGAAAATATATAATTTGTTGTCATGGAGGTGAAATTGCCCCAGGCTGTTAGACTTCTATACAAATTGATGATGGGGTACGTGATTAATTGTTGGACGATTTTTGGCACATCCGATTGATTTTGGTGGGCAAACGTGGTTGATAAGAGGAGGCTTAAGAGATGGGTGATCAAGGATCTCTCATACGGGATCCTGCCTGTTGGGCTCATTGCTATTAAGTTCTCAGAGGGCTATTCTAGAAATGAGGACGGCCTGACTGCAGATGGTCTTTCCGGTTTCTGGAGTACCTCTCTTTAGGCCGCGTGCCCTCTTGGACTCTCCTCACTTCATCATTGGGCTGATTTTGATACGTGTTAATCACATATTGGAATGAAAATAAAGTTTAATAAATAAAATGATTTGAATTATGGTGAAAATTAATGAGAAAATTAATCTTTTGATACTTCAACTTTTAATTCAATTATGACTCAATTTTTTAACTATCAGTTTCTGAATTTTTAATTTTCTTAAAACTCGGTTCTTATTTTTTTTTCTTATTTAATAAATTAATCCTTCTTATACATGATTCATCCTACATGGCAAAAGGGGTTGCTGATACTGGAAAAAAAAAAAAAAAGCTGATGTGGCTTCCAAGTAAACTGACCATGGCTGGAACATGGTCCTGTGTCTGCCACGGTCCTTAACGCCGGAGATAAAGAAGAGTTTTGCACTCTGGCTTCTGGATTACTATGACAGACGAGAGGGCCAAGAGAAAGGAAAATTAATGTGTGAATATGGGAATTTGCGCAATATAAAGAAGTCTCCCACTCTCCCATCTTCCATTTCAGAAGTTCAAACACTATCCTCACCAGTAGTGAATTTTCCATTGCAGGTGGGTGGATTTCTCTGAATTCCATTTTACTTTCTACTCATTGATTTCCAATCAATTACTTGTTGACATTGCCGCAGGTCCCTCCACTCTAACATCATCATGTGCGTCTCCAAGCCCAGGAAAGTTGGCATCGCCTGCCACTGTTTCCCAGTCAGAACAACAAGCGACTTCCAAGTCAACGACGCCATTGTGGGGAGGTTCGTGGGAAGGAGGAGGAGAGGGAGAGGCGACACGGTGGCAGTTACTGGACCATATCCCAGCCATGGTGAGCTTAATTGGACGCCACATCAGCTTTTTTTTCCCCGAGAGAATTGTAGGAGAGGGAATAGGAAGGAAAATTTTAATGAGTCCTGTTTAGAAAAAATAAAAAATAGGGTTTTGAAATTTTAATACTCCTCCGGTCCTTATTATAAGACCCAATTTGACTTTTTATTTGGTCCTAATTATAAGACCCAATCCATTTTCTCTCTTATATTTATGCATTTTTTTCTAAGATAATCCTTCTAATAATGATAGTTTTAGCCAATACACTTAATTAGCAAGGATATTTTAGGAATAACAACACTTATTTATTATAAATAACCAATTTAACTTACTTCCTTAATCTCCTCAAATAAGTCAATTGGGTCTTATAATTAGGACCGGAGGAGTAAAAAGAAGAAATAATATAAAATATTAATAAAGATTAATTAAAAACTTTTAACCCTATTTTTTTAATTTTTAAATTGAGCTTATTAAAATTTTTTCTTCTCTTCCCTCCTCTTATTTTTCCTCATACCAGACAGATCTTTAGTGTCAACAACCTTTTTTGCCATGTAGGATGAGTCGTGTAAATAAGAAAAAAATTGAAGACTGAGTTTTCATTGAGTTAAAAGTTTAGAAGTTTAGAGATTGAGTTATACTACTTCCAGTCCTTAATATAAAACCTTGTTTAATTTTTATTTTGGTGCTAAATATAAGACTCTAATTCATTTTGTTTCTCATATTTATACATTTTTTTCAAAGGAGTCCTTCTAACAATGATAGTTATAGTCAATACACTTGATTAGTAAGGATGTTTTAAGAAAAACAACATCTATTTAGGACAAATAACTAACTCAATTTACTTTCTTAATCTTCTCAAATTAGTTAACTGGCTCTTATAATTAGAACAGGAGGTATTTTTAAGTTATAGTTGAGGGATTGAGTCATAATTGAATTAAAAGTTAAAGGACAAAAAATTAATTTTTTTAAAATTAATTTATATAATGCATAAATAAAAAATATAAATAAATATGTAAGGGTGAAATTTTAGCCCAAAAAAAGGGTAAAATGATAAATTAATTACTACCCCATCATTTATCCCTTATCAAATCAAATAAAGGGTCATTCAAGATTCCTTACCCTTCCCTCTAATAAATTCAAACAAGATAGCTCTTTCCCCTCTCCTCATCTCAACTCAAGCCAAACACGTCCTTAGCGCCTATCCTACAAAGACAATGTTCCCATCTCAAGCATTACTCATTATAAAATATAAAATCAAAGTCGAGTTATTTATAAATTATATATAATCAGGCTTTATTTCTTAAATTTTGTACAAACATTTTCTTTTTCTAACCTGTTGTCTTTTCTATAACCCGCTTTTCTTAATCGTGACAATATTCAAATTGGTTCATGAAGGGGAAATAACTCTCGGAAGTCGGAACTCAAAGGCCTATGCTGCCGTTGGAAGAGCCCAATCTGTTGGGCTGTTGGGCCGGAGCATGAGAATTATATGGGGCTGATTCACTGGCCCCCAGAAATAATGGGGGGCCGTGCTGCCGTGGGATTGAGTGTTCACGTCATAAAAGACCCCTGTTCCACGTCGTGGAACTATAAACCTGAGTACTATTTTGATCATATTTATAAGTTATTTTTAACATATTATATACAGATTAAAAAAAATCTTAAATTTTATTGATTCTCATTCAAAATCTAACAACTTTTCAATTTTTTTACTATTTAATATATTATATCTTATTTAAATAAAATCAACACAATAATAAATAAAAAACGAAATTATATAACTTTACAAAAAAATTTCAGTATCCTATAAATAGTAACAAAAAATATTTTCTCTCTCTGCTTTACTTTATAAATAAGATCAGAAAAGCACTTATCAAACTTTAGAAGAGTACTGTCTTTTGATTAAATAAACAACTTTTATTCCAAATTTCAGATTGTGAGAAAATCTGTTTAATTTCTAATTTTAATCAGCGCTGGCCGAAAAACCTTTAATTACGTGACCTTTTACTTTATAAAAGAAGATTATATTTATATTTTAAGCTCCTTGCCAATATAATTACATTCCCGCCTTGACTGTTGGGAATCCGCTTCTATCTTTATGGAGCATTTTGATGGCCCAATAAAAGGACAAACGTCCCACTATCCATTAATTTGAATCTTGAAACCAAGGTCAAACAAAAAGCGCAGGAATCTTGAAACGATTTCATAAGCAATTTACCACCCATAACGAACACAATTAGCTACAAACGTTTGATCGGAGGATTAGAAGTCTGAAATCCTGTAATTTAACACAAGCATTTACAGAAAAGGCCATGGAAAATGGAAATAAAACAGAGGTACAGGTGCGAGAGAGAAATGTTAGGCAAGCAATGTAAGCCACTAAGCCAGTATACAGATACAAATAAAAGCCTCGGCTGAAGAATCAAGGACAAAAAGTTCACCAGAGAGAATATAATCTTAAAAATTCCAATTGCATATATGAAAAACTTCCATGTCCTCAATAAAATAGGCAATTCAGAAACACGTAAAAATGGAAGGACAAACTAAAAGGGCCCAGTACATCCATAATTCATAACAAAGACATGAATGCCTAATATCTCAGTAGCATCGAGATTAGCAGCAGGCACCTTCTCCCTTTTAAAACATATAAAGGAGAAGTTCAATCCTAATTGAAAGTATAATAACTTCACTTAGCTTCTTCATCTTGTTTAGGTGGTGCTTCTTTAATTTCATCAGCACCATCATCCTGAAAGCATAGCAAAGCACAAACATCAATAAAAATTTAAGAAAAGATAATGAAGACATGCTAAGACACGATTCTCTGGCAATTCCCTTAGTCAATACCTGCATGTCAGAGGTCCAGAGGGTGAGGTTATCACGAAGAAGTTGCATGATCAAAGTGCTATCCTTGTATGACTCCTCTCCCAAAGTATCCAATTCAGCGATTGCTTCATCAAAAGCCTGGTGATTATCCGCGTGAAAAAGGGCTCATAAGTAATCGATGCACCATAAGAACAGAAGAACTCGTACCATAACGAATCTCTTGCTGCTTTCTATAATAGCACTTACACAATCCCAGAGAACAATGAAGCAAAAATCAAGGGGAAAAAGAAAAACGAAGTGCCTTACTTCGTAACCAGAACCTGAGAGCAATATTTATTACAAAACAGTATAAAGGTGCAACGAAGGTCTTCCAAATTCAAATTCATCATGGTAAAAACAAGTGCAATATGCAGTGGTGATGAAGGATTGAAGGTCTTCCAAATTCAAATTCATGATATGCTCCCTTATTTTAGCACACAGCTTGTTACATTGTTTTTCCCTCGGCAAACATCAAAGAACCCAATACAAATGGCAGAGTACTTCAAGACATAAAAACACAGGGGGATGTTCAGTTTCTCTATCTTTAACCTGTTTGGCAAGATTGCAAGCGCGATCTGGGGAGTTAAGAATCTCGTAGTAGAAGACAGAAAAGTTCAGCGCAAGGCCAAGCCTAATCGGGTGAGTGGGAGGCAGTTCGGCATTTGCAATGTCCTGCATAAAAGATGTATCTCAGATATTACGCATGGGCAATTTCCATATGAAAGAGACACGTTGGGAATAGAAGTCACAATCATAATATTTCCCAAGAAAAAGAAAATTGCGCATATCAATTCTTATAATTAAAGGCAAACGACCCTATTTTTCAATAGGGACATCGGGTTTGATAACAACCACATAGTACATACTAAAAGCAAAAGATAAACTGGTAAAATTGAAGAAAAAAATTGACCGGAGCACGCGAATCTGAAAGTGTAAAAATCTGTAAATAAAATAAAAATTAGGATCATAACAAGCATGCACAGATGCCAATATCTTATATAACGTTCAACACAAGCGGTCCGTGCAAAGATTCGAACAAAATCGAGCTATCCGAAAGGACGTAGGTATACAGACAAGACGAGATGCACGACAGTAAAGGAACAAAGTAAATCTGGTCATTGCACTAACAGATCTGAACAGCGAATTAATAGAATTGCAAGGAAATGGATAGGCCAGTTACCTTAACTAAAGTGATATTCATGGCTAGAGAATAAATCAAGATCAAACCTGAGCAGATTTGTACGCAGTGAGCGTGCTCTCAGCAGCATCCTTGCGCTCGGATCCGGTTTTGAACTCAGCAAGGTACCTGTGATAATCACCCTTCATCTTGAGGTAAAAGACCTTGGAATCACCGGAAGAAGCGGAGGGGATAAGGCGGGAATCAAGAAGCTTGAGGATCCCATCACAGATGTTGGAGAGCTCCGTCTCGATCTTAGATCGGTAATCCCGGATCATGGAGACATGATCCTCGTTGCCGCGGCTCTCCTCCTTTTGCTCGATCGAGGAAATGATGCGCCAGGAGGCACGGCGGGCACCGATGACGTTTTTGTAGGCAACAGAGAGGAGGTTCCTCTCTTCGACGGTGAGTTCTTCGTTGTCGACGGAGGCGGAGACTTTCTCCATGAACTCGACCATCTCTTCATAGCGCTCGGCCTGCTCGGCGAGCTTGGCCATGTAGACGTTCTCTTCGCGAGGCGAGGTAGTGGCCGCCATAGTCAGATCACAGAGCGGATGAGATCTGATCTGGTTAGGGATAGAGAGTTGAACTTGAGAGGGGTAGAGAGAGAAAGAGAGAGGAGAGAGGAAGAAAGGGTGGTTTTTGAGGACCAAATGGAGCGATAATTGCGTCGAGGGCCTGGAGGGGGGAGTTTTAGAACAGGCAACTTGGACCGTTGGATCCAAGGGACAAAGCTAGTTCTGTATTTATTTTGAGGGGTTGAGATGTGTTGTGCAACTGAATTGATTAACTGCTAATTGTAACTAATAAACAGGGACAGCTGTCAAACACCAGTTTTTGATTGGGTGTGTCTGGCGTTGTGAATGCTCACGCACACGCACACTCCCGTGGGCCTGCCAGAGCGACTGGCGGTAGGCAACACCCCGCCCTCTTTTTTTTTTTTTTTTCTTAATTAGGATTCTTATCTTAGTAGTGTTTTTTTGACCCTGTTGAAGGTTATTCCTTCCATTCCAGCTTTAAATTGGGAACTAGATTCAGGCTGCATATTCAATTTCCTTTCTTTTTTACCGAGAGGGCTGTATATTCAGTCTATATCACATGATAAAAAATTACATGCATGAATTCGTTACAAAATTTATTTAATATGTGACCTGTGTGGTTTAAATGATGGAAAAATAATACGAGTTTTAATACTGCCTCCTATACAGGTCACACCGGGCGCTTTTCTTTTTTTCCACAAGTCCGAACTGGAATTTGATCTAATACAACATGACCAAACATGTGGAGACGAGTCATTACGTGTATAAAATTATAGTAGTTCTTTATAAAATCACTGTGCATGTTGCCATATCATGATAATTTTGTTGAGGTAGGTGTAATTTTGATCACAGTGGCGAGTCAATATGCTGTATACCAGTATATGTGTGTCTGATTATTACTTTGTTAGCTGGTAAAAAAAAAAAAGGACTATTGGTCTGTTACATATCATAAAAAATGATCAACTCACTCCTCTCTCTGTTTTCATTTGTCATTTTTAATACCTGCTGCAGTCTATTTAAAAAGCAATACTGCACACTCTTTCTCGTGACAAAAAGAATTAAAAAAAATATTAAATTTTGAAATTTTAAATTAATATGAATTACTATACTCGTAAAGAAAATGATTACACTCAAAAAACAAATAACAATATTTTTATAATAATTCCTAATTTGGGCTTTTAAAATTCAATTGTCATTTTTTTAAATTTCCCCCAAAAAAAAACCTACATTCCATAAACTTTTATGGGCCATATTTATTTTTTATTTTAACATTGGCTGTACTTTTTTTCTTATTTGATTAAGAGTTTATCTTTTCAAGATTTAAACGCAAAGGATTTTCACCTCTCCCAACAAATACGTTTTTAGTGATTTGAATTTATATTTTTTTCTTTACGAGGATAAAATCACCTATCATCTTAACCAACATATATCAATTTTTTTTCAAATTGACTGTTACTTTTCCTCACATTAAAAAGAAAAAAAGATTTCTTTCAGTATTTATTTTTCTCATTCCGTGATTCTCATCAATTCCAGCCAGCATTGCTGATTAGGTACAGTTGCCCGCTTTAGGTCCCCCTCAGGTAAAAAGAAAAAGAAAACAAAGAAAAGAACAGCCTGGGGCAAGTGCTTAGCAGTGTTTTGGTTGAACATTGAGGAGTCCCCATATTTTGTGAAGTGATTAATGATGAGATAGAATCTGCCGTCCAAGCGACTAAGGAGTGCTCATTCCTTCGTCCAAATCTCTCTGTGGAGCAGCAGCATACCAGGGCTGCAACCCTTGAAGGACAAAAGCAGCAAATTCCCAAACAGGGATTTGCCGCAATGATCTCACAGTCAAGCAACACAATAGGGATCCCTCAATCCATTATTGTTACTTTTAAACAAGTTAAATTAACGACTCACCCGAGGCAGAGCTTCCATGACTCACGGTCCCCATACACGGGGGTCAACTTTCAGACCCGTTTGGAATAAAGCTTCTTTTGAGGCCCAGGTTTCACTCCGCTTTATTGTGCCGCCTTTTTAGCGGCTTCCTTACGGCCTAGGGTCCCTCCTCCTAATGCACACAGTAATACCGTTTCTTTTACCTGTTTGATTTGAAAGTAGACACCCTAGAATCATGCGTCTTCTCTATTTTTTTTTGTTGGGACAAAAAGATCATTCTAGAATCGTTCGGTCATCCCATTGATCATGGTATGACATTTGTTATGTAATTTGTTCACGGTATAAATCCAGTCTCCGTTATATGACATTTGTTTTGCCAGAAGATAAAGCTTATTTGTGTGAGTGCGTGTGGATGATGATCACCTCCATAAGTGTGCTAGACGCGGTGTAGTTGAAGGTGTGTTTGAGTAAAAATTAAATCACGATTTTAAAAATAATTTTATCAAAGTTTTAAAAAACACTTTCAAAAGAAACCAAATATCCCCCCAAATCTTCAAAATATCCTGCGGTCGTACATGTAGAGAAGTTTTTTTTTGGAATAATCAGATAATTGAATAGCCTTAGAAAATGAGATAAAAAATTATTTAATGCAGGTACGTAAAAAAACACGATACAATTAATTAGGATGATAACGCAATCATTCGAAGTATTGAGGTTCATAATTCAACTTAGAAAGTAACAGATTATAAGTTGACTTTTGAAAAATTATAATAACAATTATTCATAAAGTGTCATAACAATATAAACTATTTTTTTCACCGGCTCATTATACACCTAATCAACAGCGTTCTATAACTCCAATAATGAAAAATAATTCACAGGAATATAAAAAAAAAAAATAGAGAAAAGAGTTCGATTGAGCCTCTGGTGATATTAAGGATGGGAGGGGAAGATAAGAAAACTATTTATCTAGATAATTGATTTCACAAATACCAGTCTCGTTACCGTTAAGAGTTAAAACAACATTCCAGCAAAACGTAAATTGAGACGAACATGCTGTGGTAGGAACCAGGGGATCGATTATCTTGCGTGCCCCTAGCAATCTAAATCTGTTAATATTGCAGTAAGATAATTACGCTGATATTGTCATGGACACAGAATATGAACTTCCACGTGTTCTTCTTTTTGGAGTTTATTAGAATATTGAAATCTTAATGCTTTGGGAGTTTGCCCCAAATAAATCTGGTCCCATGCCACAAACAGTTATCTGTTACTTATCATTGGCATATTTTAATGAAACAAAATGAAGGCTTCATGATTCCCGCGAATCCCATGTATCCCTAATTACCTACGGAATAGTTTAAACTCACAGGTCACAGTCCCACCCGGCCCATTTTTATATGTAAACAGAGGGTGGCATAAATTGTTAAAAAGGATTTGACTGTTTCAGGCTGTCGCCCCCGGCTTATACATAGAATAAGTAATACGGAAACAGCAATTACCCCATAAATGGAAGAGAAGCCCACTGTAATGTAATAATAGTCAGACGAGGCCCCATGTTTGATTCGTCCATTCCTTTTGCACACAATTCCTTCTCGTTTTCCGTTGTGCACTCTCCTTCGATTTTAAAAGTCACGACTCATGTCTCTGAACCTTTTAACCTTCGGCCTCACTGCTTATTCCTAAATTACACACCGACAATGGATAGGAGCAAAGTTCAAGTGCTTTATGATGCTTGCAGCGCTATATTTTCTCAGGAAGGGCTCACAACTTTTCGGCAAATCCAGTATTTGAAAAATCTCCTTGGTTGGTTGTTACCCTTTTCGGTCAAGTGCTTCTGTTTCTGTTTTTCTCCCCCGGCTTCTTGTATAGATGATTTGAGATGAATGAATTTAAATTTGCAGACAAAATTGAGGCTATTGACGTGGGGATTGATGAGTCTGGGACGAGTGATTCTCCGATGTCAAGCCCAGAGAGTGGCGGAAGCAGGGGATTGCTTTGCGCGCAAGCTTTCTCTGAGATAACATACATTCACATCCACGAATGCGATCATTTCTCTGTGAGTAAAACCAAGTGTATGTGTATCTGTGAACGATAGTTAATGAGAATTGCAGCGATTTAATTAGTTTGATGACGGTGCAGATGGGCGTGTTCTGTCTTCCTGCGGGAAAGGTGTTTCCGCTTCATGATCATCCGGGAATGACGGTGTTTAGCAAAGTCCTCTATGGCTCCGTCCACGTCAAAGCTTATGACTGGATCACGTTAGACGCCAGCGGCTGCCCAACACGTCAGTTCATCTTTCATGTGCTGAGTGTTTTTACTCTCAATTCTGTGGGTCCTAATGAACCAGCTTGTCCTCTACTCAGGCAAGCCTTGCGTTTGATCTCATCTAATGAACTTCACGCTTCCCTCTGTCCCGTGGGGGGTTCCCACACCGTCAAATAAGTAAAATAATCCCCCAATCATAACACGCGTCATTAACTTGTAATGAAGGGTTTAAGCCCGTACTGGGATGCCAAGGCAGCCCGTTAAAATATAGATATTTGTTTTCAAATTCATCGTCACGCATCAGTTTTTTTGTTTCTAAATCTATCCACAGAAGAAAATTCCAAGGGTATCCAGGTTGTAGTAATGAAGGCGAATGCGTATAAAAGAAATGTCAAAAGACGAGAAGAATGATGGAGTATGTTGCAGATAAAAGTATATACAAAGTACCGAGTAAGGGTAGATATGTTTGGCTCATAAAAGCGTTATAAATGTAGATGGTGACTGAGGAATAGTGGATGCAGGGGGGTTGGGAAGCAAGGTGATGGACGGAACAATGAAAGCACCAGAGGAGCCATCCGTGCTGTTTCCAAGAAGTGGAGGCAACATTCACTGTTTCACCGCCTTGACGCCCTGTGCTATCCTCGACGTCCTGTCTCCTCCTTACTCTGAAGACTTTGGGAGGCCTTCCACTTACTTCTCTGACTTCCCCATCCCTTCCCTCCCTGGTACTTTCTCTTTCTTATTCATCATGCATGTCTTCAAATCCAATCAAGTTACTGTGATCTGATTAATCTTGCGTGTATATGCACATGCAGGTTACGCTTGGCTGGAAGAAAAACCACTGCCAGATGACCTAATTGTGAAAGGAGCGCCATATCTGGGACCTCCCCTTGCAGCCGAATGCGATGTTTGTGAGTGCGGTTTCAGAAATTATGTGTGACTTGGGTGGGAATTAAGTAGTGTGCTCGGGCGGGTACAAGTATGCGTTGATCCCAAGTGCGGGAGCCCAAAACCACCAGATGCGTAATTTACTAGTCATTAGCTAGCTTCTGTGGATATGTATATCCCTTTAACCACAGCGATGACACGGCTAGCAAACTGAACATAGATCAGCCCCAGAGGTTCACATCCAAAACTATGCAATGTTAAATGCGTTGCTGTCCTCTGCCTGCTTACAAAGATAGCTTTAACATGTTGATCTTGGGGCCTCTTTCTACGGTCAAGAGTTAAAAGACTGTTCAAATTTAGCCACGTACAGCCTTTGGATTCCTTGTACTCCCCGATTTAAAAGTCTGTGTATATAGATAATGAAGTTTCCAATTCCAACGTGTTAATCGGTGCTAATCCTTCAAACGGCCTGCAGGTCCCCACCCTTTCATCATGACTAATCTATCTGGTTTTTTTTTTTTTTGGGGGCGGGAGCAAAATTCTGTCCCACCGGCCACGTGGTCGGTCGCCATCCAACGGAAGCTGTGTTTGAGAATCCAGTTTGATTAGATTCTGCATGTGATTGGTCCAATATTTACGTATATGTCCATTCGATCAAACGAAACACCCTATCTTCTTTAATTATATTTATTTATTTATTTGTTCTTCGGTTTACGAGTTAAAAATTTCGCGGCAAATCAATCCCAATCCGGCCCAATTTGTGTTTTATCGAATTTTTTGAGCGAGCCTGGTTAAGTTTTGGGGTTTTCCGAAACATAAAATATTGCAAGTTTGGAGAATCTTATCAACAAAGGCATATATTAATTAGTGATGTGATTTAGCACCGAGTCGGATACTTCTCTGTCCATTCTCACACTACAGCTACTATACTATGAATTTGTTTGGCCAACAACAACAATGCCCCTACGAATGATCTCGTGGCCATCATTTGTACACGCTATCGATTACTATCTTTAATCTTATTTATAAGATTTTGTTTATAGTCTACAAACAAAACTTTATAAATAAAACCGGAAATGGTATTTTCTTTTTAAACAAAATTAGTGCAATTGATTTAATCATCATCAATCATATTGCTTATAGTGCATAAATATTATAATTTATTATAAATTAAGAGTTTTATTGTATAATTTCTAATTCCATTTATAAGTCATTTTCAACATACTTCATATAGACTAAAAAAATCTTAAATTTATTTTTATTTAATATATATTATGTCTCATGTAAATGAAATAAACACAATAATAAACACATGATAAAACTGTATATTTATATAAAAAAATTTCATAATATTTTATAAATAGGATAAAAAATATTTTCTTTTTCTATTTTATAAATAGAACGAGATCAGCGTATTTGCATTGATAATTCGTTGTGTGACAATTAAAATTATCACTACTCTCCCATCGCGATGGCGCTTCTTTTTTTTCGGTGGACTGACCCGATGGAAGATTTATAGGGAATCTTCCACAACAATTATCCTCAGAAAAGAGAGAAATAGGTGATGAATGGGGACAACCTCGTAGTAATAGTACTAGTAGGTTAGGAGGAGCGTGCTTCTTTTCTCTCCCCCGTAGCGTACGGTTCGTTCTCCCGACAATTCTATCCTTCGTGGTGCTTATTTAACACGTGTCAATACATGCACATTGGAAAAATGAGCCTCTCGTTTCGCTGTAGTAGAAGTGTCAAAGACCGGCTTCAGTCAATGTGAACTGTGGAGTTTAAGACTTTGAGGAAATGCCAAAGCCCCACGCCTAATTGTTGCTTTCGCAGCTTTCCTCCTATTCGGAACCGGAAAAGAAATAATATTGTTAGTGGAACGGGGCGGTCTTCAGAATTGGAGTGATCGAAGTAAGATTTTGTTGGCCTGCGATTCTGGCAGAATAAAACATGGAGCGTTACGAGATTGTCAAAGATATTGGGTCTGGTAATTTCGCTGTAGCAAAGCTGGTTAGGGATAAGGGGACTAAGGAGTATTTTGCTGTCAAATTTATTGAGAGGGGCCACAAGGTCTGTTTCTTCTTATTCACCCGTTCAATTTCTGTTTGGATTTATCATTTTCGATGACTTTTCAATCTTCATCTTTATCGGCTATTTCTTTTTCTTTATGAGTTTGGTATCTGTTTAACTGTGGAATCATGTCGTCTTCGGTAACACAGATAGATGAACATGTGCAAAGGGAAATCATGAACCACAGATCATTGAAGCATCCCAATATTGTTAGATTCAAAGAGGTTAGTATCGAGGAAGGAACGCCTCGGAATTGGCTCTGCTTGCTTATCCTGACCCTCTTTAGTTGTAGTTCATCTTCATTGCCTATGTCATTTAAAATGTTCAATACCAATTTTTCTTGAGCAGAATTCTTTTTGGTGCCATATGAGCATGAGATGCATAAGCTCCTTTCCTATTTAGCTCCCTAGTTCGTTATTCTAACAATTGGTAAAGTCGATTCGGATTTTAAAATTCTCTTTCTTCCTTCTTCTGTTTCGGGGTCAGTGGCTGAATGCTTAGTTCCTCCCTTCATCCATATTTTCATCTGGAAACATTAAGTAGCTTTTGGCTTGGGGGTAGTGGTGCAAACATACCTCCTGAATATTTTACTCACCCTTTCAAAACTAAGATCATTCATGTGAGCTTTGATTACTTTTCTTGCAGGTCCTCCTAACGCCAACTCACCTCGCGATAGTGATGGAGTATGCAGCCGGAGGGGAACTCTTTGAAAGGATATGTAGCGCTGGTAGATTTAGTGAGGATGAGGTAATATGAGAGGGGAAGATATCATTTGATAACTTTATGTGGGAGCTTTTGTAGTCATTGATTTAATTATATTTTTATCTCGTATGAAATGTGTCCAATTTCAACGTAGTTGAACAAAATCCGCCTATGCTGAACCGTGTCTGTTTAGCCTTTATATACATCGACAAATGCAGTAGCTTTAATTCTTAAGGTGCACTTTTTTTTTTTTTTTTTTTCTCAGGCAAGATTTTTCTTTCAGCAATTGATATCAGGAGTCAGCTATTGCCATTCAATGGTAAGAAAGGAAGCATTCCTTTGTCATGAGCCGTGTAAATTTTCAATGCATAAATATTTATTAAAAGGAATGCTTACTGCTGCAGCAAATCTGTCATAGAGATCTTAAGCTTGAAAATACTCTCTTGGATGGCAGTACTGCACCACGAGTCAAGATTTGTGACTTTGGATACTCAAAGGTGGCAATGTGAACGATCACAAACTTTAGATGTTTCCACCTCCATCAAGCGATATGTTAATGTGTTTTTATTTTATCTTTCAGTCATCTGTATTCCATTCACAACCTAAGTCTACTGTAGGCACTCCAGCCTACATTGCACCTGAGGTCCTAACAAAGAGAGAGTATGATGGAAAGGTGAAGTCCTTCTTTTGTTTATTGCTTATCCTTGTTCATGGCTTCTTCTTATTTCCTAGGACTTTTGAATAATTAGGGCGATCCTTCTAGCTGTGCCCTGTTCTTTCTTTTCTGAGCTAGCCATGCATGTAATCGTTGACAACTGCAGATAGCAGATGTTTGGTCGTGTGGAGTCACCTTATATGTGATGTTATTTGGGGCTTATCCCTTTGAAGACCCAGAGGATCCAAGAAACTTCAGAAAAACCATAGGGGTGAGTGATGGTTAGGAACTTCATAAATCCTTTTTGTAAATTCCAGCTACATAAAAATGAGATTGAATTGTGTTTGGTTATACTTTCTGTATAATGGTGATTTAGTTATGCATAATGTGGCATTATGCAGAGGATACTTAGTGTCCAATACTCAATCCCAGATTATGTACGAGTTTCTATGGAATGTCAACATCTTCTATCACGAATATTTGTGGCCAATCCTGAAAAGGTACCGAGCACACCACTTATATAGGATTGAATGCATGTTCTCGGATTGGTTATTAAGGTGTTGGATCCAAGACTTGTCTCGGAGCACTGAGTCATTTCTGGCTCTACGTTACTTATTTAGTTTTGTTTTTTTAATGGGCAGAGAATAAGTATGATAGAGATTAAAAACCACCCGTGGTTTCTGAGGAACTTGCCCATTGAACTAATGGAAGGAGGGAGCTGGCAGAGCAATGATGTGAATAATCCATCGCAAAGTGTGGAGGAAGTGCTGTCCATAATACAAGAGGCAAGAAAACCTCCCAGTGTCCCCATGGTTGGAGGCCTTCTTGCTGGAGGAAGCAGCATGGACCTTGATGACTTAGATGCTGATGCAGATCCTGAGGATATAGGGACAAGTGGCGAATATGTGGGGTATATTTAAACATGCATGTAAACGACATGCTGAGCTATTGTTTGCTGTGCATAGAATTTTGTTTTTTAGGGGATTGAAGTTGTGTTCTTTGCTCGTACAGGAGGAATGAATGCGTCTATGCTTTTCTTTTCTGTTTGGTCAAGCCATGCTTATCTATTCTAAGGTGTTTACATTTAATTTTTATCAACATTCATGGCCAAGCCATTCTTATCTCTTCTATCAAGCCAATGCCCTTTTTTTTGGCTTGAAAAGCGAATACCGTATTTTCAAACAAGCAGGGATGGATAATTCCAAACTGCATACGGTTCTACTCAAATGCTCTATTGCGGATCTTGAAACGTCAACCTTGGTTGTAAAATAATATTTAGGTTTGTTGGCTTATGAAGGGGAAGACTAATCATGTCGAAAGCTTCGTTTGAGTTTCATAGTTCTTAAATCTAATTAAAATTAAAAAAATGTTATATTTTAGTACGTATTTTTTCACAAAGATAGTATACATTAAGCTTAATGACTTTTCAACTAAAATATTCTATAAACTTTTATAGAGGACATTTTAAATTAATTCAAAATAAATGCGCACTAAAATATATTTTTTGAAAAATAGAAAAATATTTCTATACTTTCTTTTTCTATACTTTCTACATTTAAAGGTTCCGGCCTTCTGCTACGCTGTCGATACTCGATACCTAGCGGTCCAGCCTTACACCAGCATAAGCTCCCCAAGCCATTGAAAAGAAAGGATGTCAAATTGTCACCCGGGAAAATAAAAAGGAAGCCGAATCTGCAATAATTTTCTTTGATTGACGGTTACGATTACCGCAACGGAGGAGCACTTTATTATGAATTCTCAAACAAAATATTCAAAGAATACATTAACATAGAATCCTATGGACAACCATTGCTGTTAACGTACACCTCCCTCCGTGAGATACCATAAAAATTAGACGTGCTTATTAAGAGGGCTACTACAATGTCTACTTAGGCACCGTTATTACATGCCCAAAATGGTCAAGGAAAGCCTTTGTAATTGTTCAACTCCCCCCACACTCTCAATTCAACCTCTTCCCATGAATCTGCCGATCTAAGATCATCCCATATGCTAAAAATAGCTCCCAAGACATCATCGTCATGCAATATACAGTAGCACCTGCAATCACGAAAAAATAATGAAATTCCAACAGTTGGTTTAACAATTGCATCAGTCCCTGAAACAGGAACAAAGCTGAACTTGTTTTCTTTGTGCGGGCACAAAGTGTCGATAAAGTGTTTTTTTTTTTTTTTAAACATGGGAAACATCTTTTAGCAACCTTCAAGGGTTACCTGAACTTACAGCAAGTGGCTATTACTGGTACACCAATTCATATTTTAAATAAAGGAATTAAAAAAATGTGAATTATTCATCAACGACAGGAGATCTAGCAAGCGAGTTCATTAGTAGTAAACAGCATGCAGCAGAAGCAGAATTTTGGAGACAAGTACTTACATGGCAAGATATGAAAGCCGACCAAATTTATCATCACTCTCCGTTGACTCATTCTTTGAATTATTAATTGCAAAAGGAAGCTTGTAGCTTTCTAAAAATAGCTTTAGGAGATAAGAATCCCCTCTAAATACATCTAAATAAATTGGTATCAAATCAAATATAGGATCACCTGCAAAAGAAGAGAAGAAAAACAGAGTGACTGGAAAATCAGGAAAGCATATTTATCAATGCAAATATGAAGCTACATACTGTGGAGAAATGTAACAATCACAATGGACAGCTCTGCCTACTAAAAGGCAGGCAACTCAATTTATTAATTCACTTAATTGAAAAATAATGAAACCAAAAATAATTTTACACCATAAGAGGGGTTCAAAACACGTATCTTCAACAATCAATCAATAATTAGTAATCAATAAATACATAAACAAATCATTAATACCTAACTGAAGGCAAACAGTCCACCTAGAACAATAATTAAGAAAATACTTCTTTATTAAGGACCAAATTGAAATTGACTTAATTCTTAGTAAAGAAGAGATATCAACCTATTGAAAGATCACTGAAATCAAGGATGTAGCTAGGGCGCCATGATTTCACATCTCTGTTTACACTGAGACCACACGAAAAACCATTGTCTACCTGCGCTCCCTCATCAGAAGTTTCACTTGAGGTAGAAACACAAGATGGTTCCATGTAAATGTTATCATCCATAACGTCAGAGTGTATCCAGGAGCATGGTTTACAAGCATTGCCCTGGGAATTTCAAAGTGAAATAAGGAGGGGAAATTACAGAGAACCAGTGATACAATGTTAAACAGGGACAAGTTAAGAAGAAACCTCAATTATAGTCAACATATTTGCCAATTGACGAGGGATATATTCATCGACCTTCTCTATCAATTTCTTAGGGATCGGGTCTCCCCTACAAAATTGTAGTGACAAGCATCAGGAGCCATTTTTCAAATAGAAGAGGCAATAACCCATGTTTATGATGCATATCAGCATATGAGCTCTATAGAACAATGACTCCAAAAAAAAAAAAAACAGTTGCACAAAACCACAAATGCAGAGCAATAAAACTCAGGAACAGCTATCATGCATGAATAAAGTACAATTTAAGCAAGCAGAAGTCAAAACAAAACTACCAAGGACAAGATATATTTGAAAAAATCATAGAAAGTACTCAAGATCATTACATCAGTAAACAAACGGTAAGCAACAAAATGCATTTCTTATGTATCTTCAAACTTTGTCTTCTCAACAAAACTATCACTAAGTGACCAAAAGAACAAATTGTACCACTTAGTCAAACGGCTCACAACATCCTTCCTCTTTCTTGTTAAAGTTCCCATGAAGATTTCCCACTCTGCTACCATGTTCGATTTATAATTAGAACTTGCAACATAACCATTAACCTTAGGCAAGCCTGAATCCTGTTCAATATCAGAGAAAGGTGAAATATTCAAGGGTGGACGTGGTAAAAGGTGAATGTGGCGCAACTGCTCTCCCAAGAAGGAAGCTAAGTTTGTTACATCTTCCCTTGATAGTCTATCTCTTCTGAAATTGAATGAAAATGAAGATCAGAGAACTATGCTTCTTTAAGATATCAGAAAATTAGATTGATATGCTGCAAGAGAATATTATTAACTGGGCACAAGGCTAACACTTACAACTCAGCAAATATTTTACCCTCACAGCGTTTTGTTATAATGTAAGGCCATATATTTGAGTGGCCAGCTGAACCAACTGATTCTTGTTTTGGCATCTCAGCATTCCTATCTTCAAACTGCATCTTGTCCCATACACCAAATAAGAAATCATCAACTCCAAATTTTTGCCTGGTTAGATCACTCTTGATGACAATATCAGGGGCTCCCTTTCCATCCCAAGGCAGATTGGTATAAGTTCCATCGTCAAGATAAAGAATCCCACTGGCCAAAACCTCAGGAATATGATTCCTAAGAGGAGAGTTGACTTCATGTAATATATTGTAGAACTGGAGCTGTAACATGGACATGTGAAAGTTAGATTTGTGTAGCTTATGCAATTAAGAAACAGATTGTTTACAAAGTACCTCTGTGCCTAAACCATGAAGTGCAGCTTCTAGCCCTCCTTCAACAAAGATTTTGACAACCGTGTTTCCCACAAGAAAAACCTGTTGAACAATGGAGACATGAGTCATAGGGAGGACAAGGGGGGTACTTCTCTCATAAGAATTAGAAGTTAGAAAGAGAACTATCTTGGAAACTAGAAGAGGTTCTGTTGGAGAAGCTAACGAAATTTCAAATTCCATATGCTACAAAGTTTCTAAAGGAAAAGTCTTTTCCAGGAAATAAGAATTGAAATCTTTAACTCATTTTGGATCTCACGTTTCACGTTTACTATGCTTAGGAGTCTTTCATACCTGTTCTCTGTTTTGTACACGACATACAGACACGGATTAATCCATGCTTAAGTTACTTTAAGCTTACAGATTGCAACCAACTCCTTTTTTGATAGATAATAAAACAAAGACATTGGTAAGGTTTCCATCAAATCACTTTT
The DNA here is from genome assembly GCF_004799145.2 of Neltuma alba. Taxonomy (NCBI): domain Eukaryota; kingdom Viridiplantae; phylum Streptophyta; class Magnoliopsida; order Fabales; family Fabaceae; genus Neltuma; species Neltuma alba. The sequence continues at coordinate 186,179 of NW_021637049.1, forward strand.
CTACAATGTATACTCATCTCTCACTAATTCTGATCTGTAAGTGTCTAGATCCCAATACTACAGAAGCAATCTCTAGATAATGGCCCAAAATGTTTCAGAATGTGAAGTCATACTTACAAGCATAAGACTTATTTAGTCAGGCACCGACACCTTGACTGAACCAATAAGTTTTAGTAATTCCAGTAAAATTTGTTTCAGTTCTGAAGCAATAGCAGGTCATAATCATTATTGCCGGGGTGCCAAGGACCATGCATCTTCATCTAAGCCTAAAAATTGGAGTAACCTAATCTTCTATTAAAAAAAAAGTAGTTAAATTCAATAAATGCATAAACAAAAACTCACAGGATTGCTACCCGTACCAACAGGAAGCTTTTCATCATCAAGGGGAGAGGACATATTGTGCAAGGAACAAATTTCAGACAGGCATTTGGACCACTTGTCAGCATTTAGTGCAATACATGCTCCCTAAACATGTGTTTAAAAAAAAAAAAAAAAGTCATTCCATCAAATAAGTTAACTTTGTGAGCTTAAAGAGTGTGTTCAAAGTACAAAATTACACCTTCCATATTAGCTCTCTCATCTCTGGTTTTCCAACCCAAAGTTTGGATAACCATTCTCTTAGTTCTCGTTGGCCAATGCTGTTGCCTGAGCTCCAAGGGGACCTGTAGTGGTCCCTATCTTTATCCAAAAACATGGATAAGAAATTTATATCATAAGAAAATCCATCTTTCCATACATTATAGTTTCTAGATGCACCATATTTTGTTCTTTCATTATTCAAATCATCTCCATCTTCATCATTTCTGGCTCTTTTCTCCCTCCTCGACAGAATGGAATAACTTGAATTCTGTTCGTCACAGAACATATTCTTTTTGACATCTTCATACCCATCATCATCAAGGGCTAGCAATCCAGCACGGCAAACTCCTTTATGACGATAACCAGGGGCCATATCCAAACATACAAATTCAAAGTTACTATAATTCACAAAATTCTGTGTGACAGCGATGGTTGTTTCCAAGTTTAGAACACAGTGCCACCATCCACTTGGAACATAAATTGTCTCTCCAGGTAGTTGTGTACACTCAATTGGCTTGTCTTCATCAGCAAGAAGTGGATAAAAGTCCAGCCACCACTGCGAACAAAGAGTAACTTGAGCAACTAAATAAATAAATAGGCACCAAAAAATAAAGCTGGCTTTGATTATATGATGCCTACAAGATAAATAGAAGATAACTATTAATTGCTCGCAAATAATAATCCAGCATTAGAGTACCTGCAGTGATGATGGTGTCTCAATGTTAACATCACCATCATCTTCATTGACATGCACTGTGACTCCCAAAGGCACCTTTCCTGGAGGATATAATGCCCACCTATCGAATGAGAGTGAAAAGAAAATGCCCCTTAGGCCTTTGGCATTAGGTATTTGAAGCTTAGTCAAGCATTAACATGGGGAAGATCTAACCAATAAATTACATTAAACGTGTGTTTGTCATGGCATCATCATTGTAAAATCCTGTACAAGTTTGAACCATGCAGTGGTGCCTTCTCTCTCTCTCTCTCTCTCACACACACACACACACTCTACACTGTGCTATGATATTAACTTAGTAATTCATTGACACTCAGAGAAAGAAAGATGTCTAGATGTAAAGTTAGCATTCCTGTATAATAAGAATGACTCGAAGGGAGGAAGTATACTGTAAAAAATATCCTTTTCCCCCAGCACAAAGGCCCGCAAAAAGAAAAAGGAAAAAGAACTTAACTCGTCTAAAAAATTTACATCCAAACTACTTCGGCATGTCATCAATAAGACCCCACAAAGTTGAAACAACTCTCAAATTCTTGTAAGGAATTTAGGTGTCATTGTTCTAGGGATATTTATTGCTGTAAAAAAACACAATAAGTTCTAGATATCAGGTTACATCAGAGATAATACACCATGTTTGAAAGAGGTCCAATCACATTCATTTCCAGTTTCCACAAATTAAGCAATCCTCTTATTTGTATGAATTCAAGAGAGGAGATTCTGCCCCATAGCTTATATTCAAAATATATGGCGCTAAAGTAGCTTAGGGGGGTCTCAACCAAATAAGAATTTCCAGTAAAGTAAATTTTAATGTTTACAAGACATTAATAGCATTAATATGGAAGTCCATATCTTTAATTTCAAAGAATAAACTCAAGACATGCAAGGCATATGGTTTCAACAGTCGCCATGCTGAAAGGTCATGATCTATGCCACACCACCAAAAATAAACAAAACTTCCATGTCAAGCAGCTTAATGTTTTCACCTTTTGCGACCAGAAAGAAGAGTATTCCATGCACTAGTAAGAGCAGGATCAACATGCCAAGAGGCACCAGATCTCTCTGGCCCAATAATAAGCCACCTGTAGGGTGGTCGTTTATCTTCATTTAAAATATCAAAGTAGTCTTCTTGAAACAAATCAGGCACACAGTAATCCTTCAGTAAGCTGGGTGCAACTTCACCAAACTGTGAGAGAAACTAATGTTAAAATAACGCCCCAAAACTATCAAATGAAAACCAGAAAATAGGGTTTTTTAAGTTTGTTGGGGAAGAAGTGCTAGCAATATAGAAACATAAATCATAGACACACCTTTTCATCAAAAATGTACAGTGGATCTTCATCATGCTGAAGTTTCATGTAGGAAACATAATCCTTAAACTTCATCAAGATCTTTCGAGAACTCCTTTGGGAAATCTTAAATGATACATCTCCGTAGTTTAGCAACAGATGGTCAGTTGTCCATTTATGCCTTGCAGGCCACGCATCAGCCAATCCAGTAAGCATGACCTGGGATCAACAATTTATCAAAACTTCATACTATTAAAAAGTCATCCATCGAGTATTGATAAATCACAGTTTATGAGTTCTAAGATATCCAAAATTCTTCTATGAGAAAGGGTGTTGCTTGGTCGATAGTCTACCCGAGAAACAGCAAATATGCGAGCAATTTTTTTTTAATTTATAAAATGAACACAGAAAAAGCAAAGGTATGATAGAAGTCACGGCAGTGGCACAGAAAAATTAAGAAAAATAGAAAATAAATTATAAAATTTAGAGCAAACAACATAGATCTCCTTTAAATTTTATTGAAATTACATAATTCTTTTCTCTATTTTCTAAATATTAATTTTAACCCATTTTTCTATTTTTGAGCTAAAATATCCTGTATAAAGATGTTTAACTTTATATTCTTCTTTAAAATTTATATATGTACTTGAAGTAATAGAATGTATTTTGATTAAAAATAAAATAAAATTGGATATTGGACTGAATTGTAGCATGTCTTCTGTTTCAACAGTACATGTATATTTTAAAAATAGGACAAAGACACATAACTTCAGTAAAACTTGATAATCTTTGTAATTTACTATCTAATCCTTTTAACATTGTACCGGTTTCTTCCCATCATACTCATCACGGAAGTCTTTTAGAGAGACATCGCCCCTTCTTTCCACATTTCCATTGTCCACATAAAACGTGTCCAACTTTGTATGACACCTGTATAATCTTCTATACAAATATACTGAATTAAACCCTGCAGAACGGTAGATAAGGAAAGAGTTGCGTCAATATCTGTTCTGGAGAAAATTCTTATCTAAGATGGCTTTAAGGCCATATAATATAAAAATGCCTAGAAAATAGAAGATAAACAAAGGATATCAGAACAATCACCATCAAAATGCAGAAATCCTCTGTTACATTCAATGTATTTGCCTGGCAAATTCTCACTGCAATCAAAATTCCCATGTGTTATAAATTGCATGAAATAGAAAGTAAAATGAAGCATCACACAACTCGCAGATTCATGAGACATACCGATTCAGAGCAGTTTTCTTCCAAGAGCTTTTGTACTGAAGTAAACCAGACGCTCCTTTAAGGCACAAAATCATCCATAGGGTTTCTTCATTGCACAGTATGTACATTACGCTGCATCAAGTTATGAGAAAAGCAACAGGAAATTCTGTCATACTTCCGTCAATATTCTCATAGAAAAGTAGCACGCAGGCGCAGCCAAATAGGCTACAAAAAAATAGAGACAACATGGATAGAACGCCAAATTTCCAAATTTCAGCTGTTGCACGGATTTTGTTTTTTTGAATGTTTCGAATTGCTGCTTGTAAAATTGGTCGAAGTAAAATGGTTAAAATACAAAAGCATTTGATTTACACCTGAATATGTTTCGCTCAGTCATGAGCAGTGCCTATAAAGATTAAAAGCACGTTATTTAAAGTTTTAAACTACTATAAAGATCATATAAACAGGAGAAGATAGCAAAGGGAGTTATACTGTGATACTGTGATCTTTAATCCCAAACCGACATTGGCCATTGATAAGGCAATATGACCGAAAGATGCAAATTACGTCGACACGGAACAGCAGAATCAACAGCCGCTACAAGAGAGCAGCAGAGGGAGAGATAGCAGATTCGAACTAATGATAAGCAGAGGGAGATTTAATAGTAAACCTGCTAACGCAAGCGAGGCGAGCAACATCTCGAGGAGTGAGTTCCTCTAAAATTGCGCAGAGGATTTCATCGGGGAGGACTCGAAGGTCTCCAAGAGCATCAGCTCTGCGATCTCGGAGTTCTCCCCCCGTCTGCGCCGTAGAAGGTTCCATCAAAGTCGTTTGCAGATGATAACGCAAATGAAAAATCCCATCCAAAATCACCCGCTCTGTTGTTGTCGTCTCCAATTCAGAAGTCTAGCGAAAGAGCGAGGTACAAGTACAGGGGCACGGATACGCGGAAGAATACCGTGTGCGCGGCATTCGCACGCCACATCTGCTTTAGCTCTTATATATGTTTTCGAATATTGTTACATTTCCCTTTTTTTTTTTTTGGTCTCCTTCCCTTGCGCCGGTAATCTACTTTTGGGGGGGAAAAAAAAAGCAAAGACGCGGTAAATCTCGTCCCACGCATCCATACTGTGGGGAAGAACATGCTGGTTAAAAAAACATAAGCACTTACATTTTATTTTTTTAATACTTTTAATTTAAGTTCTAATTATTAAGAAGTTGTTTTATATCTGTAAAAAAGATCTTATAATTAGTATCAAGATATTATAGAGCTTATTGAAAATAATAAATTAAGAAAGTTGTTAAGTTAGTTATTGTCTTATAATATGAGTTAATTTAGTCTAATTAAACTTGTTTATAATCTGTAAACAAGATCTATAATTAGGATCAGAGATATTATAAGAGCTAGTTGAATAATTTAAATAAATTAAGAAAGTTCGTTAAGTTAGTTATTTGTAACAAATATGAGTTGAATTTTCTAAAATACTCTTGTTAATCATATACTACCTACGATCTTAATTATAAGAGTTTGTTGACTAATCTAAGGAGATTAAAGAAAAAATTAAATTAGTTATTTGTAATAAATATGTGATCCTCCGGTCCTTAATATAAGACCCATTTAACTAATTTGATTAGATTAAGGAAGTTAGGTAAGTTAGTTAATTATAAGAAAAGTGACACATTTTTCCTAAAATACCATAATCATCTTTTTTAATACCCCCTCTCCCTCTTCTATTTGATTATGGTTGAGGGAGTATCTATAGGGGTAATTTAGAGAAAATTGATAAATATGAGAAATTGGTCTTATATTTAGGACCAAAACCAACTCAAGAATTGGGTCCTATATTAAAGACCGGAGGAGTATTGTTTTTCATAAAATATTCTTACTAATCAAATGTATTGGCTAAAACTATCATTGTTAGAAGGACTATTTAAAAAAAATGCATAAATATAAGAGACAAAGTGAATTAGAGTCTTATATTTAGGATCAAAATAAAAGTCAAATAGGGTATTACATTAAAGATCGGAGGTAGTATATTAGTTAGAACTACTAATTGATAGGATATTTAACTTATACAACTACTACAGAGATTGCTTTGGAAAAATAGATAAATATGAAAGACAAAGTGAATTAGGATCTTATATTTAGGAATAAATTGAAAGTCAAACTAACTCTTATATCAAGTATCAAATGTAGTATAATTTAAACTTATCAAGATGCAACTGCACCACAAAACTATACAACCGATTGTCCGTTTCCTTGTTAACAGAAAGTAAACTATAAATTTATCCGGAGCATTATCCTATTTGCAGCAGAAGCAGCACTTCAATTTTTCCCCGGCTAGAGCCCTATATGCAAAACAGGAAATGTCTGGATAACTTAGGCTTCAAGAAGTAACAACTCATTACAAAGCAGTTTCATTAACTCAGACAACATTTATAAATATATACATAAATTACTGGCTAACAAAATATTGATAAATGATGATAACAATATTTGATCTAGTTGTTTGTTATCAGTTATTTTTTCACCCACTACCAATTTTTATTGGCTATCCATCGAAATGTTTCTCTTCTAGTGTACTCTGATATACACACATTCTTATTTGTTCATTCACCAAAAAACCTCATCGTTGAATTGTTCTTGCCGGTCATGCATTCACCCTTTTGGTTGGAGGGGAGGGTAGGGGTGAAAAAATGAGTCCTTCCTCCCATTTGGTTAAAATTTTAGAAGGGAAGAGAGCCAAAATGTCTCATTCCTCCTTCTATTTTAACTCCCCTCCAAATTGCTAAAGTTTTAGACCATTAGACCCTTATAGTTTTTTTTAATATTCCACTACTACCTATAAAATATATTATTATAATATTTATTTCAAATAAAAAATATATTATCCTGAGTAAAAAATAAAAATTAAAATTATTATAATTAAAAAATATATTATAAAAATTATTTAAAATAAAAAATTATAATATTATAAAATTAATTGTTTTTTATAAATATATTACTCCTCCGGTCCTTAATATAGGACCCAATTGGTGAGTTGGTTTTGGTCCTAAATATAAGACCCATTTCTCATATTTATCAATTTTCTCTAAATTACCCCTATAGATACTCCCTCAATCATAATCAAGTGTAGAAGGGGAGGGGGTATTAAGAAAGATATTATGGTGTTTTAGGAAAAACATGTCACATTTTTATAATTAACTAACTTACCTAACTTCCTTAATCTAATCAAATTAGTTAAATGGGTCTTATATTAAGGACCGGAGGAGTATTTATTAATATATTTTAAAGCTGAAAAAAAAAGATAACTTAAAGAGAATAAAATTTTATTTTTCTTAGAGCGTGTAAATTTGTTAATTTAATTATTTTTAAATATATTATATATTAATTAGAATAAAAATTACTCTACCAATTTTTTAATACACATATTAACATGATAAGACTAACTTTTATATAATTATATAATTTAAATTAAGATGTAAATTAATTTATATAATATATCAATAAAAAATAAAACCAACATGTAAGAATAAAATATAAATTAATTATTACTATCCCTCCCCTCTCCTCCTTGAACCAAACAAGAGATCATTAAATATCCTCTCTTCTCTTCTTTTTTAATCAAACCAAACAAGATAAGGATAAAACCTCCCTTCCCCTCAAACCAAACATGCCCTTAGAGTATACTCGTGCATCCGCAGAAATCGAGACGACGTGACTCGGGGACCTACTCTGGCCAGTCAAATGGGGCCGTCTCATGCATTCACCATTCATCAGTACTGTGTACTAAGGAGGAGGAATTGCAGAGAAGTGCCAAAGCACAAGTTCATTAAGATAAAATATTCAATTAAATATGACGGAAGGAAAAAGAACAAAGGTATTGTGTGGTTCCCAAAGGCAAACAAGCCCTACTGGGAGCCGAGAGGCTTTTGCGATCTCATCCTGCTCTTCCTAAGCCGTTCGGCGATGATGAAGGCAAGCTCAAGAGCCTGAGAAGCGTTGAGCCTAGGGTCACAGTGTGTGTGATAACGGGAGTTGAGGTCGTCAAAGGTGACCGTCCTTGACCCACCGATGCACTCCGTCACATTCTGACCCGTCATCTCTAGATGAACTCCTCCTGCGTGGCTTCCTTCTTGTTCGTGCACATCAAAGAATGCTCTCACCTCCGCCTGCCCAATCAACTTAACATTATCAGAAATCAACTTTCTACTAATAATATATTTCACATGCCACTCACCACCAATTATCGCTATTTGGTAGGCTAGACGTCAAAGGTGACCGTCCTTGACCCACCGATGCACTCCGTCACATTCTGACCCGTCATCTCTAGATGAACTCCTCCTGCGTGGCTTCCTTCTTGTTCGTGCACATCAAAGAATGCTCTCACCTCCGCCTGCCCAATCAACTTAACATTATCAGAAATCAACTTTCTACTAATAATATATTTCACATGCCACTCACCACCAATTATCGCTATTTGGTAGGCTAGACTTGTTTATGTCTCTTTCTACAAGTTGGATATATTCACAACTATAAAGGTCATAAATGTCTAATCGCACCAACCGACAAAGAAACGCAATGACATTTCTTATTTCCTATTGATGCAATAACAAGCTGGTGGACTTGATTACATCACTTCCGTAAAATTAGAGGACCAATTCCTACCTACCACGGTTTCTAATTTATATAGCCTTTACAATTAGTAGGTGACAGCACACCATTTAGGACCACAGCTCAAGAAGAGAAGTGAAAGTTAAAACCAAAAAACTCTGTTGCAAAGCTTTTAGCGAAGGACTCTGTTACAAAATATTGTTGCAGTTAAGTCCTTGCAAAATTAATCATCGCACAGACAGTCCCTGAATGTAATTTTCCCCAAGAGATAACCTTAAAAACATCTACGGCAGACTGCATCGTTGTTATAAATCGTACTTATAGCCAAATATTCGAAACCATTTCCAACACAAACACTTCGTCAATTACAGTCATCGCGTATGCCTTATATCCCAACCTTTCCTTTTATGGATTCTCCTTCACTTAGAAATTCTCAAAAGCATACTATTTCTCCAAAGGTTATGGCTAGCAAATGATCCTATCTATTCCATATTGGGGAGACGAAAAAAACCAGCATCTAATTTTAATCCAGCCATTCTAATCTGTATTTCCAAAAAAGACTTCATTGTCACATATGGACACTCAAGAGCAAAAGAAAAATTACTAGAATCATACCCTGATGGCATCAAAGGGGCGGGTTTTAAGACCACAAGGAGCCTTGATGGTGTTTCCATGCATTGGATCGGTGATCCATGTGACAATTTGCCCAGCTCTGCGAACTGCCCTGATTAGATGTGGAAGCTTCACTCTCATATTTTCAGCTCCCATCCTTGTGATCACAGTTATTCTTCCTGGTTTATTTTGAGGATTCAAAATCTCAATGAGCTTAATAAGCTCATTTGGATCCATCTTATCACTTACCTGTAATATTAAAGCAAAGTTAGGAGTCATTCTTGATTTCAATAGTAATTGAGCAAATCATGAAGCTGCGTGCTTTGATGTGAAGAAATGAAAATGAGGCGCAGGAAATCATTTCACCACCTTCTCATTAAAAGCATTTAAAGAATCATGTTCTAACCTTAATCCCTAGAGGATTGGCAACTCCTCTTAGAAACTCAACATGGGCACCATCCAACTGCCTTGTCCGTTCCCCAACCCAAAGCATATGGGCGGAGCAGTCATAGTAGAGTCCGGAAGTGGAATCCAACCTAGTGAGTGATTGCTCATATGGCAATAACAAGCATTCATGAGAAGTCCAGAATTCTGTTGTTTTCATTATAGGATGGTCCACAGTCAGCCCAGCTGCAGCCATGAATCCAAGAGCCTCATCAACTCGGTGAGCGAGCTCTCGGTACCTGCCACGCCAAGACCAGAGTTAGCTTACTTCAAGCTACACATTTAATCATTATATCAACAAAGCGAGACTACATAAAATATATTCATAGTCGCCGAATAAAAAAGTTTACCGACCTATTAACTATATCATTTGTTTTTAAGGATTTCAATCCGGTACATTCCATAAACCAGCAAAACTCTTTAAAAACATCCATTTTCATCCAATAACGTCAAATAATTTTATATAAGTATTTTTTCACAAATGAGATAAAAATCAACAAATAAAAGAATAAAAAATGAACTCGAAGAATTGCATATGAATATAGCTTTTCTAAAACAGCAATCAGCGATATTTAAAACCGCCCAAATCATATAACCATGGGCTTAATAAATAACATGATCTAAATGCTATCAAAACGTAGCTTTTATCTTACTCCATTTGTAAGCCTACAGCCCTAATAAAGTTATATAAATGCAAAATTTAGTTTCTATGGCCGCCAACCAGCAATATCTCTGCTTTTACCAGATTTTCAACAGAATCCAATTAATTTTTTTATCTACGGTTAGCAATCATGACAGTTTAAAACAGTAAATCTTTTAGGAGTTCTTAATATTCTTTTCGCTTATCGAATATAACGTGTAAGTTCATCTCCTGCAAAGGAAAAAAAACCCGGGGGATTCAACATACGCAATAAGCCAATCTCGATGTTTTACAACCGAAACAGGTGGAAAAGTTGAGGGTTAACGAGGATAATGTGTTGGCGATGGAAAGATAATAAAACATAAATTTGTCCTCTTTAGATGCCCAAAAACAGAAGCCTGACACTAACTGATTGTCTTCACTTTGCATCGGACAATCGGTTCTCTTTCCAAAAAGTTGAAAATAACAAAAATACTAATTCCAGAGAAAATGATCGTGATATAGAAATTGCACGAAGATGAAGCCAAATCAAGTTTGAATTTATATATACCTGTCTCCCTGCTCGCTGTGCTCTGCGAAGTCCAAATTCCATTGAGTGACCCTTTGCATAGCAGCATACCCTCCGGTGGCAAAAGCTCTAAGAAGGTTGAGGGTGGCTGCCGATTGACAGTACGCTCTAATCATCCTTTGTGGATCCGGAATTCTTGACTTCTCATCAAAAGAATCTCCGTTCACATTATCTCCTCGGTAACTTGGCAGCTTCACGCCGTTTTTCTCCTCGAACGGGTCCGATCTGGGTTTTGCAAATTGTCCCGCCATCCTTCCCACCTATTGGAAGATAGGCCAGATTTACAGCTCGATTCATCTTAATTTCACTCAATTTTCTTATAGGCAATAGAAATAAAAAGGGAAAATCAGGAGAAAACAAGGGACCTTAATGACGGGCATTTGGCCTCCGAACATCATAACAACGCTCATCTGGAGAAGAATTCTGAATGTGTCACGAATATTATTGGCATTGAATTCCTTGAAGCTCTCGGCACAATCTCCGCCCATCAGGAGAAAAGCATTTCCCATGGAAGCCTCGACCAGACGTTCCTCCAGGCTCCTGGCCTCCCCGGCAAACACGATAGGAGGGAACGCGTCGATAGTCCGAAGCACCGATTCCAGCTCCTCTTTATTCGGGTATTCAGGATTTGTTGGGAATGAGAGAGTGGTAGGGGCGACGGCCATTGTAGTTCTAGTTGATGCTGCTATAATGGTACCTGCTGACAGGATCTGCAAAAGAGAGAGGCAGTGGGAGGTACCTGGAGAAAAATGAGATGGGAAAGGGAAGGATTTTATAAGAAGGGTTCTGGCCTGAAGAGCTCTGAGGGTTCCCGGGTGGGTTGGGTGATAGTGTTGGGCAGCAAAGACGACGAGGCGGAGTTGGAGTTGGTGGGCAGAGAAAGGGCATTTTAGTCAGCTCAACAAGGTAAACACGTCACGTGTAGTTTAATTTCCGAGAAGGCGAACAAGTCAACTTGCTTTATTTGTTTGCCCCGGACTGTCCTCAGTCCTCACCTACCAAATGCTAGTCCCCTCAATTCGCAGGGACGGCTCCGCCCATTTTTCCTTCGCGTTTTTGCTAATAATTTCTTTTAACTATTTTTACTTATTTTTTCTATCTTTAATATAAGACTTATTTAATTAATTTAATTAGATTAAAAAAATTAAATAAGTTAGTTAATTATAAAAAATGATACATTTTTTTTAAAAATATCATAATCATCTTTTTTAATACCCCTCTCTCTTTTCTATTTGATCGTGATTGAGGGACTATCTATAGGGGTAACTTAGAGAAAATTGATAAATATGATAAATAGAGCTTATATTTAGAACTAAAACTAACTCAAAAATTGAGTCTTATATTAAGAACCGAAAAAGTATTGTCGATTTAAATATAAAATTATCACAAATTCGTCGTTAACATCAATGTCGATATTAATATCATAGATGTTAGATAAAATATAACAAACCCTTTTGTAATACCGCTCAGGTTTTCAAATCTTGTAGCCATGTGTCCTTTTTTTATATTTTGCTTTAGATTTAGATGGAAAGCAATTCATGCTGAATTTCATTAGGAATATTTTTTCGATCAAAATTAAGAATATCATATCATGGTCAAGTTCAAGGATGGCAGCAAAACAACAGTTGATTGATAAAAATATAGCAAATTAGATAACATTTTTACAAACCTTAAACAATTGCTAACAGCTTGGCCAAAAACATGAATACATGATTGCTAACAGATTAGTTTAATAATATCGAGCCCTGCCAAGTCTTACACAGAAAAATTTTCTTGGAAGGTTTCCTTAACGCAAGCTGCAACAACTCTACATTAAAAAAAAAAAAAAACAACAAGTGTTGGTTTAAGTGAAAGGAACTTAGATAATTTAAAACATCATGTCCTGGATTCAATTTTTGAATCTGTATGTATGGAACAAATACTGTGGAAAGAGTTACCGTACGACTTGATAGTACTCTGAGATATTAGTTTCTCATCATTTAGGTAAGAGGATACTCTTGACAACTAAAAAAAACTCTTCATTAACAGATATAAGGGGAGCACAAGGAGTTTTGTCAGTGACAGTTTTCAATAGGCTAGTCTCGTCTTCAGTACGTTGATAAAAAGCCTCAGAATCTCTTTAAAATCATTTCAATTTAAAAAATTACTAATTTTATTTTCAAAAAATTGTTATTTTTCAAAAAATTGACAATCGCGCCATTAATAATAAATGGATAATACAGTAACACTGCTCACTCGTTATGATATACTCATATTGTTCATTTTAAAATTTTCATAAGATTATACAGAGTTGTTTCTCTCTTTAAAATACAGAGCGAGGTGTTCTGCGAATTTGAATATAAAAATACGCTTATGTATTTACACGAATAAATTGAAAATAATAACAGATTTAGTTTTTTTTTGTGAGGTGATAGATTTAATTCTTGAACACACGAGAATAAAGGATAAATATTAGACTTTGCTGTTTTTCTTCTGCAAAATGATCCAAAAATAACATTGGAATTTCAAAAATAACGATGCTAACATGTCAGGATCTTTATAGGAAGGATAGGTAGCATTACCTTTTGACATTTTGAAATTCCAGTGATATTTTTGACGTTATCTTTCTTTTCTTTTTTTGTGCCGGCAATATTAGATTTTGTTGTGACAACAAAATTAATAGCCAGAATAAAATTGTTGTATTTGTAATTTATGTTAATAGATAACATATATCCGAAAATAAAAATATTTCCCATTTAGTATGATTAATATTACCTCTAATCTTAATTATAAAACCTTATTTATAATATATAAATAAAATTTTATAATTAGAGGCCAAGTATCAGTTTTGCTAAAAAAACGCATCATATCAGAGTTTTTTTTTTTTAAATAAAAAAGGAGCGAACCGAGTAGCATCAGATTTTTGTTTTTATCGTGTGGCAGGTGGCACCCATGCAGCGAGAGCGAGGTGACTCACCTGCTGCTTCGTCACGGACGATCGAGTTGGCTACAACAGATCCCAGCTAAGCTTCATTCTACTTTTATTTCTGTTTTTGGCCGTGATTTTGTTTCTCCCGATGTTAAGAGTCCGATTTCTGTCTATGCTGTAAGGGGTATTTGGAATAGTATTCAAAAATTGATTTTATAAAATTCAAGATAAATTTCTTAGATCAGTTTTATGTTATCTTTTATGAAACCAATTACCTTTATAATAAGTTTGGAATAATTTATAAGTAATTTTTTAATTATAATTTACAAAATATAAAATGAGTTTTGTTTTGGTAACGGAAGACCTTGGGTGATAAATAACTTTTGATTACTTCATCAAGATAAAATGTGATCATTAGGTTGCTGATTTTTTTTTAATAATAATAAACAAGTCAGTCATATTTAATGACATAAATTAAATATAGAAATTATAAAATCTGCGACTAATGATATTTTTAAGTAAATATAAACAAATGTTTTAAGATAATATAATATAATTAATATTCTATTTAGAGATGCTTTAACTGCGTCTGCAGGGAGAAGGTTGCTGTCTTGTTGTTGATGGTTTCTGTGGTGATCAGTCTGTATTCCATCAGATCTGTAGTTATTTTCTTCTTTTTGAAGGGCGGGAGATTTCTTCCCATGGCTTCCCATGTGCTGAGATTTTTTTATCGGCCAAGAGGAATGCCTTTCAATTAATTTTGGTCACGATGACGCATCAAATGAAAATAACTTCATTTTTCACGTAACCTCAATCAATTTTAAACCGTCCCGGGGCTTGTTTGAAACTCTATTAAATACTGATTTCTAAACAAGTTTACGTAAGCTGAGATAAAATTTTCTTTACATACTTATCTTATATTTCGTAAATCATGTTAAAATAATTATTTATAAATCACTTCAAACAAGCCCTTAGTGTCATAATGCTCCCTAAACTAATTCATTTAATTTTAACTTATTTAGTCTAATCTATTTATTTAACTTATAAATTCATATCTAATATTGTGTATAAGTATTTTAAGAATATTATGTAACACTTACCATGATTAACTAATTTATTTCATTTATTTAATCTAATCTAGATTGATTAAATATCTCTTATATTAATAATGAGAGGAGGTATGAAAGATTAACTTCGCAAGTGGCAAGGGATTCGTGCGAGTATCTTCTTTGGAATTTCCAATCAATCCCCAACTCAAAATTCAAAAGGCTAATTATTTTGTTTTGTTTGCTGTTTGTTAGAAATAATAATTAATATAATTTTTCATCTCTCAAATTTACTCTCATTTTGATCATAACTACTCAAGTTTCAAATAATAAGTTTTGATCTACCATAAAGTAAAATTGTGCAAATTTTTATTATATCATGTAAACCAATGTTTTAAATGAAAAAAAAATCCTTAACAGATCATAACTAAAATAAAAATAAATTTAAGAGACAAAAAAATTATAGTAAGCTTAGAAAAATAATGAATGGTCTGTGTGAATTCGCATAAATTTTAATACTCCTCCGGTCCTAATTATAAGACCCAATTGACTTATTTGAGGAGATTAAGGAAGTAAGTTAAGTTGGTTATTTATAATAAATAAGTGTTGTTATTCCTAAAATATCTTTGCTAATCAAGTATATTGGCTAAAACTATCATTATTAGAAGGATTATCTTGGAAAAAATGCATAAATATAAGAGAGAAAATGGATTGAGTCTTATAATTAGGACCAAATAAAAAGTCAAATTGGATCTTATAATAAGGACCGGAGGAGTAATTTATATGGTCACGAATCACGAATGATACTTGTGAATGACGAATCGCTCACCTTCCATGCGCTAAAAATTTGAACATGCTCGGGGAATAGACGGACAATGTATAAACAAAATATGACAATATATGGAAGTAATTGTTCAAAAGAGAAGAGAAGGACCTTACAAAGAACGAGAATCTCTAAAAATCAAAGCAAGTAATAGACACATGTAGTTGGGAAAAAACACGTGGCTAGAGTTTTGCAGCACCGAGTGTGAAGTGAGAGTTAAGAAACCCCCCCCCCCCTCGCGGGTGGATAAAGGTCTGATCTGCACAGAGGGCGATTGGCGGGACACGCAGTTCCTTATTCTTTGTCCTCATATTTTATTTGAAGCGTTCTTCCAGTGTAATTGCAACTGCAATATCTATGGGCAACATGTGCTGAGTTAATCATCCGATATCCAATAATTCCAATTCAGTCACTCCCGATAGGGCTCTCTGAAAGATGAATATTTTGCTCCGTAAAATATCTTGACATGCAGCCCGCTGCGGCGAGGAATAAAGAAGACATTATAAGACGAAATTAAAAAGGCAAAGTAATAATTAAATCTAATTTTAATATTTGTAACTGCATGCTTACCATGTATGAACGCGCTTTCTTTTGGTTAAAAAATGCTCAATACGGTGCGCGTGTATGATGCGAGGAATGGTATCAATTATGATGGGATTTGAGTAGAATTAAAAATTCAGCGAGGTCTGTGTTTGACTCCGGCGGTGGGGGAAAAGAGAGGAGGGCCTGGGTGTTGGAGGGGGTTGACACGTGCAACAAAAGGAAGATCATAATGACTCCGAATGACTGAAATACCCCTTCTCTCACGAGTCCGAGTCATCCTCGTCCTCGTCCACCTACCCCCGTCCCACCACTCCTAACAAACCCTGTTTGAATTCCGTTTACCTACCAAACCCCGCGATCAGCCGAGTGTGGCCCTATTCTCCGTTAACTCGACGTCTCAACTCGGCCTCACCTACCCAGCCCCATGGCACATGTAACTTGTGGGCTGTGAGTATTCCACAAACTCCGCTGCCGCAAAACTCGCAGACTTCACTTTAGCAACACAGTTGAAGTTGCTTTCACGACATCAGAAACAAAGCGTAGCCAAAGTCCGCATGGTTTTTTCTGGTTGTCAGGTTCAGACGAATTTTAAAAGCAGTGGGTAGGTTTGGCATGACTCGTACGTGCCAAGACTTGAGAATGCAGAGTAACGCCACCTAATCTGAATTAACTAACGTCAGCATTTGAAGCCCTCTCCTCAAACCCAATGTTTTTATTCCACCCAAGACTTTCCGAGCTCCTCTTTTATGATATAAGCTTTTGGTGCTCCCATCCTCTTCGGGCATACTTATCTCTTCAACTTATGCCACTGTTTCTGTTTTTCTCCCTTACTTACGGGTCTGCCTAACTACCTATTCTCAGGAGTCAGGACTTTAATTGCACGTCTGCATCCATTTTTCTTGTCTGAATATTTTAAGGCCGTTCAATGCTTCGAGCTTTGGCCTTTTTTATTAAAACAATCTGTCCGATGAGGAGCTGTATATCAAGCCGCGTGTACAGCGTTTTGTATTTAGTATGGCTTCGCCTCGTCAATATTTGAACTCGGGTCTTTTGTCACTGCCTCGGCAGAATCCAGATGTCCTTCTCCAGGAGTGACGATACTGCACATGAACTGAAAATGACCAGTTATTTGACTAACATTTTTTGTCACTGAAAACCCTCGTCGCATACAAAACTGGACCCGATCACGGAGACAAGACCGGATGTTTTCGCCTCTTTATCTCGGCCATCCCTGTATATTGTAATCAGGATGATAAATATTTATAAGCACGTTTGACAAAATTTCTCTTATGTTTAGGTCTTTGATTGAAAAAGTATTTATAAACCGTTCTAAACATAACCTTAACTTGTTATGAATTTGAGATGGGAAAATGAAGCCCAAATTGGCGATCAACCCAGATTCAGATAGAACAGAAAGGATCCTCTCCCTTTCCCCTTCATATGGAATATTTCATCTGTCTTCAAAGTGTCTGGTTTGATCTGATAGTAGAATACCGACGCAACATTTAGTGGGTCATTCAACAATATTTACTAACTTGATCTGATACACTAACGTTGCACTTCTATCCTTCTTTGTCGAAATACCTTAAGAAAAGAAAGTTGCCAGGCTTTTAACAAGGAACTCACAAAAGCAATTGACGACAACCTTGTTATAAAATGATTGAAAAATATACAAGGAAGAGTAATGAAGAAGACAATGGATTGCGTTGTTTTTTCCCGCTCTCAATTTGTGAATTGCGATGACCTCAATAAGTATATGTATACACATTCTGCACGTTTCTGGGTTGCAATCATCCCAATCTCCTCCACGTGATGAGCACTGACCCCTCAACAGAAACAAAGTCCCTTCCTATACTGCATTCTGATCCTCTTCGTGCAGCGACCCCTCCATAGAAAATAAAAGTTAGCGCATCTGACGCGTAATTTTTGCAAAATTGAGGGGAGCAACAGAGCAATTACCTATAAATATGGAAAGAAATTATTGTGATGCAAAATTTTCTGCAGAGGGATGGGGAGGGGTATTGGTATTTCTATGATTACTGTAAGCAGAAAATAAAACACTCACACATTACTGCCCTAATGGACACTAGTGGAGTCATAATAATGACAAAAACACTAACACCCAGAATAAAGTGTCATGCGGCGAAAGTAGGGATCATCTTGTACATAAATGTCTTGAATTTTAATTGTCATCTAACGTCATGGATGTGACGCGTGTTTTCTCTTTGATCGGCTTTTTATTACTTTGGGCCAAAAGGAAAAATTCAAGGCCAGCTAATTCAAGTCCGTATTTGGATTGCCCCCCCGGAAAAAATAAATGCATCTGTGTGTGTGTGGGTGTGCGCGGAAACTCAAGCCCCAAACAACGTAGTATTGATAATCATTTGGCATACAAGTTGGAGAGGAAAGCGAAGAATCTCGCAAACAGATCAGCAATGTATTCATAAATGTCGCTGTAAAACTGGGTCCTGAAAGCATTTGTTTCGTGGCTTCTCAAAAGAAGAGCCTCCGAGTAATTTTTATTTTGGGGGCAAATCTGAGCAACCAGAAGCAATGGGTTGTGTGTGTGTTGTGAATGGCAGAAACGAGCGGGGGTGAAGGGTAAATGCGTAAAAAGGGGCAGGTAGCGGGAGCAGGACCACAAGTTGGTGCATTATTATGGAGAAGGGGCAGAGGACAAGTTTGTATATATTCCTGCACCTCAAATCTGTTCACAGGAAGCAGACACCACCATATGCATGAAACAGAGATTAAGAGACGATTCTGCTGGCCGGTGGTCCTCTGCTCTTCGCTTCACTTTCCAAATTCCAAACCCCTCTCAGTTCCACATCACAACAAGCATTTTTCAACAAATTTGGCTTGCCTTAATTCCATTTGTCTATCTTCATAAAGCATTCGGTCACGCTACAATCCAGAAGTTGAAGTCGCTGATCATGAACTGTGGTTTTCAAACAATTTTTAAACCAAGGAAGGAACACGTGCCCCGCCAATTTTAATTTTAATGCCATTAACTGAGCTCTTCCAAGAGAATGGTCGGACACAAGTTTCAACGGACGGGTTCAAACCGTGACAGGCTGCAAGATCCAAAAACACTGATCACATGTAATCATGTGACTGCTAACTATAGTACACTCAGAACGTTAACCCTCGGGTGAAACGCTGGATACTTACATCAGAAATGAACATGAACAAACATCCACCAAACACATTCCTGGGAACATCAAAACCCGGCATGAATCTTGCTCATTCTCTGCCTCTCGATCTTGTCAAACCACACTTGGCGGCAAGACGAGGGCTAACAAAACCCTGAGGAGATTTTGTGCTCCGCGCCATCCGATTCATTATCATTTCTGATGATTTCCTGTTACAGTTCTAAATTCTAATCAGCAACAGCACGGGAATATGAGCAGAAGTTCGTTCGGTAACTTTTTGCACCTTTCAAGGCATCAAAGGCTGTCGTCATGAGAGTTTGTCAGAAACTAGGATGATTCCCTTTTCCTGAGATTATTTGGACTTTGGAGTTCAACTGTGAATGGGACTTTGTCTTTCTCCTTCCGAAAAAAAGTTTTTTGGTTGATGCTTCTTTGCCTATTGGTCCTTTCAGTGTTTCTTTCGAATTTTAAAATCGTCTGTATTTATTCAATAATGAATCCGGAGGGCCCAGGGAATAAAGTACGGCGACTGAAAATTATTACTCCTACTACACATACTGGTCAGTTTTACGGTACCATCCGAAGTAGAAAACAGGAACCTTTTCACCAGAGCGCCCAATTATCAGTAAAAATGAAAAAAGCAAGGCACGCAGGGCCAGCGGTGTATATCGCTCCTGAACACCTCGTTCTTTTATTCGATGAGAAATCCTTCTTTCTTCAATAAGTGGGGATTATTTGCAGAGCATCATGTTATGCAACCTCGACCGTTGAGGAGCTATTGACTGATTCAGTGGCATCGAACAAGACTGAGGAGCTAGGAGATAGTATTCATTTTTAATCATTCACGGGCCTACTTTGGAAAGAAAGTCGTGGGTTAAATTAGCCGGAAAATGACTAAACCTAATCCCAAATTCGTCAACCAGCTGCTTGCCCTTTTGATCAAATAAAAACAAGTTGATATTTATGTTCCCTGAAAGAGATAACCCCACGTATCTTTCGAGATGAGTAGATAATAGTACCAAGTGGGGTAGCCAGCCTCCCCAATTTCAAACCCAACAGTTTCTGTCTTTTGGATATTTTCAAGGTACCATAGCACGAGAAAAACCTATTCAAGTGCGGTATGAGGCACTAATTTTCACAGGCCAAAATATTCTTTCAGTGACTTCTATTCCGAGAATCATATCAATTTTAGAGCTTTCTTTTCCTTGTTTGCCAGGCAAATGCTAGATGCATTTTAGTTACGCTTGCAAAGAACGAAATACAAAGTCATGATAGGGAAGAAGGAAATTTTAAGTAGGGGGAAAAGAAAACTTGCTTCGTTTCCAAGGCAATACATATTGATGAAGCACAGAAAGAGTCAAGAAAAGAAGCAGCATTAGTCATAGTAAGTAGGAGGGCGTGCAATTTACGAGAGATAGAAATACAGGCTAAGGAGATGGCGGCCAATACATTCTTGCATCATCAATTCCTTCATAGAACCTTAACTCCAGCTCCTCCAGCCTTCCTTCATCGTCCCACATCCCATCATAACTCTCACTTTCATCATCATCATAGTCACCCACATCACCAGCAACAAACTCCCAGGACAGATACTCAGAAGTATCCGAGAAATCGGAGCAATCATCCCAGCCTTCCCTCTCATAGTAGCCTAGAACAAGAGGCCCCAGGACCTTCAGTTTTGGAAAATTCTGCTTCAGGAACATGTTATCGAGTTTGACTCCCCAACACCCCCTCAGATCCAGAAATTCAAGATTAGGACACACTGAGAGTATTCGAAGGACGCCCTCTGTGCTGATGAGATGATAAGCCATTTCCAGATGCTTGAGCTTAGGCATGGTGGCGGCAATTGCAAAGGCTTCTTCGTCTTGGAAGGGCTTTCCTGCTGTATCCAAAGGATGCATGTTGCGACACAACCCTTGCAGCAATTTGCAGTTCTTGCCAATTATCTCCAGAGCATAAGCACCAATTTTAATGCAATAGCTCACATCTAAGAAAGATATCATACAAAGCCTTCCAGCAATATCTTCAACTATGGAATCACTCATATTACTCCTCGGCACTCGCAAAGTCTGGAGCGACCGAGCACTTGCAAAAACAATCATTTAAAAAAACAACTAATAAGAAGGATCTGCTAACTGGACAGCGACACTAATCCATCTACTACGACATCAATTTTAAGTCCTTCTACTCCAAGAGAT
Organism: Neltuma alba; assembly: GCF_004799145.2. Taxonomy (NCBI): domain Eukaryota; kingdom Viridiplantae; phylum Streptophyta; class Magnoliopsida; order Fabales; family Fabaceae; genus Neltuma; species Neltuma alba. Next base: position 207,556 of record NW_021637049.1, read on the forward strand.
GTGATATAATATACCGAGAAGGATAATATCAGTATAAGCGAATAAAGACTGTAGTCAACGGCAAAATAAGAGAAAGCACATAAAGTAACGACATTGAAATTAGGAATCATAATATGTCTTACTTTTGAGCTAGGAAAGTGAAAATGGAATGGGTTTGGAGGCCAGAAACAGAGAGCTTGCGGAGAGATCCAGAACTTCTCGTGATGAGCAGTCGAAGCATGCGGTCGATTTGGTGAGGCTGGCAACGGCTGCTCCACTCCTCAATGTCAATCTCCTGCCAGCAGTAAGGTCCAGCGACAGCTTTAGCCCACGACTTACAGACCCTGGGGATTACCGTCATTTTCTCCAGCAGTGACAGATTGCTGAAGATTAAACCCAGTGCGTCCGGAATCAACTCATCCCAACTTCGAAACTCAGAAACTACTTCCATCCAATCTGCCCCTTACAGCAAAGAAAGTTATGCCTTGTTAGATTTCTGATTCAGTTTCCAAGGACTTGTCCGCATTAACAAGAAACGGAACGACTCCTGCCAAACAAGAAACACCATATAGGCATATGGCAAATGAAAATATGAAATGAGCATACGGATACACAAATGCATTCAAAGATCTGTCAAAGGGAAGCAATTGATTTGCTCAAATGTGTGACCTCAATAACCGGTAAAAGAAAGTGACTTCTTGGGAGGGTTAGAAAAGATTGAAAGTTGGGAGAGAGGGAAGGGGAATTTTTTTTTTTTTTTTTGTAGAGCCCGAAATAGGCTGGCAGATAGAAGGCGAATAAAGATTCGCAGCTTTGCGCATTTATCCCCCATAAGTAATTAGCAATAAGACGGAAGTACTTCTTTCCAATAAAATAAGAAATCTTCATATTAACTAGAACATTGGAGTGCCAGAAACTTTTGCCCCCTTTGTCATCAGAGCAACAGTATACGATCCAAGTCATTGGCCAACAGATCGAAAACCCCAGTAAATTGCTCACAGTAGTTGGTGTAGAGGGGGAAATTAAACTTCTTTCAGAGCCGCAACGAGTGAAACCAAATCGTGCAAGAAAAACCAAACAAAAGACGTACGATTTCTCAGATTTGAAGTCCCTGCTTTCTCTCTGGACTCATTTTCAGAGTATGAAAGTACCAAAGAACAGGGAAGGAAGAAACCCGGAAAGCAAAAGAAAATACAAATCACATGCGCCAAAGAGAAAAAAGAAAGTGAGGGGTGTTTACCAGGCGTAATGTATGGCAAGCGAGAAAGCTCTTCTAGAATCTGAATTGCACAGAATAGGCGACATCCGGCACATGCGCCGGGAAAAAGAGAGGGAGAAGAAGATAAGAGGGAAGGGGAAAAAGACTAAAAAACAAGAGCCATCCACCCAACTACCCAAAGCTTGAATGCAACCACCAGGAACCAAAGGAGAGTAAAGACACACAGTGGCAGACCCAAAATACGTGTAGAGTAGACACAGATAAAAGCAAAAATTTAAAAAAAAAAAAAAAAGAAATTACGAGTTGGAGGAGCAGAGAGACGCTTTGTATTTGAGCCCAAAAAGATTTTGTTCGTAATGGGAAATGAAATGACAGCGGAACCAGAAAAGATCCAAGTTTTACTGCAACACTCAAAAACTGTCAAAACTTCATACACAAAAGATTGACAGGGCCAAAAACAGACAAAAAAGAAAACATTAATTAACTATTAATTAATAGAATTACAGTCATAAAATTTATCTGTAGAAAGTTGAATTTAGAAGATGCAAGGTACAGACTGGTCATGAAAAAGGAACGGAGATGTCAATAATGACGTGGGCATAGGTAAATTCCAAGCAGGCATGCGTTGTAAAACTGCAGACAGTAAATAGGGGAAGAAAACTGAGAAAGAGAAGTGGGAAAAGGGTTCGATGAAGGGCAACACCGACACGAGTCGGTAACTCAAAGGAAGAGCCATAAGGTGATTCCCACTCGGCGGCGATGCGTGTAGAGTAGAGCAGTACATCGTTCTGGACCTTGGATACTGTGCGAACGCAAAGAGAAGTAACACTGTAATTTGAAAGAGCTTATAAATTGTTTATAAATTGTTTTTCAATAGTAATTTATAAAATATGAAATAAATGTACGAAAAAAATTTTATTTCGATTTACGTAAAACATATTTATGGAGATTTTTATCGTTTATGGCCACTACTCAATAAGTAAATAATTAGTAACAATCCCATGAGATGTAAAAAGACCTAATTTTTCTATTATGATAAACAATGTGATTTATTAGCCTACTCAATTAATTTTCGACTTATGAAATATTTAGATGAAAACTAAACTATAGTTTTAAAAGTGATTTTATGACATCTATAAAAAAAAATAATTTTATGACATACGAAATAAATATATAGAATAATTTCTCTTTATTTACAAGAAAATATTTTTGACAACGGCCAAACACCTCTTTGATCACACCATTTGAGGGAGAGGGTGAGGGTATATGTGGCTGCAAAGCACGGAACGAGCAGCTGGGCGCGAAACACCAGTGGCATTTGCCGGTGGATCTGCGTTAGGTTAGAAGAAGAGCTGGGGGCCTAAAGGCTTGTTTTGTATTTCTATACCCATTGAAATCGGCGTTGTATTTCGGCCAATGAAATCGGATATGGCCTCTGATCGAATTAGGCCCCAGATGCCATAGCCTTGTCAAGCTGATGCCTGAGCCTCCGTTTTCCAATATCACACACCCATTGTGGACTCGCCCATTTTTTCCCTCCGCCAAATAGTTTTCGCTACCCTCCTGACCCCATTTATCAGTTCGCAGAATATTACCCCTTCCGTTTCTTATTATAAGAGACAAATAACTAAATTACGTTGATAAAAAAACAGTTAAAATTAGTTGAGGACAGTTAATGTGTAAAAATATATTTTTTTTCTAACAATACCCTCATTAATAAGGAGAGAGAGTATGAGAGAAAACAATTAAATTATTAAAAGAAAGAGAAGTGGGAGAGAGAGAGAGTATGGGTTGGAGACAAAATAAATAGAGGTAAAATAGAAAATTAATACAAAAAACTAGAGACAACTTTTAAGTGTCTCTTATATATAGGAACATGCCATAAGCATCAAATGTCTCTTATAATAAAAAACAGAAGGAGTACTATTTTATATCTCTATATAGTATTTCATCTGTTTTATTAGAAACGTCAGAATATCTCCTAAAATTGACAGTATCCTTGCTTTATTAACTCAATTATACAAATGTTTGGTTATGATTGTTAATATTCGTGTTTCAAAATATATAATGAATATCTTTGTCTTTCCTAAATTCTAATAATTAATATACAATTTTCAAAATTCCCAATCTCCGTGTCTAAAAATGTAAATAAAACACGATTGTGAAATTGAAAGTTCACGTGCGATTTATGGCTATTAACATGTGATATAATCTTTTTAGTAGTTTATGTGTTGTTTGTACGTGTTTACAGCTTTTGAAAATAACAACTTCCGATTTTTGAACCTTCAACAGCAGTTAATTAACTCATTTTGATGATTTTTTAATGGTGTCCCAAATTCAGCATTGATTTACGTAAAAATATTGATCCCGAAATGAGAAATTAGGCTGAAAAGTTAAGAATGCAAAGACTCATATAACATACACAAGTCATCCAAATAGATTAAAATGGAGAAAAATTTTGTACCCCACATTATCGCCCAGTGAATTTGAAATATTTCAGGCCAGAGATACTCCTTCGCTGTCATTTACACACCATATTCAAACAAGAAAACGTACCTCAGCAAACTAGTATTTATAATTATAATATAAGCATACTTTACAGGCATATTCCCCTTAGTACCCTCGACTAAGGTGGAAAATTGGAACGATCCAGCCGCAAAACACCACCAAACCAATCGGCATAGAAAGCAAGCAAGTGATATGAATGGTGCAAGGTTTCATGAGAAGCATCGACGGACCCTTGTAGCTGGTTACTATATAGAAGAGCGCGCGCGTAAAAGCTCAACAACACCCCACTACTCACAGAACCACGAACGATGCAGCTTTTAGCCTCAAAATCCCCGCGACGCATGAGATTTGGTATTTAGTTATCTATAACAACTGCAAAACCAATAAAATTTCTATTGCGCTAACTTTGTTATTTGTTGTTACAACATTCTGTATTGATACGTAGTAATAACAATGTAGTACACTACTAATCCTTGGTTGTCCATTGCAAAGCGTGAAAAAGAAGTCCAAACCCCATTTGCAAGATGAACGGCCTAAAATATTAGTAGTTCACTAAATAACTCGTCAGAATATAACTGTTCATCGACAACAAGCATCACAGACACTCTTCTCTTGTGCATCAAACAAACAAACTCCATCTCATAATTATTTACCCCCACCAGTACAGGTTATCTAGAATAGCTAGATGCCAGGAAACCGGCACTCTGGTCATACGGGGCACATAGCATCTAGGGAATCAAAAAGAAAGTACGAGATGAATAACGAAAGCAGGCTTCTACGAATATAATCCCTTCTGCTTCTAATGCCCTTCCTAATTCATAAATTCGCTAAACCTGAATTTCGCCTTGATCCCACAGCTACAACCCAGTAAAGTGCATCCACGAACTACTCCCTGGCAAGAAAAATTGATAATGATAATATCAGAAACAAGAAACAGGCGCAGAAAAAGGTGAGAAAATAGGAATGTTAAGCTGTGCACACAAGACTTGACTCAAAGTCTTGACTGATGTATAGTTAGACGCCAAATCCAAGGAAGAGGGAAAATAAACACTGTGGCTAGTAAGCGGCGGGGCCCAAATATAAAAATTCCAGCGCTAGGTTCCAGGAAAGGCTTGATCAACATTCGACACTACATCGTCGATTCATTCCAAAATACAATCACACCATCCTCAAATTCCAAGGGAAACAAAAGAAGCTTTGAAAACAAAATAAAGAAAGGCACAGTCCCAGACTCCCAGTGTATCCGATCAGTTCTTTACTTGGTTGATAAGGTCTTCCACATGATAAACATGAAGGAAACAAAGCAGAGCCCGGGAGCCTAAGGATAGTAGCTTGATAAAGATCAGGTTTTCATGTATAAAATCCATAGGTGTCACGTAAGAGCCATCCTAGCTAAGCCTGCCCACACTCACACTTACCTTTCTGGACCTCCCTTCCAGTGCATGTTTGGTAACACAACGCAAAGTGGGAGGGAATGAGTATCATGGTAAAAAACGAGGCACCAATTGATTATCCATTGTTTATTATATTCCTATCATCATTATTTAACAGCGTCCATCCTTTATTATCACTTCTTCTTCTTCTTCCTCCCGAGAGATACCATATTCATTTCCGTTTACCTCCCTTTTATGTGGTTGGATTGACAATCAAAAGTCAACTAAGAGCGGAGGAAAAGCTAAAGTACTTCATCAAGATGTTACTTGATCAAATGGAACAAGTCACCGGGTTTGCTTTTAATATATGGATTAGACAAACTGACTCTGCATCAACTATTTCATAGTAACGATCTTGTTTGTTTCCTCATTTGTGATTAAGCTAAATTCATATACCTAGTGTCTAGTGGATGCTAACTCCAACAAAAACTGTACATTTAAGAGATCTCATCTCAACTTCCAGCAAATTCGTAATAAATATATTTCGGTAGCGATAATAATAGGCTGTGATGATAGAACTCCAACAAAATTGAGCCCATAAAAGCTACATAGAATTTTGAACCAAAAATATAAAGAACTTACCACTTGATAAGCCAGCCGAAAAGAAAATGCTGCATTATAGGGACCTTTTCCAAGACTTCTGCCTTGTACATCTTCAACAACCCACTATTTACTTTGCTCCAATTAGGCACCCCACTGATATCGTCCAACATTGGAGAGTGCTCCGCAAATAAACCCTTCTTCACCTTCTTTATGAAAGCTATGCACCCCAGGTAAAGATAATCATTCGAAAAATTATCCAGTATATCTTGGTTATGAATAGACTTGGGCTTCATATACTTGTGGTCGATCAACTGGGAAGCCCCGAATATGAAGGGCAGAAAATGGTAATCATCAAGACCCCAAACTCCATGGGATCCAGCAGGTTCCAAATTATAAACCAACTGCAATTTTCTCATCAATTCCAGATACCTCACGAAAACTCTGGCCACTACAGCATGGTAATCCTCCTCTTTGATTAGCCCCAATCTCGCAAGGCAATACAACCAGGCTGCAAAATTTGTTTCATGGCCAGTACCGTAATCGATTCGGCTAGAATTACCAAAACTATCGGTAAAATAAGGACCGATCTCGATGGTTGCCGATTGAAGTTGCTCCGGGAGAAAGCGAAGCATCAAGGAGTCACAGTTGCTCTCCAATCGGCTGTGCCAAGTTCTGTAGGCGATGTTACCATAACGGCCGGCTTGCTGGACGGGAGGGATTTCTTCGACCCATTGAGTTAGGGAATCAAGAACAGCGACGATGCAGTTGATAGTGTCAGATTGATGGCAGGGATCCGATATTTTGTGGCCGCGAATAGACTCGGAGAGAGCAACGACAAAGCCGAGGAAATTCTTGCCGGAATCGGAGTCCTGGAAGCGGCGAATATCATCCGGAGATTGAATTTTCTTAGATGGGATTTGAAAACAATAGGGAGGGGAAACGACGGGGACTTTCTGGGCTTGTGGAACTGGAGCCAGAATGATGGCACGCTGCGTGTTAGTGTCGGGAGGAATAGCAGGGGCCCTGATGGGTCGATAGGTGGGAGGAGGAGAACTCTCAGACCACGAGGGCGGCGGAGGCGGAAAGGTTGTGGGGCCGCCGCATTTGCAACAAGTGCCGGTAGAGACGGTGGATGTCGGAGAGGAGGGAGATTGAGGCGATTTTGGAGAGTGATGGTGATCGGGGGCTTCCATGTTGCTTGTAACGAAGGCAGCGCAGTGAAAGAGAGGAGGAAAGGGGTGAAAAATGGAAGATATCAAGGGGCACCGCCGTGCTCCCGCACCAAAAAAACCGTGGATATTACAATCCGACCCGAACACCCCCTTTAGCCATAGAATTGGTATAATGGGAAAATTACACTTAGATCCCACAGAAGACAATTAATTTCAAAAAAATCTCCAAAATCATTCTGAAATCTCCAGGGACCTATGTGTAATAAATTGTAATTATAAAATTACTTATTTACCCCTGTTAATTTTATTGCAGCAATTCAATTACAACTCAACAGTGGCTGTTGACAACCCAAGAAGAAGTGGTTGACAATCTCAACAGCGCTCCTAACAACTCACTCTGTGGGATGTCAGGGGCATTGTCGAGGTTGTTAACCACCTCTCTTCGGGTTGTCAACAGCCACCGTTGATGTTGTAAATGAATTACATTGAATTCAAATTAATGGGATAAATAGGTAATTTCATAATTATAATTAATTACACACAGTCCCTGGGGATTTAAGAATTATTTTGGAATTTTCAGAGACTTTTTTGAAATTAATTATCTTCTGTGAGACCTGAGTGTAATTTTTCCTAGTATAATAGCATATGAGTATTGGCAAAATATTAGTAAGGCGCTGGAGTATATGAGATGCAAGGGGTGAATTGAGGGGCGGATAAAATTTGAGGTACAGTTCAGATTTTTTTTAATGTTCCCTGAAGAATCCATGCTTAGGAGAAAAGTATAGGTATTTATATAATTACACGATATATGGGTCTTTTTTTTTTTTTTGCCAACAGATATATGGGTCTAATATCATGATTTATTAAAAGATTTTTGTCATCTTGGTGATCTTTGGCTCAGTTCCCCACAGCCTTTTTGCGACTTTACTCCTCATTAGTATTGAATGTTGTCCGGATAATTAAAATGAATGGACCTGAAATTGTGGAATTGAGGTTTCTCGGGTTATATAAAAGGGTGTTTGGATGAAAACCAAATCATAGTTTTAGAAGTGATTTTACAGTATACGAAATAAATATGTGGAGGAATTTATCTCGATTTTTTTTGGGTACAAAAGAGGGCCTAGCCCAAAAAGAAAAATTAACTCAAGATGGGACTAAATCCCAAACTGTCACGGTGTATAAATCCCTTCAGATCATCAGGGCACACATCAAAATAATCCGTGGTATTGATCCCTTTTTTTGCTAACCCATCAGCCACGGTATTTCTAGTCCTTGCCACGTAGCTCAGTTTGACTTCCCAGTTATATTGCAGCAAATTGCGGATCTGCCATACCATAAGACTATCAAAGTCTCTAGACTTTTTGTCTATCAGCATCTTCACTAAATCTTTTGCATCAGACTCAATAATGACCTGTCTGAATCCAAAATCCCAAGCTAAGTTCAAGGCTTTAAAAATAGCCCAGGTCTCCGCTTCTACCACACTACACTCACCGATCTGAGCTGAGAATCCCACAATCCATTTTCCAGTATGATCTCTGATCACTCCTCTACATCCTGCTCTCTTGGATCTTTTTGCTACTGCTCCATCGACGTTCACTTTCACCCAACCTTCTGGTGGGCAAGACCACATGTTAGGCTCTTCCTGTTCCTGCGTTAAACAGCCTCGCTGCTTTGAATCCTTCAGTGTGATAAAATTCCTCCAGGTATATCTAATCATGCTTGTTGGGTCTGTAGGCTTTAAAAAATTAGGATTAAAAATGTCTTCATTTCTCCACAACCATAATTTACATACTGTAACTCCCCATAACAGATCCCAATCAACATTTCCACCTTGGCTCAAATTTTCCTGCAAATTCAGAGCAATCTAGTCCTTTAGATCTTGGCTGAAGAATCTATGACGATGGGACTAGTCAATAAATTTATTCCATACGTATTGAGCATAAATACAGTCCCTCAATACATGCAAAGTAGTTTCAACTTCAGTACCACAGTAGTGGCAAAAAGAAGAGCACTGAGACCATTGACTTCGCCAGAGATTAGTAGGAAGCCTATCACGAAAAGCCCTCCATATGAAGACCCGTATCCTTTCTACTCCCTTCCATTTCCAAATTCAATTATAGATAGAGCTGTAAAGGCTGTTTGGATTTTCTTCAATTTGAAAGTAAGCACTTTTAAGATTAAAATTTCCAGATTTTGAATGTTTCCAGATGATAAAATCATCCCCCGCAGCCTGCAAAGGAGGTAGCAAACTTGTCAGTCTTCTTAATACTTCTGGTTTAACCACCGTAGCTAAAGCTTGCCAATTCCAAGTATTGTGATCTACCCAATCAGCAACCACGCTATCCTTTTCTACTAAAGATAGCTCTCTTAAGCACATGTCATTAATTTTTTTATCAGAAAACAACCAGAGGTCATTGAAAAACTGAATTGACTTCCCATTTCGGAGTTGCCAAATAGCTCCATTGTCTATCACATTTTTCTGCTGACAAATAAACTTCTACAACTGTGAGTCTCCTGGGAGAGCTGTAAGTAAATTAGTCTCATTTTTTAGCATATACTTTTTATTTAAAATTTCTGACCAGAGTCCTTTTTCTCCAATAATCAGTCTCCAAGCCAGCTTCGATCCATAAGCTGAGTTAACAGATGAGAGTCTCTTAAAACCAAGGCCATCATAAGACTTTGGCAGAGTAATATAATTCCATCCCATAGGGTGGTAGCCTTGTTTTTCTTGGTTGTGGCCCCATATGAAATTTCTTTGCAGCTTTTCCACTTCATCACAAATTTTCTTAGGCACCTGGGAAACTTGCATAGGGTAGAGTGGTATAGAGCTCATAACAGATTTTGCTAATGTGATTCTACCGGCTATAGACAAGCATTCAGCTTTCCAGTTAGCCAGTTTAGTTCTCACCCTGTCAACAATGTATTGGAATTTTTCAGTTGTCTTCCTAGTTCGGATAAGAGGAAAACCCAGATATTTCCCTATCTCAGTAGATGTTTTCATTTGAGTAATAACTCCTATCTTCTTTTTCTGATTCTGCTCAACTCTATGAGAGAAAAACATAGAAGATTTACTCCTATTCACATGTTCACCTGAAGCTTTAGAGAATAGATCGAGAATCTCCATCATACAAGCAGCCTGGGATTCAGCAGCAACCCCAAACAAAAGAAGGTCATCCGCAAACATAAGGTGGGAGACAACTGGTCCATTACTAGTGACATATATGGGTTTCCATGTGCCATCAATTACTGCATCACATATCATATGAGATAATTTGTCCATACATAACACAAAGAGGAGGGGGGATATAGGATCTCCTTGACGGAGACCTCTTTTTGGAGCAAAGTATTCAGTCTTAGACCCATTCCACAGGACATTATAGGTGGCAGAGGTCACACAGCTCATCACAAGATTTACAAAATTATCTTCCATTCCAGCCTCTTGCAAAACCTTCTTGAGGAATTCCCAGCTAAGCCTGTCAAAAGCTTTTTCCAAATCTATTTTCATTGCAACCAAACCTTTCTTCCCTCTAGCTTTATTCATGATATGGAGAATTTCTTGCCCAATTATAATGTTATCCTGAATATGCCTCCCTTTTATAAAGCTAGCTTGGAAAGGAGAAATCAAGTCATCCATCACCAACTTTAATCTTTGAGTTATAACCTTTGTAATACATTTATAATGGACTGAGCATAGAGAGATTGGTCTAAAATGAGCCACAATTTTAGGATTTTCTCTTTTCGGTATAAAGAAATTAGAGTCTTATTTGAGTCTGCGATTGAAAGATCTCCCTGGAAGAATTTTTTCACAAAGCTACAGACAGTAGGGCCTACAATCCTCCAATTATGCTGAAAGAATATTGGAGAAAACCCATCATAACCTGGGGCTTTATAAGGCCCCATCGAAAACAAAGCATCTTTGATCTCCTCATCTGAAGGAATGCTACTAAGACCGCTTACAATAGAGTAATCTATGACAGGAAACTTCGTTTTGGTTTCAAGAACCGTATTATCAACATCTTCCATAGCAAACAGCTGTTTGAAATAATTCACAATCAGACTTTTTAGATCAGATTCATTTGCCACCCAAATTCCTTGTTCATTTTTCAAAGATAGAATTCTATTCCACTTTCTTCTTTTGTGTGTCTTAAGATGGTAGTATCTTGTGTTCCTATCACCCTTAGTAACCCAATTCGATCTGGCCTTTTGAAACCATTTAATTTCTTCAAGCCTCAAAATTTCATCTAGCTCCTGTTGAAGATGTAATTCTAGTCTAGTTAAGAAACTAGAGTAAGGGTACACTGGAGACTGTTGAATTCCTTTCAGTCTAGCTAAAATAATTCTTTTCTATTTATCTCGATTTGTGAAGGGAGAAGAGTGCTACATTGCCGGTTGCCGCTGTACGAGTCCAGCTCACATAGATTTTAGCCCAGAAATCTAACCCCGGCCTGCATGCGCCTCCATGAGGAGTCCAGCCTATCCACCTCAAAGCTTGCCAACTAATCATTTTATTTTCTTTGTTTTTCTACGTAATAGTATTTTAACACACACTACACAAATTTAGAATAATTTATTAGCTTCTGTTCCAACACGACATGATCACAGTGAAATAAAGCAAGCTTCGACCAATCGCTCAAGATATGTTTGGATTGGCGTTGGCCAAAACTAACTTCTAACCCAGCTAATTTTTATAACTAAAGTTAGAGTAAAAGTCAATTATGGTATGTTTAGATAAGTGTTTTTAAAAAGTCAATTGAGAAAGTTGAAGATTGTTTGGATGATTAATAGAAAAGTTAATTTATTTGTAAAATAACTGAAAATAACATGAACTTTATTGAATAGTAGTGTTTGAAATTTTATGTTTTTAATATGATAATAATTTAAAAAATATGTAAAATCATTATGATAAAATATAAGTAGTTTATTTATGAAATTATAAAATAAAAATATTTGTTACGAAAAAAATTGAAAACATATTGTAGATAATTAATTAAATATACATAATGGACAAACATGAATATAAATTAAAATTAATTTGGTATAAATAAAAGCTCATTATGCTAACGAAAGAGATGAGACAGAAGAAAAAATATGATGGTAAATCTGGGATGCTCGTTTTTAATAATCACCGTTTAAAACTACAGTTTGAAAAGTGAGATTTTTATTTGTTGAAAGTCAGAAGTTGGTTGGAAAAGTTAATCCAGCGAAACAACAGTTTTTGTCTAACTCAGTTTGTAACCTCAATTTTAATATTTTTAATGAGCTTTTGGTGTTTGTAATTGTGATTGTTAGTGGATCGAATAGTTTAATATGAATGTAAATTAAAATTCATTTGGTCTGAATAAAAACTCATTATGCTAACGAAAGAAATGAGACAAAGGAAAAAAATGTGAGGGTAAATCTGAGATGTTTATTTTTAATAATCACCGTTTAAAACTATAGTTTGAAAAGTCAGATTTTCATTCGTTGAAAGCCATAAGTTGGTTAGAAAAGTTAATCCAGCCAAACAGTAGTTTTTGTCGAACTCAATTTGCAACCTTAGTTTTACTATTTTCAATAAGCTTTTGGTGCTTGTCACTGTGATCCAAACACGTTCTTAGTGGATCGAATAGTTTAGACACGTGGATAAATGGGGTGTCATTCTGTGCCAACCTGTCCATCTAACATTGAAAGTCTTCCGTCAACGACATTTGTCCATCTAACTTTGCGACCGCATGGCCGACTTCCCTATTTTCCTTCCCATCGAATGCTAGCAAAGCCAGTGCGTCGACGTCGTCTGCTCTCTCCGGAAACAATAATCAATAACAAACCCCCGGGCTATGTAAAAATAAACCAAAATTCTCATTTAAGCCTCGCTCAGTATTCAGATGTTAAAAATTAATTCAAGTTGCTTAAACTATAATAATATACAATAATAATAATATTATTAATAATAATAGATTTCAGGTTTTCGGATCCCCCAGGCAAGTTGCCAATGTTGAACCAAGACAAAAACGCCATCGAAAAGGCATTAGAAGATCAAGCTCTGGGAATATTAAATTATTTTGTCGATTGACATCTGCTTGTGGGGCAGCAAAAACAATAGTGTGGATATATTAAACTATTAAAAGACCAAGCTCCGGGAATATTGAATTAGTATGTGGTTTCTCACGGATTCCCCAACTCCGAACTTTTCACACAACAATGGAAAGCCATCGTTTCCCTCCCTCTTTTTCTAATTACCCCCCCGTGGCTGCATAGACTTAATTATTGGGAAACCAAGATGGGCGGTACAAGTAATTAGCATGACCTGGATTTTCGCTCCAATAAGGGGAAAAAAAGGTCAGGAGACGCCAGCTGATCCCTGAAGTTCGGCAAACATAAGCTGGAGTAAAAAAAAAAAAAAAACTAACATCACGACCTTTAATATTTTGGAAAGCATAATTTAAATTAAACAAATCAATAAAAATGTAAGAACCTTTGATAAATAAAGAGAATATATCATTTTAAAAATATGATCATGCACATATGTTGCTGAGTTACATATGGCATGACGTCACCGATTCGCCGCCTCAAGCTCGGAAGGTTTTGAATGGGTGATTTCTCTAGACATTCTTTACATTAAAATCAACAGAGGATCTTAATTTATTATTAATTGTTCCTTTAATTCGCCCTGTTTTCTAAAAAAAATAATTTGTGGTTCGGTGAACCATTCCGGATTATATTGGTTCAATGCCCCAACACGACTCTAAGAACATTGATCATAATCACGACTTTGACGTCAAAACATGATCTTGATAGTTTTTTTTTATGATAACCCAACTGCCTAAACCTCGGAGGAAAGCGAGCTGATTGTTGATCGTTGTAATCTGTTCTGATTTTGATTTTGTTTCCCAATTAAAGTTTCAAAACCATTACTCTTGATTTTTCAAATTTATTCCGTTTAATACTAATGTTAATTAATGCAGTTTGAAGAGGATTTGGACTCGGAATCAAAGTATTAAGTTTACTTATTTGGAGAGCTGGTGCGACATGGCAAAATTGCTGGGTAAGCTAATAAATGACCTGGACTTATGGTCAAAAAAGGAAGGAAACGAAGCTTCCCTCCTCTTCCACATCCCCGGCTCCGCCATACTGTATTAATTTGTCGATTGGCATTTACTCTCGGGGCAGCAAAAACTACAGTGTGGATATATTAAATTAATAAAAGATGAATATTAGGGGGTGTTTGGATGAAACCAAACCGTAGTTTTGAAGAATAGATTATGGGAGAATAGATTTTGTGAAAAAATGATTTTGAGAAGTAAGAGTGTTTGGATAGTTATTACCAGAAGCACTTTTTACATGTAAAAATTACCAAAAAGGGTATAAGTTAATATGATAATTATATAAGGGATAGATTTTATGATATATTTTGATTTGAAGAAATAAAATTATTAATGAAATAATTTTTAATAACATAATTAATAATATATAAGATAATATAATTAATACATAATTAATATGTGTGTATATATTTATAAAACATAATATTAAATATGTTTATAGAAAAATAATTTTTTTTGCTAACAGAAAAATATTAATTTTCTTTAAAGACTTTAAACATGAAATCTCATAACATTTTTTCACAATTAGTTTTTGTAATAACATACTACCTCCGATGTTTAATATAATTAATTAATTAATTGTCACCACATGTATATATATTCATAAAATATAAGAATAAAAATATTTTTAGAGAAGATGAATTATTTTGTTGTGCAATTATTTAAGCAAAGGAGGAAAGGAAGAGCAATTATCTGAGTGGGGCTATTTGGTCACCTGTGATGGGCCCACCGTAAGCTTCCAATAATTGGAGCCAAGAAGCAACTTTGATATGCTTCTGATAAAACCATGGTTTGGGGGTTCAAAACCATGGTTTGCCCCCAAACCATGGTTTCATATTTTCAGGAACTGTTTGGCTGACATTTTTCTCAAACCATGGTTTGGGATGCTTGCCAAACAGGCCCTTAAATTACAATGTGGCTGCTCCCCGATCCCAATTTCAGAACATTTCACAAAATGAGCGGAGCACAATAATGGGAAGCCATCATTTACGACCCTTTTTTTGTATCAGCTTGTTGGAAACCCAATCTGGGCGGAATGAATAACCAGTATGAGTTGGAATCATAAAATTACTGGCATCATGCCCTTCAATTGTTTTTGTAAACGTAATTCAAATTAAATTAGACTAATAAAAATGTAAAAGCACCATAATGGAGCAAGGAAGAAACCACAGGGCAAAACGATTAATGGAGCGGGGAAAGGACAAAAGGCAAATCATTTTCATATTGATGGATATAACGGATACATGATAATGCCCGCACATACCCAGTATGATGATGACACGTAGAATGGGAGAACGGCTCTACAATAAGCTATTGGACTTCTCTTCGGCTTTTTTGTTTTTTGGGGGGGGGGGATTGGCAAGCTATTGCTTGCTGGTTTCCGACGTCACAAGAGCGCATCCCGCGCCATCCTGGCCTTCGACATACCACTTGATGCGTTAACAAATATATGAAGAGAAGGGGGCAATAATTTTAAATAAATAAGGGTATTTATTTAAACCACAAAAATCATCAGAGTCAACTGACTAGCTTGTGTCTGCCCATTGACAAGTTTGACGCCAATTGCATTGGTTTTGCCTCTACGGTATAATATAATGAGAATGGAGAAGGAAGTCAAAGGTGATGGCGGCGAATAGGGATGCAGAATATAAAATAGATAAAAAGTTAAAAAGAAACACCGCCTCTTGGGCGCAAACTCTATAAATGGAGCACGTCTCCACACTCCTTTCATCCATCTCGTCGCCTGAGCGAGTCGAACTTGAATACAAAAAAATGGGTTCATTGGCGGCACCAGAGAAGCCTCACGCAGTGTGCATTCCATACCCAGCACAAGGCCATATCAACCCAATGCTCAAACTTGCAAAGCTTCTCCACTTTCGTGGTTTCCATATCACCTTCGTTAACACCGAGTTCAACCACAAACGCCTCCTCAAATCGCGAGGTCCAGATTCCCTCAATGGCCTCCCTTCCTTCCGTTTCGAAACCATCCCTGATGGCCTTCCCGACTCCGACGTCGACGCCACGCAGGACATACCTGCCCTCTGCGAGTCCACCAGCAGAACCTGCTTGCCTCCCTTCAGAGACCTCCTTCACAAACTCAACAGCTCCCCGGACGTCCCTCCCATTACCTGCGTGGTTTCTGACGGTGTCATGAGCTTCACGCTTGATGCCGCTCGTGAACTCGGCATTCCAGAGGTTCTTTTCTGGACTACTAGTGCCTGCGGGTTTCTCTGTTATGTTCATTATAGCCACCTCATCGAGAAGGGCTTGACACCGCTCAAAGGTAAACTTTGATGCCGGCTTTATGGTTTATGTGGAATTTAGAGAGTAATCAACTGTTATCAACTAAACCCTATTGTTCCGTGTTGACTTTTGCAGACTCCAGCTATCTAACAAATGGTTACTTGGACACTGTGATAGATTGGATACCAGGAATCAAGGAAATCCGTCTGAGAGACATCCCAAGCTTCGTCAGAACCACAAACCCAGAGGAATTTATTCTGGATTTTATAACAGTAGAGTGCGAGAGAGCTCAGAGAGCATCGGCCATCATTTTGAATACGTTCGACGCTCTGGAGCATGACGTCTTGGAAGGATTATCCTCCATTTTGCCTCCTGTCTACTCCATCGGTCCCTTAAATCTACTCATAAACGATGTCACCGACAAAGACTTGAAGTCAATCGGCTCGAACCTCTGGAAGGAAGAGCCAGAGTGTCTGGAATGGCTGGACACCAAAGAACCCAACTCCGTGGTGTACGTGAACTTCGGGAGCATCACAGTGATGACAAATGAGCAATTGATAGAGTTTGCATGGGGACTTGCCAACAGCAACCAAACCTTCTTGTGGGTTATCAGACGCGACCTTGTCGGAGGTGACAACGCAGTTCTTCCTGCAGAATTCGTACAAGAGACTAGACACCGAGGACTACTTTCAAGCTGGTGCCCACAAGAGCAAGTTCTAGCTCACCCTTCAATCGGAGGGTTCTTGACGCACAGTGGATGGAATTCGACGGTGGAAAGCATGTGCGGGGGAGTGGCGATGGTATGTTGGCCGTTCTTCGCTGAGCAGCAAACCAATTGTCGATTCTCGTGCAAGGAATGGGGAATTGGGTTGGAGGTAGACAGCGACGTGAAGAGGGAAGGCGTGGAGAGGCTTGTGAGGGAATTGATGGAGGGGGAAAAGGGGAGGGAGATGAAGGAGAAGGCGACGGAATGGAAGAAATTAGCGAAGGAAGCTTGTTCTGGCCCAGCTGGATCTTCGGTCCGGAATTTGGACGCCATGGTTCAACAAGTTCTTCTGGCCGAGACTAAGTGCTAGTTGGATATTACCGTGTCCCTTTGTGTTTGTTTCGCTTGTACGTTCCTCATACGGTCATACGCCTGTCGGTTTGACTTTCTGCATTCCTTCCATTTCTCACAATGTGATTTTTTTATTTGAAAAAATTGAATTTATCTTGTTAAATAAGCTAACTCCCGATGTATGGCAGAAAGGTGGGACGATCTTTCTTTCTTGTCTTTGGTCAGTTCGAATCGATCATCGCATTGAACTTTGAACACCGCCAGATTCAATATTTTGAATAATATTTTTAATATTAAGTAACACAGAGGAATGTCGGAAAAAAACTCAAGTCAATGAGGTAAAAATTTAGTAGTTGACAGAGTATAATAATACCATGCAATTCATGCGGGTAACTCGATTTATTGGGCAGTAAAGATTGTTTGTGTTTTTAATAATATTGGTTGTTTTGGCTAAAATGAAAAGAATGATATCTTTTACATTTTTAGAAAATAATCTTTGTATAAACGTTAAATAGTATACTTATAAACTTGGGTCATCTAGATAATGAGCATGCCCGGTTATCTTCGCCATTTCTAATGCTGCTAACGAATGAATTCTGGGATTCGGACACGAATAAAAAATTCAGCCTACATATCCCAGTGAGTCTCGAATTCTCTTCTGCGCCTCAGTCATAGTATTTTTTCATAAGATGAAAAAAAAAATATAGTACAAAATTTTCTGATAGAAAATTCATGTTCCAGTGGAAAATTCATTCGTGGCGGGGGATTGGTGTAGCAATTGAGGTTGAAATCCGCTTGAAAAAGTTTAGATTCTATCAGATTAAAATTAATCTCGTGTTTGTGCCTTTGTAATAGCATAAATATCTGAAACAAAAATTATTCGAAGAAGGGTCTTGTGATCTCAAATAAATATATGAGAAAACATTTTTTTAGGTGCTTCTTAGGATTTTCAATCATCCATGTCGAAAAAGAATTGGCGCGTAAAGAGCGTATATGTTAATAAAATATTAATCCAAATAAGTGGCTTATGTTATTTAAACTGTCCCCCTGTTTTAATCAATAAAATTAGTTAGGGCAGTCTTTTCAAATTTCGATTAAACAAGCACGAGATCTGTAGGAAAACCATTTCATCTTATTGAAAAGTTCCCCTGTAATAAATTCAATTTTCTGGAGGGTTCAGTGTCGGCGCAGGAACAAGCATAATGGCGGTGCATGAATATAGCATTTTGCTGAGCGTGGGGTTAGAATGTTTTATTCATTAACGGAGGGGAAGGATTATATATATAAGCTCTGGAAGTAATTTTTGTTTTGGATGCTTTCGCTGAATACCTCACAATAACGTATGAAGTTTTCAAATCCTACAGTTTGAGAAACAGGAGGTTTCAGTTTCAGGTCCTCGGTGTTGCCGATGAGGGTGAAGAATACTGGTCGAGATGGTACAGTCAAAGATATTTTTCACCGAAACGAAAAGTCAGAGGGCATATCTTCCTGACGCAACTTCTAGTATATACTACGTCTAATTTTAATATAAAAATTTATTTGATTTTTATTGTCATTCAAAATATAAGATACTAACTTATTTTGTTATTTATATTTATATATTTTTTTAAAGTAGTTTTTTAATAATGATACTTCTAGCCAATACACTTGATTAGTAGGGATGTTTTAAAAAAAATAAAATATATTTATTACAAATAACTAATTTAACTTCTTTTCTTAACCTACTCAAATAGTTAACTAGCTCTTATATTTAAAACCGGAAGGAAGTAGTATATCCTTTAAGTGCCTACAGGGCTGACTGTGAGTTCTCCTGGAAAAAAAAACCTGCCTTTGAGTATTTTTTATGATTAATATAATTTTTAGTGTTTTAAATTTGTTTTTATTTTAATTTTAGTCTTTCAAATTTTAAATTAGAAGTTTTTTTAAATTTTAAATTAGAAGTTTTAGTTCTTGATAGGATAAAATAATCTAAATTTTTATTAACTTATAAAAGTAAATGTTATAAATAAAAAAAAATTGAGGAATTAATACTTATGATTTAAAATTTAAAATATTAAAAATTTGACTGGGAAAGAGCATGATTACGCTCATGACCCCTTTCTGTACCATTCGGTGTTTTTTTTGGTACTTGCGACCAGTTTGAAAAGAGCGAAAAGTGGGGGAAGACGGGAAAGGAGGAGCCATTCGCGCGCAAGGCGCGATTATCGCAGCGACAAGAACGCGGGAGAGGACAGAGAATAGTGATTAGGCCGTACTCCTCTATATTTTTATTATAAATTTTAAATAAATAATAAATAATTAGCTAAAATTAATTTAAAATAATAAATAAATTAAAAATATATTTTGATTTTTAAACATATCCTTATAATAATAATAAAGTAAAAAATAATGAAAAAATATATATAAAAGCAGGTGATAAAAAATAATTGAAAACAACATTAAAAAATTACGTTAAATATCAAGACAAATTTAAATTTAAATTTATAAAACACATCATAACCCTTCTCAAATTTAAAATTTGTATATGGCAGCAGAGTGTCAAAAAGTAGGAAATGGAATTAGAAGCTAATACTGAATTGATAACCCACGTCGATTTCAATGGAAATGATGTCATATCAGATAGAAAACCACACCACTTTCTTCCCAGCCAGGGCGGCCGGCCGCCGCCAACACTTTGATTTCGGTGTCGTCGCATTCAACACATGCGTAGATGCACCAGGGCTAGTAATATATATTGAGTCTCTGGCTCAACTTACCAATCTGTCATTGTCATTAGGATTGAAAACAGATTAGGTCAGGTCAGATTTCGCTCTTAACAGGCTAGGTCTGTATTGAAGTCTGTTAGCTTGAACCTAGCCTGTGCCTTATGACAGGCCTTATATTCAGCCTGGCCTGAAACCTGTTAAAAAGCCTGTATTTTCTTAAAAAATTTTAAACTAATTTAAAATTACAATAATTCAATCTAAATTATCTAAAATACAAACATAAAAATTATTTAAAATATTTAAGTGAAAATATTTAATATTCAAATGGTAGTATATTATTTTGTAATTTAAGTGAAAAATATTTAATAACTTGAAGAGAACATGTAGTTAAAAAAGTCATAATACAAGGGACAAACATAAATCAAATTCATAGAGGGGTTATTTCTATTCTCAATTGTTGATGATGTATATTAGGAAAACTGAGTAGTTTTGCATACATAAATAAAAGTAAAAAATAACAAACATGAAATAACAATAAAGTGCATATTAAAGAAATCATCATTTAAGGTATACTGAAGAGTAATCCAAACATGGTCTTATTCAGGATAAAAATATGGTATTAGACATGTTACAATATTAATCAAAACATGGTATTATTGTAAAAAAATTAGTTATAAATTATAATTATAATATTAAAAAAAAAGTAACAGGCTCAGGCTACCTAACAAGCTTAACGAGCTTCTTAAAGAGCTTGGGCTTGACCTATTAAGAGAAGCAGGTCTTTAAAAAGGCTTGCACCTGCTTTAATTTGGAAATAGGCCAAGCCACAGATCCTTAACATGCCGCTTGGTCTATTTCCAACCCTACTTGTCATAAGATAGTGGGTTGGATTAAAAAAATACAGACCATCTTGATGCATTCTTTTTTAGCCCGCACCCATCAACTCACAGTCCACCAGCCTGTTTTTTTTTTAAAAATTATTTTTGTTTACAATTTTTATGTTAATTCTAATAAGACAATGTCTTATCATTTTCATTTATTTTTTCGATACAAAAGAGGGTCAAGCCCAATTACAGAAAACTAAACAAAATGGGGAATAAATCCCAAGCTCTCTTTTTCCACAATATCCTTAAGGTTCAAAGGACAGATCTCATAGAATGATGTCGTCTCAATTCCCTGCTTTGCTAAAACGTCCACCACGCTATTGCAAGTTCTCGGCACATGAGTCAACTTTGCTTCCCAAGAACTCCGAAGCAAGTTTCTAATCTGGATAAGCATCAAACTACTATTCTGAAAGGTGTCTTCTTGTAAGAGTTTCCCCACCACATCTTTTGCATCAGATTCAATAATAATCTTCTTGAAACCAAAGTCCCAAGCCAATTGCAGACCCCTGAATAAAGCCCACTCCTCTGCTTCATAAGCGTTGCATCTTCCAATTTTAAAAGAGAATCCCACTATCCACTTCCCTTCTGAATTCCTCAGAACACCCCCACACCCTGCTTTAGAGGACTTTAACTCCACAGCTCCATCAACATTTAATTTCACCCACCCACAAGGCGGAGGACTCCAACCAGTGTTAATGGGTGTCATATTTTTGTCTATCCCATCACTTCCAGCTTGCAAAACGTAATTCTACCATCAATGTTTAAGTGCTATAACAGGATTTCTAGGCCTCTCAAAATCATTTTCAAATATTGCTTTATTACACCAGCTCCATAACTTCCAAACAATCACTCCCCACACAAGATCCCGGTTTCCAAGTTTCGTACTCACTCCCTGCAGTTTTAGATTTGTTGAAAACCAATCCCTTAGAGATAGAGAGAAAAAAGAGTCAGCATACCCAGGATCAATTAAGGCCAACCATATTTGCTTTGCATAAGTATAGTCTCTTAGGATATGCAAGGTATCCTCATTTTCATTGGGGCACAAAGAACACTTCGGGGAAGATGAGGTCCAGCAACTCCTCTAGCTATTTGTTGGGAGTTTATTGTTGAAAGCCCTCCATAGAAAAACTCTAATCTGCTCAGCTCCTCTCCATCTCCAGATGAACTTATAGGTTGGGTGATAATGATCTTCTGGATTTTGTTCTAACAAAAAGTAGGCACTTTTGATAGAAAAGATCCCGTTAGGGGAGGCCTTCCAATAAATGAAATCAGTACCCATTTCCTCCATAGGTGGAAGAATACTAATCAGTCTTTGAATGACTTTCTCGTCAACTATAGCGCCTAACTTCTAAATATTCCAGCAGTGACAAGAGTGTCCAGTCAGCAACAACACTTCCTTCTTCTTCACTAGAACTAGGCCTTCTACACATAGAGCTAACAGCCTTATCCGGGAAAAGCCAAAAATTAGTGAAAATTTTCACTAACTTACCATCTCTAACCCGCCATTGAATTCCTTTCTCTGCAAGGTCGCTGCATTCGCAAATAAAGCGCCATAATTTAGAATCTCCTTGCTGGTAATGGAAGAGGTTTTCCTCATTAGTCAAAAGGTATCGCTGACTTAAGACATCAGACCAAAGCCCTGACTCTCTAGTTAACAGCTTCCAGACTAGTTTAGCACCACAAGCCTTGTTCATGGAAGTAAGTTTTTTGAAACCTAAACCACTATGTGATTTGGGGAGTGTAATTTAATGCCACCCAATTGGGTGAAAACATCTCTTCTCACTGTTATGTCCCCAAATAAAATCTCGTTGCAGTCTTTCTATTTTGTAGTAAATTTTTGCTGGGATCTTCACTACTTGCATAGGTAAAGAGGAACAATACTCAAAACTAATTTTGCAAGTGTAATTCTTCTTGCCATAGATAAGCTCGCTGCCTTCCAAGATGATAGCTTTAATCTAACTCTGTCAATAATGGAACGGAAAGTGTCCGTAGGTCTCCTTCCTCTCAAAAGTGGGAAACCAAGGTATTTACCAATGTCACTGCTAATCCTCATCTGCGTAATCTCCTTGATTCTTGATTTTGTCATAGCATCAACTCTAGGAGAGAAGAAAATCGACGACTTACTTTTACTCACCAATTCTCTAGATGCTTCACAGAAAATATCAAGACACTGCAACATGCAATAAGCTTGCTCCTCAGAGGCAGGTCCAAAAAGCAAGAGATCATCTGCAAACATTAGATGAGAAACATAAGGTCCATTTCTAGTAACTCGAATTGGCGTCCATTTCTGCTCATTAACCGAATCACATATAATATGAGATAATCGATCAATGCATAAAACAAACAAAAGTGGCGAAATTAGGTCTCCCTGTCTGAGCCCCTGCTGTGGGATGAATTCATTGGTTAATTCACCATTCCAAAGAATGTTGTAACTCACAGTCATGACGCACGACATAACTAGATTGATGAAGCCCTCCTCGAACCCAGCATCAATTAGGACTTGCCTCAGAAAAGACCACTTGATCCTGTCATATGCTTTCTCAATATCTATTTTCATAGCCATTAGACCTTTCCTCCCTCTGGATCTGTTCATGATGTGGATGATTTCCTGTGCTATAATTATGTTATCTTGAATATGCCTCCCTTTGATGAAGCTAACTTGGAAAGGAGATATAATCTCATTCATTACATCCTCAAGCCATCTAGTGATGATCTTAGCGATACACTTATAATGGACCGTGCATAAAGAAATAGGTTGGAAATGGTACACTCCCTCCGGATTGTCCCTTTTCAGAATCAAGGAGATCAGAGTTTTATTTGCCTCACCAATTCCAGAATTCCCCAAGAATATGTTTTGCACAAAACTACAAACAGCACCACCAATTACCTTCCAGTTCTTCTAATAGAAAACAGGGGAAAACCCATCAATGCTAGGAGCTTTAAAAGGTCCCATAGAGAAAATTGCCTCTTTAACCTCCTCGTCCAGGGGAACCGCGTTGAGATTAGTTCGTATCACTTCCTCAAGTATGGGGAAATTCGTTACAGTACAAAGATTATAACCCCCATCCGAATCAACATCATAAAGTTTTTTGAAATAGCTAAGAACCATATTTTTTAGCTCAGTTTCATCTCCAATCCACCCACCAAGAGTCCAAGATCATTCTTCAAAGCAGCGACTCTGTTTCTCTTTCTTCTCACACAAGTCTTGAGATGATAATATTGAGTGTTCCTATCACCTTTAGTGATCCATCTAGTTCTGGCTTTTTGAAACCATTTCACTTATCATTTTCATTTAAATTATATATAACTTTATATTTTGTCAGAGATTTTAATTCTAAATTTGATTTCTCATTTTTTATTGTTTTATTATTTTTACAATAAAACAATTATTAACAATAAATTATATATTTATATTTCAACTTTTGAGATTAATTTAATTATATAATTATATGAAAATGTAAGAACATGAAGAAATTGGTCTATAAAAATTTATAATTTAATTTAAAAAAATTAAATATATGTGTAAAAAAAATAAAAAAAAAAGATGGAGGTTGACATGTCAATCCATCAACCCGCCTTGTTTGAGTTTGTAAAGAAGTGATCTTTTTAAGACCAACCCGTATAGTCTCGAGCTCGGCCAGTCCATTTTATCGCCTCTAAGACGCAAGAACTGCACAAAAATCCCCGGGGATGCACGGCCTCGTTGAGGTAACGAGAGCTATTTTACACTCTTTCTCAGAATCATCCGTCTATCCCCACTAGTATTCCATTTTTTGACAAAAACAAAATTCCCAGAGCATATGTATATTGTACTATCTCCAGTCTTAAATATAAAAACTAGTTGATTAATTTGAGTAAATTAAAAAATAAATTAAGTTAGTTGTTTGTAATAAATATATATTATCTTTCCTAAAACATCTTTATTTATCAAGTTTGTTAGTTAGAATTATCATTATTAGATTATTATAAGGACTATCTTAAAAAACAATAAATAAATATAAGAGATAAAATAAATTAAAATATTGTATTTAACACTAAAATAAAAATTAAACAAAATTTTATATTAAAAACTGAAGGTGATACTTGTACAAATAACATTTGTTTTCGCCCATTCAACCACTACCACCCCCCAAAATGGACGGGCAGAATTGATACCCTGTCACCATCCCAAACTTACTTGTCCAGTTTAATATAAAACATTAAAAATAAGAAATAAAAATTATAGTTGGAATTAAAAAAATTTATTAAAAAGTTATTTAATATGAATACCAAATGGGACCATTAGATCTAGATCTGGTTCAGATTTTTTTTTCATTTTTTAAATAATTAATTTGATGAGTATATTTCAAAAAAAAAAAAGAAATAATTAAAACTATTAAATTTAAACTGTCCAGATTTAATCTAGACAATTTAGATTGCTTAT
Source organism: Neltuma alba (assembly GCF_004799145.2). Classification (NCBI taxonomy): domain Eukaryota; kingdom Viridiplantae; phylum Streptophyta; class Magnoliopsida; order Fabales; family Fabaceae; genus Neltuma; species Neltuma alba. The sequence continues at coordinate 232,805 of NW_021637049.1, forward strand.
CAAGTGATAAGCGCTCTCCAAAACTGGGTTCATTTTTAAACAAACGAAAGTTCAACTTTATTCTATAACTACTTTAAACTCTTAATTGCAGGACTTATTTTATTACAAGAATCAGTTTCAGTACTCATAGCTATAATGAATACTATGATACTTATCGTTATGGTAAAATTCATATCATTTAGATATAGTTTTAATGGTCTAGATTTAAAATTTTTAATTAATAATTTTTAAATAAAAAATTATTTTTAAAAACTTATAAAAGATTATATTTATTTTGGATTATTTACTTGTTAAAGAAAAATTTTTTTAAAGCAAAGATATAAAAAATTAAATCTCAATCATTCATATTAAATTTAAATAATTAAAATTTGATGAGTATCATGATACTTATTATTATAATGAGTATCAAAACTGATCCTATTTTTAGAACTCAAGGAAAAGACCCCTTACAACTCGGGCTCGCATTAAGGGCCTGTTTGGTTTGAGGGGAGGGAGGGGTAGGGGAGGGAGGTTTCATCTTCACCTTATTTGGTTTGATTAAAAAGGAGGGGAGGGGAGGATATTTAATGATCCCTTGTTTGGTTCAAGGAGGGGAGGGGAGGGATAGTAATAATCAATTTATCATTTGACTCTTATATATTAGTTTATGTTTTTTATTGATATATTATATAAATTAATTTACATCTTAACTTAAATCATATAATTTAATAAAAATTCAATCTTATCATGTTAATATGTGTATTAAAAAATTGGTACAGTAATTTTTTATTCTAATTAATATAATAATATATTTAAAATAATCAAATTAACAAATTTTATATGCTCTAAAAAAATGAAATTTTATTCTCTTTAGGCTATCTTTTTTTCCAGCTTTAAAATATATTTAATAAATAATATATTTATAAAAAACAATTAATTTTATAATATTACAATTTTTTATTTAAGTAATTTTTTATTTTTAAACAATTTTTATAATATATTTTTAATTATAATAATGTATATATTTTTTATTTTTTTACTTAGGATAATATATTTTTTATTTGAAATAAATATTATAATAATATATTTTATGGGTAGAAGTGAAATGTTAAAAAAAACTATAAGGACATAATGGTCTAAAATTTTGGCTCCCCTCCAAAAACCTCCAATTTGGAGGGAAGCCAAAATGGGAGGAGGGAGGGGAGAGGAGGGGACATTTTAACTTCCCTTTCTTTCAGAATTTTTAACTAAATGAGGGGAGGGGTTCATTTCCTCTCTCCTCCCCTCCAACCAAACAAACCCTTAAAGCAGACGGGCCTTATGGGGAGGGAGGGAGGGTCGTTATTTTTATTCCTCCCCACGCCCGGTTGGGCCTGAGCGTAAGTAAACCTAACGTGTTAAGCTCAATGCGCCATGTCCCGTTCTGAAAACGAAAAAGTAATAAGAGAAAAAAGGCGTGGAGTTTTATTGCTCAAATTTTCTACACTGTACAGCAAATATCTTGATAAAATTCTTTTTAAAAAAAACAGACATATTGTTTATGATCTCTTGTCTTAATTATAAGATCTTATTTTATAAATGAGGTCTCATAATTAGGATAGAAGGTAGTATTTGATTTTTTGCATACAGATTTTCAGTCCCTGATTAGGGGTAGCTAGTTGAACCTAATTAATCACAGGAGTCTAATTCGACTTTTCTACGCAAGGAGATTTCGTGTCGAAAGCTCATATAATGGGCTCGTTTGCGTACCCGCTTAACCTAGATCTGCCTCTTCGCAAGTCTACCAGGCCACTCAAACTCACGAGCGAGTCTTGAGCTACCCATGTGATCGGACTATCGTCATCAACACAACCTTCTCTCCAACTAAAACCTTCTGCGCAAATTGCTGCTAATCTCAACAATGATTAATCGGACAAATCATAAAAGAAGCAGGCCGTCCACCCTCTACACATGATGGTTGGATACGTTCATTCCATTAGTTTTTAACTAGAAAACGCGATTTAATTATTTAACGATGTACTAATTTAGTGTAAAAATATATATTCAAAGGCCACGAAGAAAATGACTAATATTGCTGGCAAAAGCACGAGTCTGATGAGGCCTTATGCTTCGAGACCTTGAAGGCCTGAAACCAGAAGGTAACGCGCGGTCCGTACTTAATGTGAAGGAAAATGAACCATCTATCAGATGGCATCGGAGGAAGAAGAGAGAGGGTAATGAGCAGAGCCAAAGGCTTTGATATGGTCCTTAAGCGACCTCTTGTGTTTAAAGTCAGAGCCACAGACACAAAGCCATCGCTTGCCACAATTTTTCTCGTGAGTTCTCCAGTCGCCCTTCACCGCCAATGTCTTGCCACACCTGCGACACATAGAGGGCTTGCTTCCGTGCTTCCTCTTGTAATGCGTCTGCAGCGTCCTAAAGTCCTTCAGAGGCTTTGCCCTCGGGTGCTCTATGTTGTTCCTGCATCCTCTCGCGCAGCAATAGCATGGGATGTCCAACAACGGCCTCGGATGTGTTCTTTTCAGCGACTCTGGTCCTCTTCGGTACTGTGATCCATGTCCCCACATATGCATCTATTTTTCCTCAATTCAATTCCCCACCATTTTCATCAGTAGTCGATCAGCAATATAATTCTACTAGAACATATAATCGAGCTTCTACTCAGCACTCTAACGTTTAGACCTAGCTACATATATATGTGCTTGCCAAGGAACATGTCATTTCCTCTATTCTAATCTTTATAACAGCTCAAATTATACATGTGTTTGTTTATATATATATATATATATATGATTCAAGGAACGTTACTGTACCTGGAGATTGTTGTAGCGGTTGAAGGTTTTGAGGCAGACGGGACAAGAGAAATGACTGAATCCGATGAGGATTTGTTCTTGGGTTGGTATCCAGTAATTGCCAGGTACTTGGACTTCACTGATAGCTCCGTTTGGACCTGCAGAATCAGTACCGGAATTATGGGGGAGTCCTATGTGTAGGGCTACCGTAACGTCCTCCTCTCCAGCATCATCACGAGTCGTAGGGTTAGGTTTTGAGCTAAATGGAGTTGAACCAAGGAAGCTGCTCAGTAGAGGTAGGGGCTGAAGCTGATGACTCGCCCGGTTCATGGCAGGCAAAAGTTTGGAGTCAGTAGGATCATCACGTGAAGAAGGGAGGCAATAAGACATACATATTGGATCTGAGGGCTCCATCACCTAGCTATATTATCCTCTCTGATTTTATTAGAGCAGTGCATGTTGGAGCTTATAAGAATCTGGGGGTTTTATAGCGAATACACCCTCACACCGGATAGATTGGAAGCTAATGAAACTTTGGGATGGAGGAGAAGTGAGAGGGAAAATAGGGTAATGATAGGGGCTGGAGAATATTACAGTTGAGTGAAAAGAGCCTTTTATTGAGAGGCTCATTATTTCCTCCTGTATGTCCTCTTTTTCAGTTTTAGGCTTGGATAGGATATACCTTAAATTCCGTGGCCCGCCTCTCCCAAACTTAGCATCAATTCCAGAGCAGTGGATTTCAAATCTAGGGCAACTTAGTTTTATTTCTAGTTAGCTCCCAACACTCAACATTCTCATTCATTACTGGGAGCATGCTCAATTTCATTTCTATTTCAGGTTTTGCAACATATAGAGAGATTCTTTCATTAATGTCTAGTGTTTCCAACATTGTATCCCTCATTATTCCATCCATCAGTCTTTTATAACGATTGCAGTTTACATATATGACAACTCTAAATTCTCGTTATAAAATGAAAAATCATTAATACTCAACAATCTAAGAGAAGTTGAGTCAATAAATTGATGTACATTCCATTTTACTTGCATCATGTATCTTATATATGAAATGAATAACGTATAATATTGTATCGGTGAGTCCAGGAACGTTACTCGATCATCAATACATAATAAATAATATTTCCACATTTGTGAAGATACGTATACTTAAATGGTCGCGTTAACTTCCTCAGACTGCCTTTCTGCTAACTACTGGCCGGCACTCCGCAGTATGAAAAGGTTACCAGTGGAGCTCAGCGTAATCATTGGGCTTTAGGGTTAGTTATTTTGAAGGGGAAAAACTCTAACTCGGCCCAATCCAACATACAAAATAGAGCTGAAATGTAAGAATTTCAGATGATAACTCCTTGGAAGCCTTGGATGGCCGAAAATTAAACGGAAAAAAGAACCTTTTAAATCATAAGTTTAGATCATGGGGATGCCAATGAGTCTCCTCGAGGAAATATCTGATTAAAGGCTGGATGAGTTCATAGACTCCGGTAAGAGCTATATAAATTGGCTCGAAGCTTCTTGTTGAGGACAATGCCTTTCTTATTCATTTGCTCATGGTACAATGTTGATGCAAGACTTAGCTCTCATATAATGGGATAATAATGGAACTTAAAAATGGAATTGAATAATTAGTAAGAATAATTTTAAGGTCTTCGAAAAGAAGGGAAAGGGGATGAATTAGGAACTCTGCACGGAGTTGTTGATTAGTCCATCTGTTGAGCGCGAGAGCTGTGGGAAGCACATGCGATCTGCGAAAACCATTATTGCCTAAAGCTACAACTTTGGACCCCCCAAAAAAAAAGAAAGATATATTACGGGAAGAGATGACGAAGAATTAATGTGTGATGAAACTGTGAAGATTATACAGTTGAAACTTAACTTTCAGCAGGTGTCTATATTTATTAGTTTTTCCCTTGGCTATTCGGACTTTCCGATGAAGCTGCCGTAACTACTCCAGCTGCGGTCTCGGAGGAAGTACGCTGCTGAGTCTGTGACTCTGAATCTGAGACCACGAATCATAATAAACAGTAATCAAATTAGAATAACTTAAAAATGTGTTTGATCTCGAAACCTAGCTATACTTGTCCAAATAAACCGCCTCGTAAACTAAAATTCTTGCACATATGATAAACAAAAGGACGAAGAAAGAAATTAGGTTTATAAATATGGTTTCGGTTTTTGAGCTGTGTGGGTTTAAAAAACTTACAGCGGTCAGAAGCAAGTAACATGCATTGTGGGCCAATGAGTGGGAAGACCACTTGACTGCATCTAAAAAGAAATAACCACTCTATTTGGTACTGATATAAACCACATGCATTCACTGCTACTTTACACATTAGCTATGACCCTTCTTCCACTGTCATTGACCCACTTTACATTATAAGTTTGATGCCACAACCGAGACAGCTCATTCACATGGGGTTGGGATTGCCCATGTGGACCCCCCACCTTCCCCACATGTCAAACCCAAACCACAATATATATTATGTGTCAGTAAGTGCATCAAAGACCCCCCCACCCTTCACTCCATTGCGTACGTTGATTAAGGTGTCTGCATATATGGTCTTATCATATGTAATTAATAATGGAGAACTAAAAGTGATGGGAAAGGTGAAAACTAAAAGGGAAGGGAATGGTACGTACCAGTAGAGGAAGGGAAGGGCTGCCTCAACAGTGTGGGTTGTCGAGGGGTACGATAAGCGGAGAACGAGAGATCCATGGGTGGGGGTGCGGGTGAGGGTGAAGGGTAAGGGTAGTAGAGATAGGATGGGGGTCCAGGTGTCAGGCGATGAGGCTGGGGCGTAGAATAAGAGGGCCTGGGTGGCTGCACAGAATACCCATAGTAATACGGGGAACTCACGCCCGATGAAGAAGCTCCATACATTTGCTGGTAGTATTGCGGCTGCTGAATCTGGGGGTTGTACAATGCCGCCTGTGCTCATAACGCCAATCATACGTTGCTACTGTTACTACTTTCACATCATTGAAAATAGAAACACTACAAAGTTGCTAATTCCACGGGGAGATGGAGAAAGAGAGAAAGATGCTTACTTGGTGGTACCCGTAATCAGCAGAGTAGGGAGAGTAGCTGCAAAAAAGAGACATTGAAAAGAATCCAGTGTGAGAAAATTTGACAAGAGTCTGCCAATTTTACTTGCATTATTGAAGCAATGACTCAAATATGGTATGCTTCTGTTGCAATACCGGTGACGTTGGTTCCCTAATTGAATGCATTCAGTTAAGTCGCCTTCTTATTATGGCATGCATCCCTTTGCTGAAGTTAATGATGTACTACTTCAGCGATGTCATTGATGGTCATATTTCTCATTTATTTGATCCTATATATACAAAATGCATTACTTCATTTGAAAATAGAAGCAGTTTGATTAATGGATGGACTGAAAGCAAAGGAAGGATGAGAAATGTATGCTTTTTTAAGAACAATAAAAAGCAGTTTGAAGGTATTAAAAGTTTTTAATCTAATTCCCCAGCGCGTGTGTCTGCTAATTTCTTCGTTTGTCTTCTTGCTTTTTAACTGTATTTTGTTTTACCAACTCGATGCATTCATTAGAAAACAATAACACCGCTGGTGAGAAAATGACTTGATGGTACAGAACAGTACTGTGAGAGCCGAGGGTGAAGAAAAATATAAAGAAAATAAATTACTGCTGGACCACTACGATTCTTGCCACGGATCGCATACCCGTTATTTGATCTGTAGTAGCCATCAGTATCGCCTGCATTTTTACTGATTACCATATATGAAATATCAATACTTTTATATACTACCAAAACAAACTTGTTTAAAAGATAAGGTGACAGAAAAATCAATTTATCTAAGAGACACAATTGATTTCGTGCATCAATCAGCTGATCTTGGCATAAAGGGAAGGCATGCTAGAGAGAGGGGATAATGATAAGGAAAGAGGCTAAGGGAAATAATGATGCATGGTGATAGAATTAGAAACCAAGAAATATTGCGAGATGAAGAGAGGATTAATGGTGATTTTGTAAAAAGGAGAGGGAGCTTCAGCCTTCAATTAATTTCGTACTTGGTATTACGATATTGAGGCTGACACTGATACCTACTGTAATTGGAGGGGGGAGCAGTCAAGCGTCATAGGTCGACAGCAATGTGTGTGCGTCTGAGCGTCTATATGCAGTTCTCAATTAATAGCATGGACCACTTCCTTTGACTGCGAGTGTTATGGATAATTAATACCTCCACTAAATGAACAAAGCTAACTCTACTCACCCATATGGCGGGTACATCAGCCCAGGCCCCGCCGCCGGAGGAGGCGGCGGCGGCGGCGGTGCTGCTGCTGCCGGAGCGCCACCGTATGATGCTGCACTCTGTGACGTGCTTCCGCCATGAAATGTATTCCTCCCTGCATTACCACCTAGCATCGTCATTCCAATAGCTGCAGTCTCAGTTTCAATTTTAACAGTAATAACTCTGGAATCCATAGTTCAAACAGTATAACAAATAGAAGGACATAGAATTGACAACCTCGGGGTGGGGAAGGTCGAGGCCGTCCCAGAGAAGCAATATTACAGTTGGATCTTCTTCCATCTATTATTGGGTTTGGATCAGCACAAGCTCTTCTGGCTGATTCTGGATCACGGAATGTTACCTGCTCATGAAAAAGATGAATACAAGAGCTAAAATCTTACAGCATATGCGCAGTCGCAGGTTGGGCAAAAAAGCTTGGTGTTCAAGGCAGAGAAGGAGAGGGGGGGAAGAGAGAGACATACGAATCCATAGCCTTTAGATTTTCCTGTATTCTTGTCGGTGATTATAACAGCCTCGAGAATGTCTCCGAACTGCTCGAAATATTTACGCATTTCTTCAGTGGGAGTCTCCCAAGCGAGTCCTCCGACAAACACTTTGGTGAATGTTGTGTCGCCGAACTGTGATCGGTAATGCGGGTAAGCCATGGCATCAAATTAACAAAAGGTTGTACTTGTTTATGCATCAAGACTTGGCCTATCACTCCTCAAATCCTAAGCCTTTTTATCTTCCACTTCTCTCTGCCATTCCCTTGTAGAGTTACAGTAGTATCTGCTTGCAGCTCTATATATGCCTCCACACCCCCTCAAACTCTTTCTTTTTTACAGCACAAGAATCATTCAGGAGCCACAGAAAAAGAGGTGGGTATGGTTTATGACGATGTGTTGAGTTATAATGTTATTATTTGATGGTTGTTTGGAACAGAGAAGTTGGTTAATTATAAAAACAAAATATATATAATAAGGATTTTTTTAAAATATATAAAAAAAGCAAATAAAATATAAAAAAGGAACGGGGGAAGTGGAGGAGAGAGAGAGAGATCTGACAGCTGCAAACGCTAATTTGCTGGCCAGGAGGGAGGGAAGAGATAGTGGGCTTTGTAGCATGGAGTGACAGCTGCGTTACTATCTCACTTGAAGTGTGTCCTCTCTGTCTCTGCATTAATATACTCTCCCACCCTCCAATCAATTCTTCCGTTTTCTTCATTCTCCTTTCTCCACCCAACTCCTCTTATTTGCTTGTCCTTTTTCTCTTCTCTTATACTGCTCCGCCATTGCTTCTCCTTCTGAGTCCCAACCTTGCCCCCACACCACCAAATGACTTCGTCTATCTTTTTCTTTTCAGCATCCGGCCGTGTCATTTGCCTACTCACTTATTTTAACAACAGAAGAAATTCGTTTTCTGTCAAAGAAAAGTTCGATGTACGACATATAATAAATGTCAAGGTTTCATGGTAGAGTTTGCAGCTTTGGTTTTCAGATAACGTCCTTGTTGGTGTAAAATCTGTCATTAGTGTTAAAACGGGCTTCCTTTCCATTTGACCTCTTCAATTCTCCAAAACCGTTGCATTTGCTAGTTAATATTTGTTTATGTATGTGTGTTCTACTAGGTGATGCATTGGACCAGCGACTATTACACCTTGTTCCTCGTTCTGTCCGGACCAAATATATTACACCCGCAGGACCCCACGTTCCTAAACCTAAATCCGCTAATCCTAGACCGTTACATGGCCATCTCCAAAGTTAAGCAGAACCAAAACGGAATATATATTGAGTTGTTAATTAGTGGGCGAAGATAGAAAATCATGTGCAAGGAAACCATTGGACGGCTGCAAGCGATGAAAACAAAAGTAAGGACGGTTGATGACTTATATCCATCGCCATCCTATCATTCCTCGGTCAATCGTCACATTAAGAATTGTTTAACATCAAGCTAATCTTCCACTCCTAATTATGAATGGTAGACCATTATCTCGTCCATGAGCCCACAAGGACGAGAACCACACACACAAGTATCCTGACTTTTCGATAATGATTCGTCCACTGCCTTTGGTCGCTCCCATGTTATGGATCTTGGCCTTCATGATCCTATAGCTAATAGCTTTCTCTGACTTTTTGCAAATGAGCCAGAACAGAACAGGGCAACACATTCACAGAGAGAGAGGGAAGGAAAGGGAAGAAAGTCAATAATCAATATCTGGCTTGTTGCCAGCGTTAGGGACGAGGAGACAGCTAGAAGGACCTTCTGGTTGGATGTTAAAAAAAAAAAAAAAATCCTGGATTATAAAAGATATGCTAGCTAGTCCGTGAACTGGCAGTTCTCTCCACGTGGGGTCTTATTTTTGTATGTTGGAGAACTATGAGCTGGATTTCCATCTACTTCCTATATGCTTGAAGCCATTCTAGGACACACTGATGCATTATAAATGACCCCCTTCTCTCTCTCTCGAGTCCCAACCTGGCTTTCATCAACCCACATCCACCCCTCCATACCCATTTACAGCTAACGCCATTTGTGCTCTCAAATACCTGTTCCCTCACCCACTAATCTTTTCCTTCACTGTAGAGTACATAAACCATTGCTTCATGATCCTTTTAGACCTCCTATTTTGGGCTTCATCTTTCTTTCCTGCAACACCACAAGACACGTTTCATCTTTTAGACAGTGACACCATGACAAACTTTCCAGTGATAAGACCCAAAAAAACTAAACCTCTTGATTCATTAATAGATTCACCTTTCACAATCCTATCACTGACGTCATTTTTTTCCTGATTGGCTTTGATAACCCAACCAGATAAGGATGTTGCAATCAGCCAAAGCAAGAATGAGTGGAAAGAATCTTGATAATAGTGTTCGAGCATTGATTACTAATGAAGAACTTGCCGAGAGATTTTCAGCTCGAGAAGACATCTAACTTTGTTGGGATCGATCGCATTCAAGCTTATTGCATGTGGAAAATTAATTGGGCTGGCGCTAGGCAAATGAAGGGTGTGTATTTCATGATTGCAAGAACGACTAATTAAATTAGAGAGGACTATTTCAGAGAGGTTTGGCGAACAGCCAAAATCAAGATAACAGTCCAAAGCGGGTTCATTTATTGATACTTCCTTTGCGCTGTAACAACACAAAGCGTGTGAAGAGCCTACATCTGTTTGATCTGCCTTGGAAACTTGGAGGACCTACCAGATAGGACGGGACATAGGAGCTAAAAATACGACCTACATGTCTTTTGAACGTTTATCATGATCAAGGGAAATCATTACATCATAACTCTGTAGCCACAATATTGAACTCAATAATTGGTAAAAGGTTCGATCTCTCCGGTCTCCACACGGTGCAATCTGTCAGGGTATCGATGTAAATCGGTATTCGTCGCATGGATGAAAGTAAAAGCTGCGGCATCAAAAGGTTCTTCGATATTTGTACGGAGAAACCTCTGTGCAAAGTGAAACCCGGTTTTCTCTGCCCAATCACTGTGAGATCGGCAAAATGATCCTCTCTGCTCTCTCGCCGAGCCAATGGGCGCCAGCAAGAATCGACTACACTTGTAATTTAGAGATCCCGTATCAATATTTTGTCCAACTATGGTGTCCATACTTACACAACCTAGAATCTAATTTGAGATTCTCAATCCATCTTTCAAGCGATATGACAGATTCCCAACAAAAATAAAGGAAGGAAATTATATATATGTGTTGTGATCTATTGCTTGCTTAGGCCTAAACGCTTCAACACAAAACTAAAAAATTGGGCCGGATGAAAGTCCATGGTTCAAAATTCTGCTAAATGGAAAAACAAGGTTCGCCATCATTTCGCTAAGAAAAATACATCTCCCACAAGACAAGAAAAATTCTGATCATCCCTTATGTTCATGATGCAAGAACATGACTCGAAAGTTGAGAATAAGTGACCCAAAGAAAAAAAGAAAGAAAAACATGAAGAATGAAGTGAGGCAGCAGTCCAGGTTAAAAAAGGGTGAAAAGAGTGAAAGTTGTCACCAGGATTGTGCCTTTTAATTCTGTGTTCTGAGGCATTGATTGTCTATGATCAAATTAATACAGATTTCAGAACATAAGAAAAACCGAGCTCTAAATGTTGATAGCAGTAAGTTGCATTATCTAACACACTGAAACATGGGGTGAAAAGAGTGAAAATTAAAAGGCCCCTACTGGCCAAGGAACTCATCCCTGCAACAATTAGCTGGTGTTGAGCATCGAAGTTTGACGATTTCTTAAACCATATCAGCTCACCATAAGCGATCAGTAGTAAAGTCTAATGAATGCTAGATTATTGAAAAGCCAAGTTACAAAAGCGCAACGGGGGTGGAGACTCAGGGGCTGACTGACAAAGGAAAGTGATCACTGACGTTTATGATTCGTATTTACAAAACAAAATGATGTCTACTATGTTAGAAAATAAATGCAAGCACAAAAATAGCAAAGACGGCATGCAATGAATAAGAGCAAACAGGACAGCAATAGGAATTTTGACACATGCATAAAACAAGACAACAATAGGAATTTTGACACATGCACATAACCCAACAGACACAAAAGTAGCAACCAGAAAAATCTGTGATGAACTGACCGATATAGCAGTAAATCAACATTGCCATGAACCAACATTCCATCTCAGTTTTTTAGTTATCTTTGTCAGGTTAAAGCTAACCCCTGATATATTCTAACATGAAACCCAGCAAGAACAAAACAGATCAGTGTCATGATAAATGGCTTTATAATCTAGATAGAGGCACCATCACCCTAGTCCAAAGTAAAATAGCAAGGTAGACATTAGTTAGTTAATTTCTAAATCAAAAGGGAAAAAAAAAATTAAATATTGCCAAGAATATTCAACCAACTTCTCTACATTTCTCTCTTTCATTTCCCCCTTTTCCTCTGGGCTCTAGATGCTCTTTGGGCCATCAGCTTTCTTAGCTTTCTTGGCCGCTGTTGCCTGCGAATATAAGAAAGTCCCAAGTATAGCAATGGCAGACCCCAGAGCATTAAGAGGCCTAACTGGATTCCTGAACACCAAAACGGAAGATACAATCACCACCACTCTCTTCATTGTGTTACCAACTGAGAAAGTCAATGGGCTGATTTCATCCAGGGCCTGATAAGACGATTGATTATACAGATGGTAGAACAACCCAGAAAGCAGAACCCATATATAAAATGTGGATGGTTTGCCTATAGCTTCTATTGCCCGGTAATACCCCGGAATCCACTGAGATCCTTCAACCGCTATAGCCACTGGAAACAAGTAAAGCAATGAAATAATGCTAATCCAGCCATACAAATTCAACCCATCGACTTCCTTGAAATTCTGCAAACTTCGTTTAGAATATATGTTCCTCAATACGAAACCAACATTACTTATCATGGCCCCCCACAATCCTTGTACATTGAAAGACACCTCAGTAACAGCAGCCAGAGAACAACCAAGCACGATAGGAAGAATGGACAGCCAAACCTGTACGGGGTATTTATCACCAAGGAACGAAGAGAAGACCACAGAGAAAACTGGTTCTGCAGATTTGATGACATGGGTGAAGGAAACAGCCACCTTGGAAAATGAAACGCAAGCTGAGATGTGGCCTATTGTGTGAAATAAAGCAGGACCAAGGAGAGCAACGATGAAAGATTTTGAGATTTTCGGGCATTGTTGGAGCTTCAAGGACCAAAGCACGAGCATCCAAACGGACCCGACGAAGAGTTGGAAGGAAGCAAGAAGCCATGGGAATGGGAAAATGTTTAACGCTTTCTTGTTGTAAATATTGAAGACAATGTTTTGGAAGTACCATAACCCAAAAACAAAAGCAAGTTTCAAGGACTTGGCCTTTGGATTCGGAGCTGCACTTTCTCCTTCAGGATTGACATCAGACGCTGCTCTAACGATTTGGTATCTGGATTTCGCAGAAAAACCCGACGGTTTAGCGAAGGCTTTATTCACCAGGCTTAAAGTAGTGATTGAATCTTGGATCTGAGATGTGGGTCGCAAAGGAATTCCCCCTGGGAAGCCATGGAAATCGGTTGAGACGGAAATTCTGGAACCAGCTTCATGAAGCCGAGAAGTGGTTCTACAGCACTGGAGGTTCTTATGGGCGTGAAACCTGGTGAGAAGATTTGGATGGAAAAGCGAAGATGCATTCACGGAAGATTGGTGGTTGGATTTGACGAAAGTGACAGAGGGTGAGGGAATAACATTCAAAGAAAGCATTCTTCGCTGCCCGGCTTCGTGCGGTGGCGCAAAAAAGAAAACAGAGATCCTGAATTGAAAAGGGGGGCAGATGATTTGAAGTTACAGGGGCCGCTCGTCACAGTCACAGATGACGCTCCATTTCCACACGCTATTTACATGATAGGCCCTCCAAAATTGTATCCTAAAATTCCCAAGCTCCTTGAAAACGAATGCCCAATAAATGCATAGTCAAATGATGACTCCCGCAACTGAAGAAGCAGTTTCAGAAGATAGATTGCCCAAGGTTTTTCACTGCCATGCCCCTGTAGGTTGGATAACACGCAGGGTTCTCGGATGATCGATCCGGATGTGTCAGGACGCCTACGTCTGGGCTTTTAGGCCCACAAGCTACCTTCATCCGATTCTGCTGACCTTTTTTGTAGGTCGGGCTTTGAATTCGTTACCTATGTCTACAGTGTACTTTGACGGCTATCAACTCCTTTCCAGCTTCTTTTATGTGAAAAGAAAAGGGTTGACATTTTTCGCGAGTCCAAGTCCAATTCATTCCTCGGAGCGAATTACCCAGATCCTAGCATGTTTCATATAATATATTTTGCAGGTCAAACAGCATCATGGGGTGGTGGCGCAGTTGGCTAGCGCGTAGGTCTCATAGCTTCTGAGTGATCCTGAGGTCGAGAGTTCGAGCCTCTCTCACCCCAATCAATTTCTTTTAGAATTTGTTTTTCATATTGATTGATGGTTATTTGGATTTCCCGTCTGACCTACCCAGTTGGGGTTGGCCATGATCTTTTTAATCGAAGCAACAGCAAGTGCATTAACAGGGACGTAACGACATCTCATAAAGGTAGATTTTATACGTACGTATGCGTGCATGTGTGTGTTATCGGCAACAAATTTAATTAGGTGGCTGATGAGATTTTCTGTAAATAATACAGTCGGTTTTGGACACGCGACAGAATCGACATTAATGAGTTGAAATTGGTGGTTGGATTATTTAGTGATTGTTAAAATGTAAAACTATGTGCACGTGACGAATGATTCATCGTGGACTCACACAACCCCTTGTATAATAGTTGAATCCCGCGGGTTCTTTGCTTTTGAAGGGTAAAGCTCAGCGAATCAGAGATGGTGCTGGAGAATAGAGAGCTGAAGCTACCAGTCAGATGCGCCATACTTATGGATGAAGCTGCATTTATTAAAACCCATTCCAGCGTCGTGTTATCATGTGACGCTGCAGATGCCTCCTCCCTATTCACATGCTTCCTAAATAATTGAGTTGCTCAAACACTACAATCCTCAGTATCACATCCATCAACATCCCTCAGAGACAGCCCCTTTGGCCCAAAATTATTGCGACTTGTGAGGGTCTTCTTCTACGTTGCCTATCTCCAACTCTGTCGGTCACATCGTTCACATAATTTGCCTTCATTAACCACCCAGCATGCATTGTTCCGGTGAGTTTTAACAGCTGAGAATTCCACCAATCACGAAAGGAGTGACCTTTAATAAGCACGGCACATGGGAGCGGAGGGGTCCCCATGCAATGATTCATTTTGCTGACAAACCCCTCATGCGTAAAAACTTTTGCATCCGTCGTTCAAAATAATATTGAATAATATTAAATATAAAATAAGAATTGGGGCTGGCCCATTAATTCATCAAGACCGTACCCAACACTTCGCCCTTCCATGGCTGTTGCTCTTCATCACGTAATTGTAACTGACGGGTTGCTTCGGGCCGACGAATGGCGGAAATTGAGTTTGAGAATGACGTGACTTTATTCTCTGCCAGTACTTTCATCCCATGTGTGCGCTCTTCAGTCTAAACGTCAGACATTGATTTGCTGATTTTTTTTTTTTGTCTTTCTTAGAATGTGCGTGATACAGAGGGTCGAACACTAAAATTAATTGCTATGAAAATACATAATAATTATTTTACATGCAGGTTAAAAAAAGTCCAGGAGCTTAGCCCGAGCCCCGAGAGAATCCGTCCTATTTTGTTGAACCGTGGGATAAAAAATTAACTGAAGGGGTGTTTGGTAACCCTCAAAAGTGTTTCTCAAAAGCATTTTTCACAAAACGAGGCAAACTCCTCCATATATTTACTTCATAAATAGTAAAAACACTTCTGAAACTATAGTTTGGTTTCTATCTAAACATCCCATAAATCAGTCTAATAAATAATAAACGTCAGTCAGTAAGTAATATTGAGTAGATAAGCTAAATTTGTATTGTCTTGTCAAACCCTCCTCCGTTAATTGCTCTTCACTGGCTATCTTTTCCCATCTACTTTCACTCGGCAGTAGTCCACTGATCATTTTCCCCTCAGCGTTCACTTCATTGAAAAGAACAGGAGAAGCTTGTAAGACATGGGATCCGGATACAAGGCGGATGTGCAAAACTAAACTTTAACTAGTCAAACCTGAACAATGACCATTTAAGGTGCAGGATTACTAAACTCACGAGAAAGTTTTGAGCTAGACGTGTCAGATTTGAAATGCGTTCCATTGTTCACTTAATCGGTGAATGTACAGGGACAACATCGTATAGTCCGGCTGGATCAGGATCCGCCCGCCACTTGCCCACTGTGCACTCTTGTCAATGCCTTTTTTGCCCCAACACAGTCCGCCTTTTTTGTTCCCCTGCTTTTTCAACCAATGCCGTGGCTTCAATTATTCAATCGCATTTTTGGAAAGAAATAAGGTAGCTGACTATCGTGTCAACCTCCAATCCTCCATCTTAATCCATTGCCTTTCCGCCTCTAATGTTCCAAATGGTACAATCATCATAGCACCGTCTGCTTGACTGTTGCCTTTTCCCGGTCACGCAGTTTTCATTTTCTTGGCCATATCCCATGTGAAATTTTGGACGAGGAATTACTCCTGCAAAATGACAAAAAAAGGTTGGTAGTTTGTCATCTGGACTTTTTCTTTTCCCCTAAGCAATCATGGCATTTCATCACACTTTCACCCTCCTTACCCCGGGTAAATGTGACCACGGGTTAAAACTAAAACAACAACTAGAGAGAGAAACCAGATCAGGTCATCGTGTCACAAAAATAAAAAATTAGATCAGGTCAAATAAAGCAGCAGCGTTAGAGTTTGCTCTAGGAAACGACAATTCGAACTCCGCGTTTAGACCACCGTCCCCAAAAGAGCGACCACAGTAATTTGATACCTGCGGCCCCATGATACAGCACTGCCACCCAACGCACGCCCGACACGTCTCCCTTTTTGGTCCACCGACACAACAAAACGCGGCTCTACGGTGGGGCCCAGAAGAAAATAAAGATTATTCTTACCTCTAGTGCTTAAATTAACTGACTAATTTGAATTTGAGTAGAGTAGAAAAATTAATTGAGTTTGTTATTTATAATAAATAGGTATTATATTTCTTAAAATATTCTTGCTAATAATGTATATTGGCTAGAATTATCATTTAAAACATTTAACATATATAACTCTTATAAGGATTACCTTGAACAAATAAATAAATAGAAGAGATAAAATGAATTATGCTTTTATATTTAGAATCAAATTGAATCTCAAACTAACTCTTATATTATAACACCTCTGATCCTAATTATAAGAACTAGTAGACTAATTTGAGAAAATTAAGAAAGAAGTTAAGTTAGTTATTTGTAATAAAAGTGGCTTGGGGTCTTATATTTATGATCAAAATAAAAATCAAATGAGGTATTATATTAAAGACCAGAGGTAGCAGATTATTCTTGTAGTCTTATTTATAAAGAGAAAATATTTTTTTAGTCTTATTTATAAGTCATTTCATTAAATTTTTAGTATGAATGTACCATTTGTCCTTCATTTATTATAGTATAAACAATTATCTTTTTTGAAAGAGGTAAATATTAAATATAAACAAAATTAAAAAATTATTATATTTTAACAGAAAGTTAATGCAGTTTAAAATACTAAAGTTGTGTTTGGAACGAAATATTGAAAATAGGGGGTAAAAATTGGAATTGGGATTGAAAAAGCTTATTAAAAAAATATTTAGTATCAGAGATTTTTTGTTATATGGGATCAGACAAACAGGTTGAAAAATACCATGGTGGGATGTGATATTTTCAAATCCAACCTCAATAGGCTTACCTAATCTCATATAACAAGTAATTACATATATTAAATATTTTAAAATAATTTTTTAATTATAATTTTAGTCCTTATTTTTTATTTCCAATGTTTACTATCAGTCGGGATTCAAGAATGCTTCATAAATAAGTTCCTTAATCGTGGAAGTTTTTTCGTGGCCGGATTCGTCGCCAGAGCGCGCAGCAGCTTTTACGAAACTGAAAAGGAATAGAAGCATTTCAGTGCGTGAATTTTCTGTCAATTTTAATTTTGATTAATATACTAGGAATAAATACTAATACAATAAACTATCACAAATAACAGTTACATTTCCTAAATTCATTACACCGTATTAAAAATTACATAATGCAGTTAAAAAAATAAAATTGACATCTTTCACATATGGCTCTGTTTTTTTAATCGCATTCCCGCCCTTTTTACCATCAACATCCAGCGTAACGAACCTCCCTTTGTATTCCAGAAAAGGAGGGAACCGAATGACATCAACCCACCTACTTCCGTGTACAAAGTTGACAATGTAAAAATCTTTCAACAAGAAACGCGAACAAAATGGATCAATAATATCTGAAAAGGAGGGAACCGATTGATGATGAGGTTCTTGGCATACTTCTCTGCTAATTTCCAGTACATTTAATCTAATTTATTGTTTAATCAACCCCATCATTCTAACACTTCTTGGACGGTTGATACCTGATATTTCCTTGCAGCGCAGAATTTTAAGAAATATGACATGACCATCAGCAAAATTAAAACTGAGATCCCAATATGTTTTCTGATTCTGTCTAACTAGTAGAATCCAAGCTAAGGAAAGCAGATTCAGGCCGACCCCGGCTTTTAGCAATTTTGGCAGGTTATTACACTGCCCCCCGCCTATTGATTCACGCTTAATTCTCCCGAACCGCCACAGATTTACGCAAAAATTAAATGAAGCAGACGTGAGCCCGAGCAAGTGTGAAGCTGCACCAATGACAATATACGTTTATTAAATTATGGAGTAATACGTACTACTGCACAGTTTATAAAATATGATGTGGGTCAGTGTCCGCCATTACAGCTTCAAGTCAGTTTTGCAACACAATGAAGGAAACAGCGAAACCGTCATTTTCTTTTTTAAATTTCGGTGCAACGCTCTCGAGATTCATTAATTAATGTCGGAGGCCTTCCTGATTATTTAGCACCTCGCCGTTCTTTAATCTGCTGGATCTACCATTTCTCCCTCAACTTCCCACTATGATTCTGCTCTCGTTACTTTTTTTTTTTTTTAATGGACCTGAATTCTTTTTAGTCGGCCGAGCTCGGCTTAAACTCGATGCTTCGCGGAGAAGAAGGAAAGCCTGTTAAATATCACGGGCCATGTGGCATTTTTTCTTTGGGACAGAAATATTCCAAATTATGTGATGTGATGATTAATGGGCAACTTTTGCCTGCTGAGGATGAATTGAATTGTCGTTTGTGCGCTTCTGTTCAAGGGGGGCTCTTCCTAAGTGTGTTCATTTGTCATCATGCGCTTGGAATTGACATATAGTGGGAAAGTGATCATATTAATTAGTTACAGTTGGGTTCGAACTGTCAGTGGAGCTAAGCGCGTTATTACGCATTATAGATGCCCCTGCCTCTGGATCTTTTTCTTATAATATATTTTTATTTAATGATTTTACGAGGCATTAAGATTAATTAAAAACGAGTTTAAAAATTAAATTGATGTAAAACACCGAATTCGGTGTTTAAATATTTTACAACTATCATCAGTTATCATTGACATAAAATTTAAATTTCATATTTCAAAAATATTTTAAGTTCATAATTTTAACATAATAATTTTAATTATTTTTAACAATTCATGCGAATCTTCAAATCTTTTAAAGCAAATTCGTTTCACGAGCTCCGTCCCCACTCCCCCGTTTTTTTTTTTTTAAGTAGCCCAAAATAATATTTTTGGGCATCCGAGTAGTGCTGCTCTCGCGATCGGATCAGTACAAAATCTCGGTGTGCTCGTCGAGACAGTGGTATCTCTCTCCATTTTTCTTTGCGAAGCAGCAAGCTTCCGACGGTGCGAGGGTGAGTGGAGAGAGGAAGAGAGTGGTCGAGAGAAAAAGAGAGGAAGGGATATGTAAGCAGCAAAGGAATGCTGGAATGTGTTTATAATTCTTAGTGTGGCCGTGGTCCAGCGAGCATTGCCAATTCCCTCGTTAATTCCTGCTAAACTTTTCGGCATTAGTTTCAGTCTTCTGCCTCTTAAGTGCCCCTGTAAGGAGGAGGAGGTACTAGCCTCCGCTTGTTCTGCTGCTCCGTCTCTGCTTCTCTTTTGTTCACTGGATTTGATCTGATGTCTTCTAATAATGTTTTGCCATATTGTGTCAGCTGGTGGATTGATCTATATGCTGTTTCTTTTTCTTTTTTGGTTTTCATAAAATCTTAGTACTGAAAACTCTCAAGTCAGGGAAATTTTACTGCCCTGCTGCCTACCAATCAATCTACGTAACTTCACTGTATCCATTTCAAGATTGGGATTGAGATGGATCTGATGCGCTGAATTAATGCTCCAAGTTTTCATCATTCTTATGTTGTTGGTGCTATGGCCGCACCATCGCTTTGCCAATTCTTTGCCTTTAAACTTGCTTCTCTTCACTTGCCCTTTATTTGAACGTCTCTCTGGAATTGAATTTCTTTTGGTACAAAGTCTGATGGTTTTACCTGGTATCTTTATTTGTATAGGTTTCCTATTGCTTAGCTGGAGGAGGTGTCTACCAATTACTTATCCCCTCAAATCCGGATGACGTTAAAACAACAAACCTTTATTGGTTTCTCAATATATTCATAAGCTACTCTCAGCTGCGCATCAACTTCTTCGTGCAAGTATAACATTCCAGGCCGGAGAATGTCCAGGCCTCTGCATCGAGGTGTATCTGGCGTTCGGATCCCGGACGGCAGTCATGAGTTGCGGGATTCTCAATTCAAAGATAAAGCAGAAAAGGAAGATTTGGATAGAAGAGCTTCATCAGATCACAGTCACAGCCCTTTAGCCCTGAGGTTTCCTTTACGGTTATTTTTTGCAGATTATTCTCAAGCAAAATATGGTAATTCTGAGAATGGTTTCACGGATAGCTTCATTGCGGGCACTCCAAGAAGTCGACATAAATTGACAATGCTTCTCTTGAAATCAAGCCTACTATTTATAGTTGTTCTTGCTCTTACTGGATCTTTTTGGTGGACGATCTTGATTTCAAGCTCATCAAGAGGTCACATATACCATGGGTATAGAAGGCTCCAAGAGAAACTTGTATTAGACCTGTTGGATATTGGGGAGTTTTCCAGCGGCACCTCAAAATTTAAAGAAATGGAATTTTGCTCTCAAGAATTTGAAAACCATGTTCCTTGCTTTAATGTTTCTAAGAATCTAGGTTTGGGTTATTCTGATGGCAATGAGCTTCAAAGGCAATGTGAGCATGAGCTCAGGCAAAACTGTTTGATACTTCCTCCTGCAAAGTACAAAATTCCTCTTCGGTGGCCAACTGGAAGAGATGTTATCTGGGTTGCAAATGTCAAAATCACCGCCCAGCAGGTTCTTTCTTCTGGAAGCTTGACCAAGAGGCAAGTTAGATACATCTCCCTACTAATTGTTTTTCTTTCAGTGATCCCTTAATCCTAATGTTGCCTCTTCTTTCACATGGTTATAGAATGATGATGCTGGATGAAGAACAAATTTCCTTTCGTTCAGCCTCTCTTATGTTTGATGGCGTTGAAGACTATTCACATCAAATTGCAGAAATGATTGGACTCAGAAATGAGTCTAATTTCATACAAGCTGGGGTAAATATATATATATTGTCTACTAGAAATGGCATATATAATTTTCCTGCCTCCTTTCTTGTGGTCAGCTCGTCCATTATGCTTATATTTTACAAATTTAGTGCGTGTCACTTGCTTTTATTTTCTTTGTCAACGTATGTGGGTGAGTTTAAGTTTTCCTTATTTGGTACAGGTATCACAAAATAATTATTAATCATCTAACTGGCGATCTCAGCAAATTATATATGAATGGTACTGTGCGAATTCGAGCATGTATTGGCTTGTATACCTATGATGGATATGTTGCAAAGCTACCAGATAATCACATGGAATTAATGAATTAGCTTTTTGTTTTGATACCATTGGGTTGTTTAGAAGCTGTCGGTCTCTTGTCCATTATTACCCTTCTTTTTTTTTTTTTTTTTCCTGTCAAACATCTTATTGGTAACTTTTTTGTGCATGAAATTTCTTGTAACTTCAACTTGGATGGATTTATAATGTATTTCATAATAGAAAGCTTTGAAACATAACTGAGTCTTTACAGTTCAACTTTGATTGAACATGGCATCCTGAAATTCACAGGTTCGAACCATACTGGACATAGGTTGTGGCTATGGTAGCTTTGGAGCACACCTCTTTAACAGTCATCTCTTGACTATGTGCATTGCTGACTATGAGCCTTCTGGTAGCCAAGTTCAGCTCACGCTTGAGAGGGGCCTGCCAGCTATGATTGCATCTTTCATTTCAAAACAGTTGCCATATCCATCTCTCTCATTCGATATGTTGCATTGTGCAAGATGTGGGATTGAATGGGACCAGAAAGGTACCTTTCAGAATTCAATCTCATGCTACATTTTCTAGAATCAGCGTGTTGGATGGTATTTTGCCGGGGACATCATGATTCCCTCAGTTGTTTTTGATGAAATCGACATCCCCAAATGCAGAATTAAAAAAGAAATTGATATGATGTATACCTTTGAGAAATTCTCCAGATTTAATTCTTAATTACAGGAAGTTTCCCAAAGCTAAACACATTAAATTTTTTTTTTTTGCATCCTTTGAATTTCAAGTAGCTTGGTAATGCTGTTGCTACCAATGGCAAGCTAAATATTGAACATTTTTAGTTTCTATTTTTCTCTTACTGTGTCCTGAGTAGTCAGGTGTTCATTTTGTGAAGATTACTAAGGTTAATGTAATTTATTACCTGCCAAACCGTAGCTAACTTTTCAGAGTCTTCCTTTGAAATATGTGTGAAGGCTACTTTCCAACAACTTTTTAGTTGGTGTCCTTATTGGCTTATTCCTTATAACTGTTAACGTGATTGTTGCACATCAATCAGTATTTTTAATCTTACATTCTCATTACTCGCCGTAGATGGTATTCTCTTGATTGAAGCTGATAGACTTCTAAAACCGGGTGGCTACTTTGTCTGGACATCCCCACTTTCAAATGCCCGTAGCAAAGAGAATCAGAAGCGGTGGAAGTTTGTCCATGATTTCACAGAAAATATTTGCTGGGAAATGTTGTCTCAACAAGATGAAACGGTCATATGGAAGAAAACTAGTAAAAGGAATTGCTATAATTCAAGGTAAAGCTGTTGTGAACTTGTGACATATTGGTGAAAATTACATTCACATTGTAAGTTCTCAAGAAACATATTTCTGAAAAATCGAATTCATGCCAACATATGCAATCATGCTGCATGAAGGATTAAGAAGTTGTTTCTGATTTTTAGCATCACTTGTCTGGTTCTTTCAGAAATTCTGGTGCTGGCCCTCCTTTGTGTGGTAAGAGTTATGATGTGGAGTCTCCATATTATCGAGAACTGCAAAACTGCATAGGAGGAACACATAGTAGTCGTTGGATTTCTATTGATGAGAGGGCAACCTGGCCTTCTCGGACTAACTTGAACAATAAAGAGCTTGCTGCCTATGGTAATTGTTATATGCTAATGTTTTTCAAACGTTATTGATCTTTGATGGACTTAAACTGTTTCACTGAATTCTGGCCAAAAAAAAAAAAATCTGTTTCACCCAATGGAATCTCCTAGCAACTTGTTATCTTATCAAGCTTATATTTATGTGTTAGGGCTGCAGCCAGAAGAATTTGCTGAGGAATCTGAAAGCTGGAGAACAGTAGTCCGTAATTACTGGTCTCTCCTTTCACCTTTAATATTCTCTGATCATCCAAAGAGGCCTGGTGAAGAGGATCCTTCACCGCCCTACAACATGGTCAGAAATGTGTTAGACATGAATGCTCATTTTGGTGGTTTTAATCTGGCACTGCTGCAAGCTGGAAAGGCCGTGTGGGTCATGAATGTGGTCCCAACCAGCGGACCAAACTACCTTCCCTTGATCCAGGACAGGGGTTTTGTTGGTGTTTTGCATGATTGGTATTCCGTTCTTCTTTGTATCTTGTATTTTATAATGATGTTATGATTCGCAGGTTTCATCAATAAATTTCTTGTGGTTGAACATGAATTTATTGCCACATGCAATTCCATTACAGTCTTCTTCCGTTACTATCATCATCATATCATGTTCTTTTTAGTTTTCTTACAATTCTGTTCTATTTTGGCTTCTAGGTGTGAGGCTTTTCCAACATATCCTAGAACCTATGACTTGGTGCATGCAGCGGGACTTCTGTCACTTCAAAATTCTCAGCTTGGTAGATGCACCATGCTTGATCTGTTTACTGAAATTGACAGGCTACTTCGTCCAGAGGTATTTAAAATACTCCGAGCTTTTCCTTTTTATGTAAGCAGAAAACGGCATGCCCATAGACTTGGAATGACAATCCTTGAAGTTTTGTTCCTTTATCTGTCTAGCACAGAAATCACACTACACTTGTGTTGGAATTTAGGACCGCCTAGTTGTAAGCTTAAATTGTGTTTTTTTTTCCCTCGGAAAAAAGGGGTACTTGCCTCAAGCCTTGTAATGAAAGCGGTACCCTGAATTTCATTGAGTGACAGTAATGTAGGAACTTCATTGAGTGACAAAATGTAATCTACAATGTTCCTTTACTGTAACTAAACATAATGGCCTGGATTTGAGCGGAAAATCTTGTGCTATTTTAAGCTGCTGCTTAAGAGCACATACTTTTGTAAGTCTGAATTCACCTCCATTAGCATAATACTTTGTTTTTTTGAATCAGACTTGTTCAGCTTCCCCTTTATCCTGATTTATTAATGATGATTGAGATCTTCTTTTTTCCAATGCATTGGTGCTATTTATGAAATTAGAGTGGACTTGTACATTTGTACAGAGCTCAAAAGGAGCTACATTGTTTATGGCTCGTGAAAAGTGTAGCTTCCTACCTTTTTGACGGAATACTAATGCACTGATCTATGAATAGCATAACAAATTGAACTGGACTCTTTTTATCATTAATCAATTAAATCTCCTTTGTTATCCTTACAAGGCTGTTTTCCAAACTACTAATATTACTTCAAACATTTAATTGCTCATCAAGCAGTCCACTGATGTATCTTTTAATACCTTTACAAATAGAATCATGCTCTGCGTTGGCAGCCCTTCAGTGTTGTCTGAGTTGCTGAATTTGATTTGTATTCACATACCGAATCCGATAATTACCTTTTTGTTTGAGTTGTCTTGGTGAAGGCTCTTTTTTTTTTTTTTGTGTGTGTGTGTGTGTGGTGTAATCCTTTTGAAGGCTTTTCATTTGCTGGCTTGATTGTGTGTGCAGGGTTGGATTATAATTCGGGATACAGTTCCTTTGATAGAGTCAGCTAGAGCTCTGGCAACACGGCTGAAGTGGGATGCCCGAGTTGTAGAACTTGAGAGCGACAACGATCATAGACTCCTAATCTGTCAGAAACCTTTCTTTAAGAGACTGTCAAACTAATTGATTCTATTCCTATTCATTTCCGTCATGTTCATTTATTGTCATAAAGTTCCGCCACAGAAAGTGGGGGTTGAAAATTTTGAACAGAAAGTAGTAGAACAGGATAGAGGAAACAGTGGCTCTTGGTCAATTATACAATCACAAGTCCTATGTTTAGGCCATGCAATTACCAAGCGAGGTCCCGGAGGAGAGGAGGAACTATACTGGTGTATCTATTTTTTCATGTGATGTCTGATTACAGTTAACACAACCACATCATTAAGATTGTGAAAGCGATAGAATAAGTTATTCATGTTTGCTGTAGTGTATAAAATGCTCAGCCAATCAATTCCCCCTTTACGATTTGAGTTTTGTTCTCTGCCCTCATCTTGCAGGCTTTTTGACGACTGTCTCCTGTAAAAGCTGGACAAAGCTGTACTTGACATTTTTGTCAATGTTTATAAATTATAATGTAAAATCACAGTATTTCACTGCAATTTTGCAATGCCTCACCGACTGGGGATATCTTTGCTGAAAATTGGATTCAACAGCTGCCCTAAAATGGAGCGAGTTGTATTTTGTACTCATCTATAATGCTGATGCGCCTCAATTGCAGGTTAACTAAGTTACATTTTGCCCGACATATTTATGTTTCCTCTAATTCACAAATAAGTGTTATGTATGATTGGTGAAGGGTTTGAGTATTATATGGTGTTTATAATTCAAATCCTGTATAATATAAGAATATCATAGTAACTTTTCTGATAATTAATATATTTTCATGATTTCAACAAATTATTTGAATTTTAGTCATTTATTCTGATTCAATAATTCATTTTGTTTAATTTAGCGGAAGAAATAAAATTCTTGACAGATAATTTTTCTGCCATGAGAATGAAGGAAATTTGAAGCGTCTCATTTGAAGCCTGAGCCAAAAAGTAAAGAAATTATCTTTTCAAGACAATTATACTCTCTCTCAAAGCATTAGCCAAAATAAAAACCCCACTCAGAACACGATTAATCATTCCGGAGGTTCTTTATTCATTTTTTCAACGAAATGCGCTATCTTTTACGGTTTAACTATGTAACTGTCAAAATTATTTTTTGAAACTCACTGAATGCAACGATATTATTATCAACTCCTTGTTGCCGAACCCGCATTACATCGTGACTCGTGAGACGAAGGATGAATCGAGAGAAATTGCTAGCGGGACCAACTGGCTCGGCCAAAGATTCGGAGCATGACTGCCTCCACATAGCTTTCTCTTCTGAAGCCGGGGTCCGTCGAGGAAAGCCAGGTTATAAACATAATTAAATAAATTGGTGAACCGAACGTTACGTAACCGACCTTAGCTCAGTTGGCAGAGCGGAGGACTGTAGTGGGTAAAACGCCTGATGGGTATCCTTAGGTCGCTGGTTCGAATCCGGCAGGTCGGACTTTTGTTTTGCTCCTATGTATTTTCGTTCTCATGGTTTGTCTGGGAACTTTCTTGAAAGATCCGTTGTACCCGAGTAGTCATCACTCAATTATCATCAGGTGAAACTGTTGTTATAAGTCAAAGTAGCGTCTTATAGAACATCTATTTTCCTTCTGCTTAGATCTCAATGAATAACGCACTCAACCCGGGTCCAATAACTTGCCACAACAAATAGATTTTTCCGTGATCAGAGTATTAATATCTGCAGCGGTGCTGCTTTCTTTAAGTTACATTTTAAGTAGCTGCAGTAATTATATTTTCACATCTCTTTAATAAGCATTATGCAAATTTGACGCGTAGCTGCCTAAAATAACGAGCCTCCGTATTAACTTGTAGTTTCTCAGCCAAAATTCATAATGCCACTGAAAACTGATTAGGTGCCTCGGGATTCACAAAGGGTTTAAATAATAGCCGCAGAACAGAGGATGAATTGAGATGGTCCATCACTTTCTGGCACCGTCAAAATTGTTTAATATATAACGTTGGTAGAGTTTGAGAAAAAGCCGGATGATATCAAAAAAAAAAACTTCCACCAGTGAAAGTTGTAGACTTCAAAGGCCACAAGGCATCAATTGTTAACAAACAAGGAGACTTTCAACGCCCACTTTGAGCTCAAGTATTTGACTTGGAAAAAAAAAAAACTGAAACAAACCCAATCCCAAAACGTCAAATTTAACGTCGAAGATTGCTGCAGCTCCACTTTATGGTCAAGTCCTGGAAACGTAATAAACAACCAAGCTAAGAGAATTTTTAACCCTAACGAGTTGTTCCTCTTGAGGGCACCTGATTACTTGTTCGGCTCCTTGACCTGTTCCTACTCCTCTGAACAACACTCGCACTGCTTCTGGAGGAGGAAAGCGATCCTCCTTGCCCACCTCTCTTCAGTGCTCTTCTATGGGAGCTTCTACTGCTGTTCCCAAGTGCAGCTTTGGCCACACTGTCTGTCAGTATTTCTCGTGCCCTCTGAGGTTTGATGGATTGCTTGTTCAGGTACACTAGCTTTGGGAGAAGACCACACACCGCTTTCCTCAGCTGCTCCTCGCTGATATTGCTCTGAATTGGATTTCCCAAAAGATTCAGAGCCTGCAGTGAGTTAAAGTTGGCCACAAGCTGGCCTAACGATTTTGTTGTTGTGATCTTGTTGAAGCTCATATCCAGAACAGTTAACTTCAGTAGCCTGTGGAGACCCTCAAAGTCGCTTATCTTGTTCCCCGCTAGGTATAGCTCTTTGATGAGTGTACAATTCGATAACCCTGGTAACATACAGGAGAATAGGTTGCAAGGTGAAATAAAATGAGAAACAGATCACCATCGAGTATAAGCCTCAACAGAAAAAGAAACTAACCTTGTCCAATTCTTGAGATGCGATTATAACTGAGGTCAAGGACCCGCAAACGTGTTAATTCTCTGAGTCCCTCAATGGTGTTGATCTTGTTTCTTGACAAATTAAGAGTGTGAAGACCCTTTGGGAGCAATCCTGGCGTGATATGGACTGCAAATAGATGAATTGAACTGAGTCAATCAGTTAAGCAGCTATAATTGCAGTTGTTTGAAGAGTTATTTTCCGCTGCTGAGGTTCATACCTATGAAATTGTTGGACAAATTGACAGAGCGGAGACTGGAGAAGTGTGAAATAGCAGGAATGGCATTCAAACCCATACTCATAATGTGAGCCGCAGACGAGGCTGGATTCAGAGATTGGACGATGCTATTAGCATACAAAATCTCTTTTGGAAGATTGGCACCTGGATGTCGAGCTGTGCTTCTGGCCATTGATCTACCAGTGTCAGGAGATGTTGGGTACACGATGCTTCTCTCATTGTTATCATCGCCATCCACTGGAAGTGGTTCCAGGGTTTCTAGATCTTTCACCCACTCGTCCACTCTTGTGAAGGGCGATGATTCTGTTGAGAAAGCAACCCACTGGTTTTGAGGCCACATGCTAGATTCTCCAATGTGAAATCTCCCCCACCTTTGGTTATCAGTATGTTCTTCGATGGAGAGTTTGCCAAAAGATTCACCGGTATATGATCCAGGCGACTCCACATTTTCCACTGCCTTACCTTGTTTTGGTTCGAGGATGTCTGAAGAATAGCCACATTGCCTATTCGAAGCAGCAGCGGCAGCATTAGCAGGAAGTAATTGCGTTGATTTGCTAAACCACGGTCTGTGTATGTTCCTGTGGCTCCACAAGAACAATTTCCACCACAGTTTTCTACTTCTGGAAGGGAGAACCTGACTTGATGAATGTTTTTTCAACATTACTTTATCGGCACTACAATGAGTCACCACTGACTTGGGGCTTTCAAGATAGCCCATCTGGTTTTCTGATAATCCCTGCAAATCCTCGTAGGACTGCGAGGTAGAATAAGGCAATTGACGAGTCATGTTCCTAAAAACATCCCTTCTTTCCAGGTCGGAGCAGGACCGCTGGAGCTTTGGAGAAGCCCAGAAGACAGTCTTGCCAACCCCAGGATCACTGACATGTCCGCTTTGGATCATATCAATATTCTTATGACTCTCTTTATCAGTCTTATCTTCGAATTGATTGTTAGCTTCAGTTTCATATAATATGGGAAAACTTATCTCATTATCTCTTGGGTCAAATCCTCCTTTGCTGGCGTCAACTTCATTTGCGTGGCTTTGTAGGTCCATGTCAGAGAGTTCCCTCTTGATTGAGGTTGAATCTTCATGCTCATCTTCCCCTTCATAAGCTTCCTCTGCTTCATCCTTCACAGGACTTTCAAGATTCATAACCCTCACATTGCACCGTGAATTTTTCTGGCTCCCACGGGGCGCTGTAACATCGAAGGTTGACGCCTTCAACTCATCAGTCTCCGATGATGTTCCTGGCAGCTCCATTTTGACATGAAGAGTTTCAAGTCCCCCTTTCGAAGCTTGTTCTTCCAACTAAAAGAAGTAAGCCAAATGGAGCTAAAATCAATCGATCCTTCAGTTATACGAACCTCACAATACAAAATAAGATGCAAAAATTCGAAGAAGATTTTACCTTGTTGGCATTCTTCCTCCCCATGAAGACAGAGAAACATTTACACATGGCCATCGCAGAGGTTAAAATTATCACAAAATCTTCTCAGTTTAACCTATATTGCCGCTCACATCTCTGCTTATTCAATTCATAATTCAGCTATAACAGGGGCTGGCGGAGAGTTATGACCTCACATTGGACCCAAATTAGGAGTTAGCCATAATCAGTGGGAAGGCGCAGCACAAGATATAGAACCCAGAGCGAGAAAAATTGAAAATCGGCAAACGAAGGACGAACGCCTGCACCACCGGCCGGCGAATATGTCTCTAGATTGTCGGCCAGAGTTATAGGTGCAGTGAAATCTTTTCCTCAAAGCTTCATGTATATACACGCCTCTTCCAAGAGAGACCTGCCCAGTTTAAGATAAAACGGTCAGACGGGCAAAATCCACTCAGGAAAACTAAGAAAGTCCCTCAAACACGTCACCGGCGTCCATTATGCGAAAATGAAAACACTTTAGACATTTCTCGTCAACATATTAAGAAATTTCCATCGGGCCAACTTACTGCCATCGATCAACCAAGTTCATTATTTGGAGAGATCTGATAGGAACTGCAAACACTAGCTCCCATTAAAAACAGGATTTTTTTTTTTTAAGGGTTGCAGATATGTCTGGTAAACAATCAAGAAACAAACAGCAACGGTAGGCATCAACCTTTGTTTTATGAGTCAAAAGAAGAAACAAACGGACCCCAGTGCGTCATGATGGACAGACGGATGAAATGGAAAGCTGGCCGCGCAATTTCTGGCATAAACCAGGAAGCTTTTTATGTGGCGAGAGGAGAAAAAGGTGAAACTTACCTTAGGAAGCAAAAATCAAGGTGGCGAAGCTATCAAACAGTGATGGGCTCGATGTGGAATCCGGAGAGCCGCGAGAGAAAGCTGAAATGTAGAGAGGGAGGAAGTGAGGGAGGCGTGGGGCGGATTAGAATGGGCTAGAAAAGGCAGGTATTATTTGGAGATCATCAGCGGCAACGGCAAACGGCAAACGGCAACGACCCCGACAACCTACGCGCAATCAACACGGAAGCTGTGCTTTTGTCACCCCCGGCTCGGCTCGCTCCATGTGCCTCTCTGCCCAACTATCACCACCCGCCTTATTAGTACTTATTATGTTCTATTTATTCCCTCTCTCTTTCCCCATTTATTTCATTATTTCTTCCAATCGTAAATTCGTAATCACTCATTAAAAAAAAAACAGAGAGAAGAAAATCAATTTCTCTTCCCCGCAGCACATATGTATTCTTTTATATAAAGAGGACTTGTAACATGGGTCTCTGCCTAAACTAAAATTCATTAATAGTCAATGGGGAACCCATTTTTAATTAAATAAAAAAATGCTTAAAATTATATCAAAATCTGGTCCGCTGGTTTCTAACCCAGCATGATTCTTGCGACAATAACGGTACCGGATGCGCAATTCTGGGGATGTTGGTCCACCCAATCACGCCCCCCACATTTACTTGTTTATTTCTTATTATTAAGATGCTCTTCCCATCATCCTTCCCACTCCGACCATTTGCGTCCCAAATCATGACCCCCATAAAATGCTCTCCCCTTTTTACTGTTCCCAATTTTTATAGCCAGTGGTAGGCGTTTTTCAATCCCCTTTTCTTATTTTATATTTGCAAACTTGCGTATTAATATATTCCTTTAATTTTTAATATAAGACATATTCCAATGCTTGTGATTATACTACAAAATGGGTTAGGATTGAAGGAGTATATCATGTCAACTAAATTTTGGCACCTATTCCAATGCTTGTTATTTTTTTTTTAATATTTATGTTAGCATTTCAATAATTTTTTAATATTAATTATCACTTATTCTCTTTAATTATTTGAATATAGTCTTCATATAGGAGCCCAAAGGCGTCAAACTCACGCATTAATATCAATGCTGTCGCGGCCAAATACCCTTTTTTTTGTAAAAATTTTTCTGCGTGAAGGTTGGTTTTGGTTGGAGGAATGCCTTTAACAAATGAGTCCGATCTTAGAAGGATTTGAATATGGAGAATAAGATGAAAGTGGGGTTGGCGCCTGGCGGAACTATGAGGCGTGTGGCTGTGGGGGCTGGCAAAATTAGGCATGGCTCCCGATCCGTCCTCTATCTCGTTTGATAGGATAAGCTTATCTTTGAAACCCCAAAAAGAAAGAAAGATATAAATAAATTAAATCCGGTCTATTTAAAACAACAGAGATAGTTCATGTTGATGACTGGCGGATAAACAAAACCACAACAAATACTATTAAGGAAAAATTACAACAAAATTCCAATTAAGAGAATTAAATACAAAAAAATCACTTAAAATTGTTAAATTATTTTAAAATCTCAAAAAATTTCATTGCAAAAGAATTCATTGATTTAATTAACAAATTATTCTTAACAATTTAAGGTGTAAGGATTAACAATTATTATGGCAGGTGTTAATAACTCATACCTGCAGAGATAGTTGTTAATCCTTACATCTTAAATTGTCAACAATTGTTTTTTCAGTTATCAATGGAAACTTAAAAAAAAAAAAATAATTTGATAATTAAACAAATAAAATTTATCATAATAAAGTCTCTCAGGAATTGAAAATAATCTGATGATTTTAATAGATTTTTTGTATTTAATCTTTTAGATAAAATCTTTTTTTTTTTGAGCAAAATCTTTTAGATAAAATCTTATTACAATTTTTCCTACTATTAATTGGTCTGGGGGCGACTCAGGATAAAATACTGAAAAATAGAGATCTATTTGGCCCAACAAAAAAAAATCGAAGAGAGAGAGGGTATTGTTTATCCGGTGGGACCATCAACCTGGCAATCCCGGCCCGACTTCACGAACTGGTGAGGCTAACGATCATGGGTATCTATCATCACGCATCCCTAGACACGTTTTAAAAAAATTATTTCGACTTAAAATAAGTATTTGAGCAGAATTTGATTTTGACTTATATAAAATATGTTTATAAGTATTTTTAAATGCTTTCTAAACAAATCCTTATTATGGCAAGATTTGGTGTGAAAGTAGCTGTTTAGTGTTTAGTACATTGCCAACTTCATGCCAGCTCTGATTTCCTATACAAAACACAGAATCACGATAATCAAATCTAAAATGTTAAATATAAAATTAATAAAACATGGACGATTTATGAGCGTGAGTTCTTTTAAATTGAAGTTTCATGAAAATATGATTGACCAATATTAAATTGCAACATGGAGCCGTAGATGGCACCCGTCGGCGGTGGGGAGCTAATTTAAAGCCGAAAAGACACGTACGACAGCCTCTGCTCTTTTCTCCGCCTCCATTCGTTTCTTCGTTCCTTTCGTACCCAAAATATATATTCCCAATTCACCCACCTGCGTGTCGTACCCCGCACCGTACAAAACATGTTGCCTCCAATAAAATATATTTATATACTCCTCCGGTCCTTAATATAAGACCCATTTAACTAATTTGATTAGATTAAGGAAGTTAGGTAAATTAGTTAATTATAAAAAAAGTGACACATTTTTCCTAAAACACCATAATCATCTTTCTTAATACCCCCTCTCCCTCTTCTACTTGATTATGGTTGGGGGAGTATCCATAGGGGTAATTTAGAGAAAATTAAAAAATATGAGAAATGGGTCTTATATTTAGGACCAAAACCAATTCAAGAATTGGGTCCTATATTAAGGACCGGAGGAGTATAATAGGATTAATATGTATAAAGCACCTTAAAATATTTTATCACATATCTAGCATTTTAAAATGTTTTTTTAAGTTTATGCAGTACTATAAAATATTTTTTGACATATTTACCATTTTAAAATATTTTTAAGATATATTTTAAAGTGTTAAATATTAAATACATCATAAAATATTTTGAAATATTCAATATAGCGGAAACGATATCTTGGGGTGCTGAAATTTGTATAACTAATGTTAAAAACGAAGGCCCTGTTCTTGAAATTATTGTGCTTATTTATTTTTGACTCCCAGATACTCCGCATGTATAATCACAATTCATAACAGAAAGAAATATTATACAGGAACAAAATATTCCTACAGCGTTATTTTCAAGGTACTCTAGCTCTTATTATTATATAAAATAACCAACATTCCATCCACAGTTTTTATTCATAAGTTTTAAATTCGATAAAGAGTATAATCTGTTTTATAAGTTTTAATTTAATTTAATTTTAATATTTAATATATTTTTTAATGTTATTTTTAAAATTTTCTTTTATCACAATTCTCCGTATATATTTTTTCCTCTTTTTTTATTTATTACAGCAACATATTTAAAAATAAAAATATATTTGCAAGCTATTTATTATTTTTAATTAATTTTAACTAATTATTAGTGTTTTTAATTAGTTATTTGAAGTTTATAGCAAAGATAAGATAAGAGGGAGTGATGTTAAAGAATGAAGAGTGCCGAACATATATTATTTTCAATAAATATCGTTAGCGTTTATTTGTGACGTGAGAATAAATTTACAACAATTTAGGTTTTACTCCGGCGATGATGCTCGATGAGTGAACGGCTAATAAAAGAATGAGCTGGAGCTAGTGAACAAGGGGAGCGCAGGCAAGAGACGCACATCGGTAGGAACCAAAACGACGAAACAACAAGGCATCGGGGAAGGGGCGAACACATCGCAGTCGAAGAAAGGAGAAAGAGGACGAAGTCATTGCTAATTTAGGGAGTGTTTCAACAGAATAAAAATGTTTTCTACAAATATTTTCTTCAAATCAAAACAAACTTTTTATATATTTATTTTACATATTGTAAATTATTTTTAAAATTATAATTTAATTTGTATCTAAATATTTTTTTAGTTGCATGTAAACAGCCACCGGACACCAAAAGGGGGAAAAAAAGAGCATGAGCCTCCACCTTCACTATCCCCTCATAGCCAACCCCCACGCAGCATGGCCTACTATGTTCAAAACTCGTCCAACCCCCCACCTTAGCTTCACGTGCTTGTCCTTTTTACGGTCTTAATGCCCAACCGATATCCTTCTTTTCTCTAACCAAATGGCAGAAGCAAGAAATAAAATAAAATCACATGTTTCTCCTGTTTTCGGCTCAATCAGGGCCTTGCATTGGAGGGGGGGATCATCGATGAATCTTAACAAAGTGAATACGAAGAGTGTGGGGTGGCCTGATGCCCTAATCTACCGACTCAATCTGCTTACTTACACGCTCCAAATTATTAAGTACTACTTCCGTCCTCAATATAAATCATAGTTGACTAATTTATAAACATTAATAAAGATAATTAAATTAATTATTTGTAGTAAATAAATATTTTGTTCTTTAAAATATGCTTATATTGATAGTAACTCTTTAACATGTCTAACTATTATACAAATTACTTGAAGGCAAGATAGATAGATATTGAAGGCAAAATATATCAGAGTTTTATATTAATGATCAAATTAAAGTTAAACCAGTTCTTATATTAAAGACAGGAGGTGATATTATGAAACATAATATTTTAATACGTAGACTAGAAGTCTCTTGATCTGTTTTGTTGAAGTTTCTAAAGCATATCCTGCAACATTATATTCTCAGCTTCTGCCAAGAGACTGACGTTCGACAGAATCCTTTACCCTGGCACACATCTAGGCCAGCTCATGGTTGATGGATTCAATTCAATTGATGTCGCCTTCTTATAACCCATTTCTATCTGCTCGGTGGATAATGCCAAACTGGGCGTTAAGCAATTAAAAGAGCCACCAGAAGGACGGCCGGATCACTTCCTAAGAGCTCCAGCGTTGGTTTCAGAAGGGGGGGAATGCAGGCTGGAAGACAGAGCAATATCTGTAAACCGCTGCTACTGCTAATATGATGATGTTTATTGGTTATGTAAATCTGTTATTAATGTATGTTTGTCATTATACTTTAATTTCCTCTTCGTGACGTTATGCGTATTTTATTTTATTTTATTTTATTTTTAACCTGGCCTTGCAAAAGAGAGGCGTGGGCAGTGAGTGGGTGAGTGTGATCTCCTCTCCCATGGAAGATTCGAATTGTCTAACTTAAAACGAAAAAAGAGTTGGAAGCATCATTCCGGACCCACCTCGACCCCAACCTTGCTTGACTCCTTTATTTCCAAGAACAATGTGCCCAAGAGCACATTTGCGCCAACGCATTTTGACCTACTTGACTTTAAAAGTCTTCAAAGTCAGTGAAGTGGCACGAAGCTATTAGTCTTAAAGGTTTTTTCTCCCTTTAAAATAAGTTTCGTTGTAAAACAATTAAAAATCACATAAATTTTATTAATTACTAATCTCACTCATTGCCTTCTAATGCTCATTAAAACTATTAAAACATCTTATAAATTGGATAAAAAATTCCTTAATTCCTTCTAAAATATTTCTTATGATATGGATAGGATGGATCAGCAATACATATGTTCATATAGCCGTTTGCATACATAATACATGTACATATGGTAAAATATTAAAAAAACCGTTGATAACAAATAAAAAAAAAGTTACTTATAATATGATAAGAGTTTAGGAAACTGTATTATTAAAATTGTTGAAAATAAAAAGATTAACGCATGATGGAGAAGAGACACAAGAAAAATTTGGTATTCAATTTATAATAAATGCTCTGACCCGACACCAGAGCTCACCAGAGCAAACACACGAATACATTAGCCATGAGCATCTTTTCACCAGCTTTTGGCTTGTAAGCGAAGCATGCAAAAAGTTTATCCAGACAACATACCTCAACTATAAGTGGGATTGGATTAAGGGGGCGTTTGCAAACACCCAGAAAGTGCTTTTAAAAAATACTTTTCCGTAAATCGAGACAAACTCCTCTACATATTTGCTTCGTAAATCGTAAAATCACTTATAAAACTATAGTTTGGTTGCAATCCAAACACCTCCTAAGTCTAAGCACATTTAGGCTCAGAAACACTAATCCAAACATACTTCACTGGATAATCCAATGCGTAAAAATGGGACTCATGGGGTGTTTGGACAGAAACCAAACCATGGTTTCAGAAGTGCTTTTACGGATTACGAAGTAAATATGTGGAGGAAGTTATCTCGTTTTGTGAAAAAGTGCTTATGAAACTACGGTTTTGAGAATGCCAAACACCTCCTCACTCCCTTACCCTGCAGAAACCAGTTGGGCCAATAGCTTGATAATACTGGTCCAATTGCATTCCAAACGCACTGAGCTATTTTAATAGCATTTTTCATTGGGCCCCCTTCGTAATGCATGTTTGCTCTCCAGACTGGTCTTATTCGGTGTTTGACACTCATATTTTTCATGTAGATCCTCGGACAGCGGAGCCTCTCTCTGCCCTCTGTTGGGCTGAAATGAGACTTTTTACCCGCACACGCCCGTTTGTCCCCCATCCGAGAATATAGATTCTTTTAATTTTAATTAATTGAAGAAGATAGAGGAAACGAAGGATCATGCCTAGGGTTGTGTAAAACCCCGGTTGTCTAATATGGTTCGGTCCAACCTGAGCAAATCCAGTCTAATCCGGTTCAGAAAAAATTGGCTCAAAACAAGACTGGATCAAACTGGATGGGACTGGTTTCATCGAGCTGAACTAGATTAGGGATTAGCCCCTCATACTAGTTGGTCTAGCCCAGCTTTTTTAATTATTATTTATATAATTTTAATTTGATTTAATTTTTTATGTAAATTTTTTGTCTATTCAAATAATCAAGATTTATCTATTAACTTCCTAAGTAATGAGCATGCGTATATATTTTCTATAATATAAGATCTATATTAATGATGATTAATTAAGAAAACATGACATTATTGGGAAATTAAACAGGAATGATCAAATTTGATGAATTTTGGATTAAAATATGTGCAAAATTTTATATAATAAGTTACAATCTTGCCTCTAATTGAAGAAAAAATTAAAAAAAAAAAATTTAGGTCCTGGACTGTCTGGACTAGTCCAGAGAACCAAGTCTAGTCCAACCCGACCTCAGGTTGGTACTAGACTGGACCAGACCTCGAGCTGTCTTTTTCAGTCTGAGGTTTTTACTGGACCAGACTTCAGGTTGATACCAAACTCGATTCAATCTCGTTCATGCACACCTCTAAATTCATGCCTAGAGACTAGAGAGAGTATCGAGAGGAAGGAGACACAGGAATTCCCCTGATTAAGTCGTCGACTCTGCTTCGTCCGTCAGCTGGTCATTGCTTAATGCTGATCCCCACCACCATCCCATAACCCTCATCATCCCCCAACCCAACCGTCTTGGTAGAATTTAACTGTCCACTCACTTTCCTACACGTCATCTCCTTCCTCTCAAATCCTTGCCCTTCCGAAATTTCACGACCCGCCGTTCTCACACCCTGCAACCCTTCCTATTCCTTCATTCCCCTTTCTCTCAATTCCATGTTTTAGGATTTCTATCTCCTTTTCCGCTTTCGGTGGGTCCCCTCTCTCTTGGGTTAGCTCTGTGCTAACTTTCCTATTCCATGGGATCCTTCGCGATGGGACTTTGGGGCTTCCTTGTCGCCTTCGCTGGCTTCCTTTCGGGAAGCCTTACATGCGCCGCCGGACTGCCTGCGGTTTCTCTCGGGACCAGCGTCTGTCCTGCCGCGTCCCTTTCCGAATCGATCTTAGGGTTTCGTGATTGGAGCTTCTATCCCAGCGATGTTGTTGGATCCATCGACTATGTTGGCGTCACCGAGGTGAATACTCTTCCTTTATTTTCACACGTTTTTTAATCTGTAAAATATTCTCTCATTTCCTTGATGATTTTGATTTTTGATTGCATAGCTGTTTCGGCGTAGTTTGGTCGCCTTGTCGAGGGCAAAAGTCTCGCGTCCTCTGGGGATTTGACTTGTCCTTTACTTCGATTATGCCTAATTTTGGCGTCCGAAGTGCATCTTCTTTGTTTACTTGAGATGATGAATCTCAAATTCTCACAGTCAAGAATTTTGGAAGGTTGCGATAACTTAACCTAAAACCACGGTTTTCCTATAAAATGAATGAGCCACTGAGAAAATCATACTGTAATTTTTGATCTTAAGATGTTTATCATAGTACTCTGTATTGTGTTTCACGGACACTTCTGACTATATTGTATGTGCGTGATGTGAAAAGGTATATTGGTTTATAAATTTTTCGTGTGATTTCTAATCTTTATGCCTTGTAGTTGTCCTTGTCATAAATGAGACTGGCATTCTTAAGATGTAGCATTGGTAATGACTACAGAGCAAAAGGTTTAAGCAGACCTAGGTTGCAAAATATACTGCCTA
Organism: Neltuma alba; assembly: GCF_004799145.2. NCBI lineage: Eukaryota > Viridiplantae > Streptophyta > Magnoliopsida > Fabales > Fabaceae > Neltuma > Neltuma alba. The sequence continues at coordinate 271,587 of NW_021637049.1, forward strand.
TCATCATTCCATACCTTCCAAAAAGAAGGTGTAGGATGAGTTTTGGCATATTGATGTTTATTTTTGTTCCTTTTTTATGAGCTCCCCAATGTATGGAACTTTGTTGGCATTGATAAAGATGACAGAAGATTGAAGGCACGCTTCTTACGGAATCTATACATTATAAAATGCAGGGAGATGAAATTTCATTGCAAAAGGCATTGAATATAGTTCACAAGAATAACCATGATTATGTGGCTGTGCTCTTCTACGCATCTTGGTGTCCTTTCTCTAGGATATTTAGACCAAGTTTCTCCATCATGTCTTCCCTATTTCCTTCCATTCCACATTTTGCAATTGAAGAGTCAAATATCAGGCCTAGGTTTGTGCTATTTGGCTTCTTTTGTGGATTCTTTGCAGTGCTTTTTGCCCCTTTGCTGAAGATTACTATCCATCTCTTGCAGTATACTGTCAAAATATGGTGTTCATGGCTTCCCCACACTGTTCATTTTAAATTCTACCATGCGTGTCCGTTATCATGGATCCCGGACTCTTATCTCTCTCTTAGGTTTCTACAGTGATGTTACCGGTAAGTCCACTCTTGCACTCCTTTCCCTTTTACGTGTTTTTTGAATGACTTCTTCATATTAATTAGTTCATACAGCTAGTCTGCACAAAACCTTCTGATGTAGCTAGTTTTCATTGCTCTTTAAATGAAAAAGTAGTCAGAAGTAGTCTTCCTGAGACCACACCAGAATAGGTGTGATAATTTTTCCCTCATTATGTAATCTCCAAAATGGGCACGGGAGAAATGGTTGAGGATTTACTTGAACAGCACCAACTTCATGCTGTGGAAATTGTTTGTTTCATCTGGTGGTGTGTCATTTTCCCATAAGATGTTCACGGAAGAAACTTGGATGCTTGTAATTTAATCTCCAAAATGTACATGGAGGGTGGATTTACCTGTGCAACGTGAACTTCATGCTGTGGGAATTGTTTCGTCTGGTGGAATGTCATTTTCCCATAAGATGTTCGCTATTTTGATTTTATTTTGGTTGTTGGTGAACATGAAATCTGGGTGCTTGTTTCTGATTGACATGATTTGCCCCTGTCATTGGTTAACCTGTATTGCATTTTGTGTTGTAGTTTAAGCACGGTCAGGGCCATAGGTTGTTACCATTTATCTCCTCCTCCTCCTTTTTAAACATTTTTTCTTTAAAAAATGCCTTAGGTGTGGAAGAAGTCCCTTAACATCTTGTTGACATGATTATGCGTGCAAGCTTCATGTGACGGTGTCGTGTTATTTTTCGTGTAAATGCAGGGATTAGGACTTTCTCACACGATCAACCTTCTCTTGAGAAAATTGGGAGCCTATCGGTTCATGAGAAACACGGTTACACTGAGCCAGAAAGTTGTCCATTTTCTTGGGCAAGATCACCGGAAAATTTGGTGCGACAGGAGACATATTTAGCTCTGGCTGCTACCTTTGTGCTTCTGAGACTACTATACTTCATTTTCCCTACACTGCTTGCGTGCGTTCAATGTATTTGGAGAAGTGTTATCCAGAATATTAGATTAGGGAATTTGTTGGAACATCCTTTGGTATATCTGAAGCGAATAATGCAGTCTATAAGCTGTCTGAGAGTGCCTTGCAAGAGAAGTAATCTGCAGGAAGGAGCACTGAATGCTAAAGTTTGGGCTTCCAAATCCCTTGCTACAGTTTCAATTGGGGAGGGTAGCACCAGTCGTGGGGTGCACCAGTAAGCTGATTGCACTGGTGACCAGTTTGCTGTGATGAGCGTGTGCCCTTTGAAAGGCTTGGCTGCAAGATAGAGCGTGGAGTTGGGATTTATAATCAGACCCCTTCATGGGTATTACGTGGCCTGGTGATCTTTAAGAAGGTCATCAGTTTCCTGAATGAAGTAATTAATCCCTCTTCATTTGGCCATGTGATTTTGAGTACTTATTCATTTGGCGTGATAGAAATTTGGGACTTTGATGTGAATAGATTTTATAATTAGCAAACTCAAGCAGAAGTCTTTAATTCTTTGCCTTGTAAGCTTACATGAGGGCCCATCGTTGACCGTTACCACATAAAATTAATTATTGCTGAGAATGAAGTGATTGTAAATGCTGTCCTGTTGAGTATTATTGGCCATCATGTGGATGGACGAAATGCTTGATTATGCTGGCACGGATAATATGGGGATGCCTCTTTTATCTCAAGCGAGGCTAAAATAGTCGTGCTAATTAGATGACTCGTATTTGGACTTTGCATTCGCAAGCTACCCGTATTCGATTTCTCCGCGGCCAAAGCTGATGATATCTTGTGCCAGTCGATTAAACTAGTCTCTCTTGGTTAGACGCCCCGGAGTTTTAAGGTTTGAATAGCGGTTAGTGGATTTCCCCGGGGTATGCTTCAACTAAACTGTCCTTATCTCGTAGTAAAAGGCGCTCGTTTCTGACAGGTCTTGAAGAGCTGAAGAGCATTTGTGTGAAAATAATCTGCTTTTAAAAAAAAAAATTGAATTTCTTAACCAAGTAAATCACGCGCATGAATTCCTCGGAAAGGCTTTGTAAGTTTCTTCGTGATAAATTGAAACAATAACTCAAAATGAGGGTGTGCTCAGGCAGCACGCTGAAGACCAGTGAAGAAACGATGTGAAGCACCGCATGAACAATTGTATACTGAACGCAGTAACGAGGGCACGGGACCATATATAATTTTTTGTCTTAGGGACTCGCGCACACATAACCCTTTCCAGTGGGAGAGGAAACTCACCCCGCTACCCATCCTGGGATAGAACTTGCGATTTCCCTCTTTTTGCCACTGTGGCACTTGGGCCACTGGCGGAATCATATCTGATTATTATAAATAGAAAGCAAAGGCATGGGAAATGGCATCAGACGGAGGATACCCGTCGTGAAGGAATTGGAAGAGGGAAGAATAAGCCACCAACAACTTCCACTTTATCTAGTGCCATATCTTGGTATTACAAGTTTCTTATTCTCTCTCCTTTCCCCGACAATAAATTTATTTTTTTAGAAAACAAAAAAAAATTCTTGTGCTTAAATATAAAGGGAGAAAAAGACACCTAACTATTCTTTTCAGAAAACCGGATGCAATTTCTTCATGGTTATAAAATAATTTATAGAATACCAACGCTAAAGGGTTGTTTGACAACCCTTAAAAGTCTTTTTAAGAAGTATTTTTTCACATCATAAAAACACTATTAAAACTATAATTTAGTTTTTATCTAAATACTCCTTGTATTACTAGAAGAGAAGGAAACTAATGTGGATTCGCATTGGGTACTCAAACGGACCCGTATGGGGTATGTACCAGGTTAGGCCAAGTGAAATCATAGCCAATGTGAGACGAGAATTTGTCCTGTGGCATGCATTTGCACAAGAATCAACATCCTGTCAGGGACGCGTCAGTGGTCATCCTGGTCACTATCGGCCCGCACCGACTGCTCTCTCTGGTCGTATTATCTAATCCAACGGTCACTGTCTCTCTAGAATTCACGGCGGAGATTAACCGACCATTCTCCTGATCCGACCCAGTAATCATCCCTTCTTCATAGCCCATCCCCTGGTTCCGTTGCAAGAGAGGAGTCAGTCGGAGAAAGCAAAATATCAAAACTGCCAACGCTCCCAGGGACTGAGAAACCATGGAGAAGGAGAGGGAGCGGCAGTTATACTTGGCGAGACTCGCTGAACAAGCAGAGAGATATGCCGGTATGCTTTCTCTCTTTCTTTGTAGGTTCACAGAGGCTTGGCAGTTTTTCTAATCGGTATCTACTTCTTTTATTCAATTCGAGATCATGTAAGGTCCTCCCTACTTTGTTGCTTCCTGAAGTGCTGGATTAATAGCCGCGTCTTGCCGCCTTGACTCTTTGGGTTTACTTAAACCGAAGGATTAGTGACTTGTGCCCTGTTGTACAATATGCATGGTTGAGGTGTCTGAATAAATATTTTTAGGCCCCCGGGTTAGGAAATTGTTCTCTATTGCCATTTCCATTCTGGTTGCTACTAGCCTGCCGGCGAATTTGTTTTTTTACCTCAAATAAAGGAACGAAGAGAAAAGAGAAAAGAGAGAGGAGGATGTGTCTACTATGACTAGGATGCTCAATTAAAAAAAAAAAAACTATCAATTGTATTTTTAGTGTAATGAATCCATTTATGTATATTGTACTTTTCTCATATCCTGGAACCAAAGTGCGGTTATATGCTTAAATTTGACTGCTAGGCAAGTTTCATCCTAAAATTTGCCACATTTTGAAAATCTGAATTGGATCATTTAATAAACAGTAGTTTCTCCTAAACATTAACATTAATCCCTTTCTTTTTAAGATTTTTAAAATTGCTTCATTCCATTTTGTTTGGTTATGTGTCTCTCTGGTTTTTCTTGTCGCAGATATGGTTGAAGCTATGAAAGGTGTTGCTAAATTAGGTGTGGACCTGACAGCTGAGGAGAGGAACCTTGTATCCGTTGGGTATAAAAATGTAATTGGAGCAAGAAGGGCATCATGGCGGATACTGTCGTCCATTGAGCAAAAGGAGGAGGGTAAGGGTCATGAATTGAATGTGAAGAGGATAAAGGACTACAGACTGAGAGTTGAAGATGAGCTCTCAAATATCTGCCATGACATATTATCGGTCATAGACAAGCACCTCCTTCCCTCTTCCTCAACTGGGGAATCAACTGTTTTCTACTATAAGATGTGAGACTTGAATAATTTCTGGTTCTTTTAGTAGATTTAAATGTTTTGATACCTTGTGACATGCATTTTTTTTTTAATTATTATTATTTGAGTAGGATTCAAGATATAGCTACAGAAGTCTCAGAATACAGCCAGTACTTTGACTTTATACTTTTTGAAATATAATTTCACTGCCTAAAGTTTAGACCATTTGGTGTTATCAAATGTTAAAGAATCAGGAAGGTCAAAGTTCATTGAATATATATTGAGAGATGGGTATATTCTTCAACAGTTGAACCGAGTTTAACTTTTTAGCGGCAGATATGGTTCCATATGCATGAAGTTTTTGGTGATAATTATTGTGCTGATTCCATGGGACTTGCAAAAGTGTTGGTTGTCTTAAAGGATCCTGTTGGTGTGCATGTTTCGACATTCCTTTTCATACGTATTTGTTTTTGCTGGGATCACAAGCTTTTTTCTCCTCCGTATAGGAAAGGAGATTACTACCGTTATTTAGCTGAGTTTAAATCGGGTGATCATCGCAAAGAAGCTGCAGACGAAGCACTTAGGGCATATGAGGTGAATTTAGTTGGACTTCTTCGTTGATTTCATGATTCCTCCTCTCATTTTTAAACTTGCTAGAAACTGATAGATAAGTAAATGCAGGCTGCCAGTAGTACTGCTGCCTCTGATTTGCCCCCAACTCATCCAATCAGACTTGGCCTGGCATTGAACTTTTCTGTTTTCTACTATGAGATATTAAACTCTCCTGAGAGGTTTGCCATCTGTCTTCTCTTCCTTATTCCAATTCTTCAATTGTAAAAGTATTAGAAAATTTTTTCTCAGGGGACAGCATTGCCTTTTAAATCATTTTTAATGTATTTTAGCCTGTGTGATTGCCTTGGTATTAGAGTGGTTTTACGCACATGCCAAGCATCAATTTACATTCTTTAATTGTTTCTCTGGGCTTTGCTAAAAAAAAAAAGTTTTCTCTGGGCTTTTGTAAATTGCCACCTTCCTGTTTCACACGTCTTGTTTATACATGCAGGGCCTGCCATCTGGCCAAGCAAGCATTTGATGACGCTAGTGCTGAACTTGATAATCTCAATGAAGAATCCTACAAGGATGGGGCCCTAATTATGCAGCTTTTGAGGGACAATCTCACCCTATGGACCTCAGACCTGACTGAGGAGGGAGGTGAGTTTATGTATTTCCTCTTTCCCTATATTAGAGGGCTTCTTTTATGAATATCCCTTTATCTTCCATTTTTTCATAGTACCTTTTTTCTTTGGCGGACTAAAGAACCTCTAAAATTAGATTGTCTTGTCACTAATGATTCCTTGCAGCTTTCTGCCTAACCCTACATAATACTCCTTACAAATGCTTGTAGGTTGATATATGGCGGAGTGTATTTATGCTATAGTTTTTCATACTTTTTAATTTGTTATCATTATAAGTTCTTTTGACAATTAAAACCTCAATTTTTGGAGCACAAGTATGATGCACGAGGTTCATGGCTGCCATTATCATTAAACACGTTCCTTATGTGGTTATGATGGACTGATCTATTAGGAGATAATGCTTTCATAGTTTGGCACATCGAGCTAATGATTTAAGGTCACCCCAACGATTATTCTGGGGTCATGATTTATGTTGTTGCTTTCTGGGTTGAAATTGACGGCCATTTTTTTATGATGCATGCACTTGATGTCATATTTTTCATGACCGCATATCTCCCTTTGAATTTGATTCTGATGCTATATGTGCCTTTGATTGTAAAACGAATTCTGAAGTTTTTAAAGTCGCTCAGTGTGTTAATACTTGGTAGAAACAGTTAGCTACCATGTTCAAAGGCTCCTATTTTCTGAATCCACCCTGGACTTTATATTTAGTTTGATTCAAATATAATGAATATAATTACCATATCATTGAAATATTCTTGAATTCAAGCAGTCATGCTTGCTGAAACATATTCCTCCCTTCCACCCGGTTTCTCTTATCCTCATTATGAACACACAAAAAAAAAAGCACAAGTGGACCGGCTTGTTGCTGTCAATTGGAGAAGATTTCTTGCAATTTAAGAATGTTACTTTCCATTCGGGAATCTTTTTTTAAATTTAAAGAAAATGTGTTGATTATTTTAATTACCATGTTTCAAACTGGCAGCTGAGCCATCAAAAGTTGATGAATCTCAGGCAGAGGAAAGATAAAGCTAGTGTAAGTGATGTGTCACTACTTTGCAGCTGTTAGTGGGCTACTTGCTAGAGTTTAACTCCGTTTGTATCATATATTTTCTGCATGGATCAATTGCTGATGTGAGTTCATTTGGTGGGGTAGTTGGATAGGAAACTGTCGTGTAAAGAATGGATTTGGTCACATAAGAGCTAGCGGAGCTGAAGTGTTCGTTCAGTAGTGGTAAAAACGACTCTTCGGCTTGTTTGTATGGATTTTACTCTCTTACTTTTCAGAAACACCGGATCTGCTAGCCTGTACTCTGATAATATTACTCTTTGCTAATGATGACTAACACTTCCGTTATTCCCAGCTACTGATTAATTAAGTACTTAGATTCCTAGAAGTTAAAACGCTCATAGAGAAAATATTTTCCTCAGTTACTGATTAGAGAAAATGTTCGTTCATTTTTGCTGCAGTCACAGTTGAATTAGTCTTGTTTTAAAACAAATACAAAGATTACACCTGCCTCTCTCCAAGTTTCTTTAAAGTTTTGTTTTTCTTAATTACGCTGAAATTTATATTAGAAAACTTATTTGAATTTGTTTTGTTGAACAAGTTAATAGAATAGAATCAATATAATCGTCTGAAAATTATTTTGGTTTTGCATTTTTTACCCTAAAAAATACCATGAGTTCTTCTCACCCCAAAAAATAAAAAACCAGGAGCTTGAAAAAAACATATAATACTCTGCAATAAATACGAGGACATTTTTAGAGTGAAATGTTAATGCTTCATAAATTCTTGTAAAATGACTTACATTTCGGATCATAAAAATCTCATGGAATATTAAATATGTGAAGAACGAGAGTAGTAGTACAAGTAAAAACAATATGTGGGTGAGGCGGAGGGAGATTGTGTTATGCAAGTTTATTTTTGGAGGCTCCTCACAACGAAGCCAAAATGAAATCAGCGAATTCTTGTACAATGACTTGCTTTAATGAGAAATATTACAATAATTGGGCAGCAGAAAAAATTGAAAAATTCCGACATAAAGATCACTTTGGCGTTTAAAGTCATGATCTGTTGTGAGGTCTGGGGGATGGAGTGTCTGCAGCCGCAGGAGGCTTCAGATCGACAAGGAAAGACCTCAAGACGTTGGAGAACTCCCTGACCTTCTCCACATTGAGGGCGTGTCCTGTGTTCTTTATGACTACTAGTTCAGCGTTGTCCCCCAAATGCCTGTGTTCAAACCCTAATGATCAGCTCAGGATTCCCAATTGAGAAGTAAGCCAAAGACAGGAGAAGGGGGAAAAAAAAAAGTCCCAAAATAAGTAGGGTAAGGATGTGACTGACTTTTTCAATCTGTGAGCCAGTTCCAATGGGAATACTTGATCACGTTCTCCCCAGACCAGTAACGTAGGCTGCTTCGGGAGAAGAGAAATAAAACCTCTGATACACATCTGTCCAGTAGCAGTGTAAATGTGATAGGGGGATGGAAGAACGTACCTGCGAAATCCTTGGGAGATCAGAAAGTTTTCGGCCTTTCGTGATTGCTCGGATCAATTCCCTCCTCTCTTCTACATGATCCCTGCACATTGCCTATCCAAATCCACCATTTCTAACTTTCATATTCGTAATCCCCCAAAAAAAAAAAAATTATATTCATGTTTTACCGCAAAACAATCTAATAAAAATTTCTACATCTTTCCAATTATCTCTGTTCTTTGCTTCGTGAAATGCTACTTATGTTATGAAGTAGCTCTCCCTTTCCTCACTCTACTGCTCAATGGAAGATGTTATAATGGCTTGATAGAATGAAAAGGAAGAGAGAGAGAAGTAGCTCCTTACATCAATGAAATCAATAAGGAGACAAGAAGGCAACCAAGCCACCGTAGAGGGTCTGGAAAGTGTGAAGCCGAGGAGCTCTTTAAGCCTCTCCGGCGTCTGCGGCACCAAAATGTTGACAGCTTCTTCGAAGTCCACCGGGAAAAGGCCTTCCTTCAGGTCCTTTTCTTCCATGCTCACGCCGGAGCAGCACAGCACCACCCTCTCCACGATTTCCTCGTACTGAACCGCCATGCTGTATCCCACGAACCCACCGTAGCTTAACCCCACCAGACTCAGCCTCTGTACGGAGTTAGCCTCCATGACCCGCATCAGGCACTGAGCTTGGAAGGAGTCGCTCCGCTCGGGGCGGGTCGTGTAGGATCCACCGAAGAAGAGAAGGTCCGGCACGTACACGTTGAAGAAAGGGGTTAGGTGGCGGATGATGTCGCCCCATTGCCACAATGCGTTGGCTCCAAGCCCGTGGATGAGGAGCAGATTTGGTTTAGACTCTACTGGGGTCTTAGGCACCCAGCAATGCATGATGGTGCCGTCTTTCAGGTCAGTGGTGGAGGATCGGAGCCCCGACCTCCCGAAGGTGGATCTGTAACACCAGTTCTTGGATTCTGTCAAGCTAAAGCACTTGGTCATCTTCGACAAGTGTGTACAAGAACAGAGGCTGCGGAGGAGATGATCCAAGTCGGAAATAACAACTAAGAAGAAGGCATGTCACATCTGATGAGTAATTATTCCAAAGTTCCTCCGTCTCTGAGGTTGAAGAAGCTGCAGCCACTGAGATTCCCTTATCAATTAATTGGATGAGGGAAGAGATGACCACGTGTTGCTTTATTTTTATATAATGAAATAATCCATAATAGTCAATCAGTGTGTAATGGAAGCAAATGATCGAACACGAATCACACGTTGTAAATTTGTTTACTCCCTCGTTTCTAAAGAATAAAAAAAAAGGTTGACTGTTGGCTGTACCCCCCCTTCAAAAAAAAAACTCCTGGCTCTTATTAATTCTAATAAATGATTTTGGGGCCGCAGCGACCCCGGACAGGTGGCAGATGTATCAAGTTGGATGCCGATGCGCTCCCATCCCCCATACTTTTCACCTTAATGATGCCTTCAACTTGGTGTTGTGGGGCACGTGCAGGTCTCTCACAGGCCTAAAGGAGGTGGGCGTTCCCAAAAATGAGTGTTTCTTCCCGAATTGTCTTTTTTTTTTTTTTCCCAAATCATTACGTTATTTATTTATTTTTAATTGAATTCTTTGTAGACCCGTCTAGCTCATGTTTGAATTCTCTTCTGGCCTGACACCAAAATTCCTACTTATCTTGCGCGATGATTCCAGAAGACAAAAGCCGAGTCGCCCGAATTGCGTGCACTTCATCTTCACGAACAATATTATTACGCCCCCGTGAACCCTTCTTCAATTGGAATTCTCGAGAGGCATAGTCACTGTTATCAGTTAGAAGGACGTCTTTACCCTTTCATAAAGAAATTAAGAATTAAGAAATGTTTTAGAAACTAGAAGTTATAACTGAGTATAAATGAATTAAAAAAACGTTGGCCTCATGCATACACGTAAATTTAACCAGCAACTGAAGCCCTGGACTGGCAGAGCTACCCTCTACAGTAGCTGTTTTCGTAAAGACATCAGAAGTAAAGTCTGCCAATTATAAAGACCAGCCTTCGCAAGACATGACTGATAAAAGCAGCCCTTTCCCATTTGTCATTGCCAAAAAAAGAAGGCACACGCATAAAAAAAAATGCCTGTGTGTGAGGATACGAATTTTTAATATTTATCCACACAATCTGTAATCACTGATTCAGTACAAATTTTGTTCTTCCCTTGACATTTTCAAACCATTCTTTGAATACTTTGTTCCTTTTCCTGATTTTATCTCCAAGCACTCAAGATTCGATCCATAATATTTTTGGCCAATAATTGATAATTGAAAGAACTGCTCGTGAATCTCCAACTTTTTACCTTTGACCACTAATCAATAATGAAATTACAGCAGTTGATCCACCACTCCCCGAATCAGAACCGCGTGAAAGAATTGCCTGGCCTGTCGTTTCATATGCTTTAGAGACGGATCCAGTGGGATCATCCCAAATTTCCTCCCAGCATATTAAATGAAGCGTAACAATAGAGGTTCTTCACTCTAATATTAATCAAATTAGGACAGAAGATATACAAAGTAGCCATTCACCCCCCCCCCCCAATTAACATCTGTTTTGAAAAACAGAAGAGAATATATTCTCCTCTGTTTTCAGTAGAACAGATGAGAAGGAGCCTCTGATATTTTAAAAAAATTTGTCCCAACTCAATCTGCATCCGAGCTTCTTCTGCTCTTTCCCCTCGCCGCTCTAAAACTATGCCCTCTGAATCTTCATTCTCACCTTGCAACCTTCTCTGTGCTTGCTTTGAATCCACGCCGTGCTTGCTCTGATTCCACACCGCTACGGAGCTCGCATTCTTCTTCGCATCCCAGCAAGCGCGCGTCCTTCTCCAACCCGTGACAGAGCTCGCTGTGCCTCTTGTTTCGACGGGAACCCAGCTGCAACCTCCACAAGTTGCCTGTGAACCCAGCTCGCCGTGAACCCATGTGATTTTTCCTCTCCAAATCGCAATCCAATGAAGGTAAGTTGAAGAGATTATCTTAGTTGGTTTGTTTTATATGTGTAGTTACTGAAAATGGGTTGAGGCTGTTGAATCTATCTAAGTTGTTTTATATGTGTAGTTATTGAAAATGGGTTGAGGTGTGTGACATTCTCCAACTCGCGACGGAGCTTGCCATGCCTCTTGTTTCGACGAGAACCTAGCTACAATCTCCACAAGTTGCCCGTGAACCCAGCTCGCCATGAACCCATGTGATTTTTCCTCTCCAAATCTCAATATTCACTCTGTTATGAACAGACGTGAATATCAACAACATTCACGTCTGTTTATAACGGACGTGAGATGTGCCAGACTTTCTACGTCTCCTCTTCTAATGTTCTTCTTGAAACAGATGTGAAAAACCCGCTAAAACAGGGGTAAAAAGTGTCTTTTGTAGTAGTATTATATATACAAAAATTTCCTTACAATTCAAGTGTCATCCCACCTCCTTTAGCATGTCAGCAAACAAATTTTTCTTTAAGTAGGCAGGGATGTGTTCTTCCAGATGTCCATCATATATAGCAATTAGCAAACAAAACCAACTCTTTCCACTGTATATATTCACAAACTTGGCAACATGATAATGCTCCGTTGGATGATTAGACTTCCCCCTACTAGGCTGAATCCCTTCATGGTTTTCCCCTACCTGTGCTGGATGAAGAACGTGCAGCTACAAGAAAGCAACCAAAACAAAGAGAAAGTTCTACCGGTTTAGGTGCAGACGCATAGAAGAAGGGAAAGAATTTGATTTCTCAAGCACCGACCCGTCCTCATTAATTAAATGAATACAGACACTGAAGTATACGGTTCCTTATCAAGCAAATAGAGCCTTCAGAATTGCAGAAGGAAACTCAGAATTCATGGAGAACCTGAAAGAAAATGTTTCATTTGTTGGATCTGAAAGTTAATTCTCACATGTGAATGAGAAAAAAAAATCTCGAAAAGATCCCTAGAAAACCGGGCTGCAGCATGCTATGTGAAAGGGAAGACAATAGAAACTAGATGATAGAAAATTTCGTCTGATCGGTCCAAATTACATTTAGTAACGTTTTGGTCATTCTTCTCTAGGTTGGACGGTGCAAGCACCTTCTATTACCCGGCCTCATCCTCGTTCCTGGTTCCACAGGCAATTAAATAAAGCACCCGTGATAGAGAAGAAAATTAACCAAAGAAAAAGGAACGTTTGTGGTAATGTCTGTTGATAGATGGGGCTTTTAATAAAAGAATTCATTTAACATTTAATTTAGTCTTACATATAAAACTTTAGTTTAATTTATCTCTCATATTTATCTATATTTTTCTTAAAATAGTATTTATAATAATAATGATAATTCTAAGGAATATACTTGATTAGTAAGGATATTTTAAGAAAGACAACTCATATTTATTACAAATAATTAATTTAATTTATTTTTTTAATATATTTAAATTAACCAACTAGTTATTATATTATAGGATTACAGAAAAATGCTTCTAAGGCAGCCCGCCCATTGGACTTCTTTCCCGTTGACTTTGTCGTACTGTCTGTCCTGCTACTGCTTCCCTCAATCAAAAAATCCAAAGCTTTTTCGGTGAACAAAAATTAAAATCCAAAGCTTTTAATGATCATAATAGGGATGATGAAATGACTTATTTTGCATTTGTAACGCTGTTTTAATTTATGCGTTACGGTGATTTTTTTTTTTTTGCCCTCTAGTGTGAAAAATTCTTTAACAACAAAGTTTTCAATAATGGTAGTTTTTGTTTTCTCGCCGTCTATTTTAAGAAGCACTCCGACCATAAACAAACATACAATAATTTCTGAGGGCAAACAGGAGTATTTCTCAATGTCAGGGACGCAAGCAGTGAAAATGAAGCAGCGATCAGCTTGGGATTGGGTGGCGGCAGAGAAGAGGATGGTCCATGGTGTTGCTGGTGCCAACGGAGTCGATATAAAGCATAGCAAAGTTCGCCGTGGGGCTTCTCCATGGTAAGCTCGTGTAAATAGCAGAACAAGTTCTTCCATGGAGTTCCCTTGGGGGTTTTCCACAGATATGATTGCATACATATTACTCCTCCTGTCTTCAATATAAGACCTATTTAACTAATTTAATTAGATTAAGAAAGTTAGATAAGTTAGTTAATTATAAGAAATATGACATGTTTTTTCTAAAATATTAGTAATTATTTCCTTATACTTGATTATGGTTGAGAGAATATGATGTTGAAATACTTTAATTTAAAAATTAATGAATATGAAAAATTGTCTTATATTTAAGATCAAAATTAACTTAATAATTAAGTCTTATATTAAGTATGAGAGGAGTATAAGCTAACATGGCAAATGACTTGACCGGAAAAAAAAAAAGAATGCTAAGTCATATTTCATCAACATATTCTGGACCTCTCGACACCATTAATATCTACACTGTTCATCAGCAACGTAAACATTCAGAGGAAACCCAAAGATGACGCAACTTGGTCCCATATCCCATTTTCGAAAACTGATATTGGACAACAGACACCCATAGTTGAAGCTAGAGGGAATGGCATCGAAAAAGCGCACTTACCTGAACGAGCTGAATTGGTGAGAATACCAAATCTAATTGCATACATCATGGAATCGCACACCCAAATAATATATATCCTTTGAACAGGGTAAATCATCAAACAAAACAGATCAAGGCCAAGTTTAATTCAGGAAAAAAAAAAAAAGTGTACACTGTTGAATAAAATGGCAGTGGCATTCAGCCAAATAGTTCAAACTAACTGATCCGAAGTATGTATAGCATCTCTATATGCATTAGGCTTTGGCGTGAGAAAACTATGAAAAGCATAAATAACACACGGATGAAATACTGATTAAGCCGGGTCAAGCATTATGTATAATTGGGTCGTCGAAAAAGAGTTCAGGCCAATAAAATGAGGTTCCTCCTCCATAGCTTGAGGTGCGGCTGCTGGCATCTCCAGGATTGCTGTTTGATGAGGTCCCTGTCACAGTTGGGTGAACAGATGGAGCAGGAGACGGAATCATCCATGAAGACTCATTGCCAATGTTATCCCCTTCGCTAACCATTGTAAAGTTATTATTAGTATCCTGATTCTTCTCACTATTCAAACATGGTTGGGAAGTACTGAAAGAGACTTGTGGGTCTGAGACTTGAGATAACATGTTTGGGTGGTGGAGTGGTTGAGAGCCAGCAATCCCATTAGAAAAAAAGGATGCGTTATCCATTTGTGGGCAGTTTATAACTGGATTCTCGTTGACATTAGACATTGAAGTTAGCAAATTGAGGGCTTCCATGTTAGCGATGTTGGCACTCTGGTCATAGGAGTCGGTAGTCAAGGAACTTGTGGATTGGAGTAAATAATGAAGGTATTCAAGCTTGGCCAACTGTGCTGCCTCAGCTTGTAGCTTCAGGGCTTGTTCATCCAGTGATGGATGATGCATTAGGTCCGTCATGTTGGCCAGAGCCAGCAGATAGGGCAAGCTGGAAACGAGGTCAGTTCTTGGCTGATGAGTCATTGGGTCAAAGCCCATCTGAATCAGCTTCTTCTTTAAATGAGTATTCCAGAAATTCTTAATCTCATTATCTGTCCTGCCTGGAAGATGAGATGCAATTGCAGACCACCTATGAAACAAGCATATACATGCATCGATGTAAGACATGAGAATCCAAAAATTTGAATGCAAAAAACCCAAAATCTCCGTTATCAATTCCTGCCCCGCCGAAAAAAGAAAAGAGAAAATGTGAAGTACTTGTTTCCAAGGATGGAATGGAGGTGGAGAATAGTTTGCTCCTCTTCTTGAGAAAATTTGCCCCTCTTAATATCAGGTCTTAAATAGTTGGTCCACCTTAGCCTACAGCTCTTTCCGCATCTGTTAAGCCCTGCAAAGATTTGTTAAAAAGGAAATGAGCAAAGCGGTGATCAGGGGGCGAGAGAGAGAGAGAGAGAGTTGAGACAGTATATATATATGTGTGTATTGGAAACATGAAGAGACCAGCAAGTTTGGGGAGGGCTCTCCAACTTCCATGGCCATGTTTCTGAATATAGTGCACGAGCTTTTCATCTTCCTCGGGTGTCCAGGGTCCTTTCTTCAGTCCATTCTCATCACAGCATGGAGACCTTCCCATTCTGTAACAATAGATCTGCGGTCTTTTCCCTGTTTTACCACCCAATCAAACTTGGGGCTCCCAGCATCGCCTACACTATTTATATCCAAACTTCACGCTACCTTGTTAATTAATTCTCTGTTTTTTCCCCTTAAAAATACAGTTGCTTTATTGGCTGATTAATTTTAGATTGGGACTGTACTTGCCATGTAGTAATAGAACTGTGGGCTACAAATATCTTCCGCCTAGACATCTATACGTACGCGCCCTTCAGATAATTATAGCAAATTAAAATAGGCACATGCACGCACCATATTACGTTAATTAATTAATTGCTCAATATTAACAGATCAATCAGAACTTTCATTTAGCGGGGCTGCGCGTCTCCATAATTCTCCTTTGGTCCTAAATATAAGACCCTTATATTAGTAAAAGTTTTATATTTAGGACCGGAGGAGTATCTAATATTTTGAGGCAGGAAAAATTCAAAATGTATTTCAATTTTAATTTTTTTTACCAAAATTTCAATTTCAAGTAATAAACATTAAATGGCGGCTAAAATATAATTTTGATCCATATATTCAGAAAAAGTCTAAAATTGTTAACCGTGATAAAATCCTCATCCAACTCAAATAAATAGGATTTCCATCTTGAACCTTTTCTATTAATATTTTATGTGGTGTCATTTCGATTGTTTCCAATTAGCGTGCAAATAATTAATGTGCCGCCTCCTTGCAAAGTTCAAAGTTCAGAAAAATATTGCATTGCATAGAAATTTCACAGGAGAATGGCACGCACAACTGATACAAGAAATTACAGAGCAATTGCGTTTTCATCACCTTTAATATTGTCAGAAAAAACATGCAAGGCTGATGGCATTCAATTAAATCAAATCATCAGACTTTGGAGATTTTTGTATTATTTAATTAGCTGAAGATTTTTAATATGAAAAAGTGCGGGTGTTAGGTATATAGCTACCGGGATATGTGTATTTAAATATATTAGTTTAATGTGTAATTAATTAATAAATATACTTCTTTGTTCATATTTATAAGGTAGTGAGAGAAATTTTTCATATGTTGATATTGACTCTGTTTATATGAGGTATAATATATATTAAATAGGAATAAAATTGAAAAATTTTTAAATTTTAAAAAATATTTAATGAAGTTAAAAAAATTTAATCTATATAAAACATTTTGAAAATAGCTTATAAAAAAAAGAAACTATCAAATCAAATCATCATTTCGTAGTAGATGCTGAACAAATAAAGGTCGGAACCCCGAGGAGATCCCCTTTCATGCACGCAAAGCAGAAGCTATTTTCACTATTTCGTCGTGGTTTGCATGGCATCAAATGACTTGTATATTCACACATATAGAATATCATCAATTTAATCTCACTATTTATGTTCTGTTTAATTAACAGCTAATTAATCCTATAAATTTATATAGCCAGCATACCTTTTCCATATATTACAATAATTTAAAAGATAAATTGTATTCATGAGTTGTAGATTTAGTTTTATATTATTATATTGATTAATTAAGATATATATTCAATTACATGTGAATTAATGTGTATGCATTGACCGATTGTTGGCCCGTCAATACAGATATGCTACGTAACACAACCTTAAAACCGAATACCAAACAGGTAAACTAAAAAATCTATCAAAGTCGTGCGTTGAAAATGTATATAAGCACGTAATTAAATTATCAACAGTGAAAATCACATCTTCTCCGGCAAACATACCCTCCAGGTAATCAAAAAGGGTCATGGCAACAGTAGAAATCAAACAGTTTGTAGTCTGAAAATGACATAAAGGATCGATGTGACCTGTTTGACAAAGAGGGTGGTGCAGTTGAAGACGTGAAGAAGAATTTGGTGCATCAAATCTATACCTATCCTTTTGTAACCCTTGATACGTTATCATTATTCTTTGCATGGTTGATAAACCTTCAAATAGCATTCGTTAGCTGTAGCTTGTCCCTATGCATCTTGTTCTGTACCAATTTTTCTCTTTGATATTGGCACTCTCGGTCAGTTTAATTTAATTTATGTACAAAGTAAAAGGTTAACGCCTAGTGCAAGTCAGGTGATGACTTAAAATTAGCGAGGTTGTGCAATATGTATCATTAAAGGCTAAGCTATATAATGATGATGATATATAATTTATATATAAGCTCGAATATATGACTTGGAAATGTCAGTATGTGGAGCTTTGTGATTGGCCACAGCCTATTGACTTCCTCATTTGAGCCGAGAAAATTAATTAATTAGTAATTACATATCATAAATCATAATTACAAGTAACAGGTCATTTAAGGTAAGAATCTCATATATATATACATATATACACATACAAGTATGAAAGAAAACTATCTCCACAGTATTAGTTGATTGGTCGGCTTATGGATGCAGAGGCTAGAGATAAATTGTTAACATATTCCCTAACACTGACGTACGTGGCGCCCTTAAGTGCCTTCATAGTCAAGCAAAACCACATTTTCAAACCTAAGGCTATACCAGTCAACTTAATTAAGTGAAAACACCGGCATATGTGGGGCAGCTAGCTAGATTAAGAAGTTATTAAACTGGGAACAACGTAAATTTAACCAACTCCGAATCGGTTTCTTGTTCAATTATGCGTGGCGAAGCTTTTCGTTAATGTCGTCCTCATATTATTAATTACCCTCCTCTAACTGTGAATATTGTCAGTGAAGGTTTCATTTCATACGCACCAAGATCCTGTTGCTTGTGTCGGGGGGCAATATCATACCTTTCTTATATATAATGAGACTGAAAGGAAGTAATGATGTCAGATAAAAGGCTTTATACATAATTAATGCGCGTATCTATGTTTTGATTTCAGTGTCAGCTAAACAACTGATTTGCTTGTTGTAATAGGTCTCCAACCAATACATCTAAAAGCCAGAGTCGGAGGGCCACCTACACCTACTCACATATATCCCTCCAAGGGTCTCTTATGTGCTTCAAGACATGTCCCCCAAAAGAGGCCTCATCTATCTAGCTTCATGGACTATATTTGGTATCTCTTTAGTAATGGATTTTATTTAGGCGTAAACTTCGACTAGACTTGTTCTGATAAGGTAGATTCAACTGCAGCAAGTTATGCTTCATCATGGAAGCATTTAAGAAGGCATTAGAGGGAAAAGAAAGAAAGAAGGAAATCTGGATGGCGTGGTAATGATAAATGAATTGACGTGGATGCACAAATTAAATAATTCATGAAGAGTTAAGGAGAGAAACCATACGAGCGTAGCTAATAACAGGCGAAGTGACAGAGAAATAAAGAAGTCGACAAAAAGGGGAAGCTATTTCCAAGGAGAGGTAACTTGTATACAAGGCATAATTGATAACCTAATGGTGACCCAGCAGATGACTTGGTTGAAGGGGCGAAGGGCAGAGTCCAGAGGTGATGATTGTGCTTGTTACTTAGGGTCACAGACTCATGCCTGCCTACAGATTACCGAAGAGAGCTGACATTTATTTCGGATGGTTTGGGGTGATACCTCTGTTGGAGAAACCAAATATGCAGAGGTATAATGCCACAAAAGAAATAAAAGTTTGCTCCCAGGAGGACTTGATCAGCAAGATTTAGAATGTGTATTCGGGGTTTGTGTTTTCTATGTTCTAATTTTGTGTACAAGACATCCCTTTATATCGTTTCATGAAATTAATTCAGAACTTCTGGAATGGGGATCTGCACTTACGTTTTATAGCTCATTGGAATTCAGCTCTCCTAATCAGTTAATATTGAGAACTAAAAAATAAAAATGTAAGTGGGATAAAAATTAAATAGCACACCTTCTTCGAGTTCAAGTCACTTGTCTCGCACACAATACACAAGTTACGACATCTAAAATCAGAATGCTCATTGTAACTTTAAAAAAATAATAATAATAACAGAATCCTCGAGTTCACCCAGAAAAAAAGAAAAAGAAGGAAATAAAATTGGAATGATCAATAATGCGGTGAATAAACACGGCCCAAGATGATTCTTTCTCTGGGGCTGCTGAGCGTGATGGACGTAATCAAATTGTAATTTGCGGGCCATTCTATTGTGGGCTCACAGACATTATGGACTTCTCACCAATGCAAGAGGCCAATAGTCACGCAACTGAAACTCCGAGGACTCCCTTTCTTCCTTGGATTTTGCTGGCAAAAAGGTTGGACTTTCTCACTAAAAAGAGAGGATCCGATCCAAAAGAGTACCACTTTGTCGTAACTCTAGTCACAGTACTGGAAGAGGCATCATCACAGCATAGTAAAACTGGGATATTCCTATCGGGTCCAAAAAAAAAAGAACTTGCTTATTATACTCCAGTGAATCAACTGTTAGGTGCCATACTCTTAGAGTATGGGTGAGCCTAGCCTCTTTCCTAAAATTTATATACCAAGAAAAACAAAGAAACTCCGAGGACTCATTTGGCATCCCACCCATTTTTTAACTAGTCCGTCCATCATCATATACTCTCATTAACCCAAGGTTCAAATCTCTACTTAAAAAAGTATTCACATTTAGTGTTTAATAACACTTTAAATAAAATTGTTTTCAACAAGAAAATACTTATGGGTAGCAAGAAAAGAAAACTCATCATCAAACTACGCTTTTTTCCTTTTGGATGTAAGATGGGGCCACCAAGGCAACCTAATCTAGTAATCTACACTTATTATCCCGCATCTTTATGTCATGTGATGTATTACTTATTCAGCCAAGCTAACTAAACATGAACTGATGAACAACGGCGTAGTTTATAATCTACTAGTCCTTAATATAAAATTTTATTTGATTTTTATTTTGATTCTAAATATAAGATTTCAATCTAATTTGTCTTTCATATTTATACACTTCTTTTAAAATAGTTCTTCTAATAATGATAGTTCTAACTAATATACTTAATTAATAAGGATATTTTTTAAAAAAATAACACCTATTTATTATAAATAACTAACTTAACTTTTTTTTTTATTTTACTTAAATTAGTAAAGTAACTTTTAATATTTAGCACAGGAGGTAGTACTATTATTATTTATAAAGTCAAAATACGCGAACTCGTAACAAATTTGTCACATTTGAGAGTACGTATATGTTTCTAAAAGAAAAAAAGAAGGCAACGAGGGAGGAACAACGAAAAAGGGGGAGTGAAGTAGCAAGAAGCGTGAAGCGAGTTGGAAAAGAGCGGCAGCTGCATTAAATGGGGGAACAGGCGAAGGAGTTAAAGTTGGAAAAGGACAGGTGTGGGGGCAGCCACGGGGGTGGGATGGACGTGCCATTTATTTATGAGGTGAGCCATCCCTATCTATATGGCCGGAGAAGCAGGGAGTGTGGTAAATAAGGAGTGAATGGGCAACGACGCCGCCCTCAAGACCTCTCTCCTGTGGCTGGCGGCCATCATCGTGGTGGTTGGCCTCTCCACCCACTCTCCTCGCAAGATGCTCGTCACCTACATTGTCGGAGTGCTCGCCATTGCCGGCGTCCTCCTACCCGATTGGGACTACTTCAATCGTCATTTCTCTCGCTGGCCTTACCCCGTCACCGCCGACGAAAGAGCCTCTCTTCCCCACCATGGATCCGCCTTCCTCAGGTCTCTTTCTTTCTTTCTTTTCATGCCCTCCTGATATATATACATAATCAGCCTGTCGTCACTCATTATAAATATCTCGGATTGACCCTTCAGGTTTGCCAGTTCTCCCCTCAGGGTGATCGCTTATAGCGCCATTTATGGATATGCTATCTACAAATGGTGGGATTATGTTTCCGACGACTCGTAACTCCGGATTCCCTCTCCCCCGCGCCGGCAACGGCATCCACTGGCCGTACGTTTTAGATTATGTGTTGATTTGTTCATCTTAGTATATTGAAGGGTAAGAATGACCATATATCTTTGATCCGTGTCGATGCACGACTAGGAGCATGGACTGCTCAAAATTTAATACACCCCAACTGCCTGCCTCCTCTGCGCGTTCTGTAATGCAAATGCCTTCTAGAATATTCGCCCAATCGATTGCATTCTCTTACCAGTCACTACCTCTCGGCTCACGGCGGAGGCAATTTCAAGAGCCCATGTACAATGAGGGAATTGGCTTCAAAGGGTCTAAATCTATTCCTTCAGCTGTTTCTGTTTGTCCTTTCCCTTTCTACATCATCACTGCAAAGTATTATAATCATGAAACTCAATAAACTACTGCTTCTATTTCTATAAATTAAATAAATTAAAAAATTAATTAAGTTAATTATTTATAATGAATAGATATTATATTATATAAGATATTCTTTCTGATCCACTGCTATTTGAATAAATATTTAATATATACAACTATTATAAAAATTATTTTGTGAAAAATAAATAAATATAAGAGATAAAGTGAATTAAAATTTTCTATTAGAATTAAATTTAAAATTAAATTAGTTTTTTATGCTAAAAACAGTAGGTAATATATATATATATATATATATATATATATATAATCTAAGTTCTGGTTTCATCTCGGTCAAAGGGATGCGATGGCAGAGCGGAGAGCCTCTCATCTCTTGAATTCCTCTTGTACATTTTACTCTTCGAATTAATAAGAAATAGGGTCAAAAAAATTCAGAGAATTTAATTTTATTGTTGATATAAACACCCAATATCAATTATCGAGTACCAGGTCAAAAAAAAAAAAATTATCAAGTGCATGCTTACTTAAAAGGGGAAAAAAGTAACAATAATATCAATTCGCGACTTCCTTGCAAAACGAAGGGAACACAAATTATTTTACTTTTGGTTCATTAAAATAAATTAACGTTTGGAATCTAATATGTATTGTTGAAGCACATTACTAGATTGGAGCTTAGGGCTTTTGATTGAGCGCCAATGATGTGTATATATCCACCACTCTCCCACTCCAAGACCTGCGATATCGCAAATTAATTCCCAAACCGCGGAATAAGCAGAGGGGCGGAAACTCAGCTCGGTGTCTGACTAGCTATTATGCTGCGATATGTGTGAGGCATAGCTGTTGACACGCAATATGCTATGGTCACATGTGAAGGGGGCAAATTGAGGCAGTGACTAGGGACAAGACGGCAGAGATAAACCATGGCCACTATGAAAAAGATAGCCGAAGACCTGGAAGGCTTTCGCCATGAGCGGTGCAACCCCAGGCATGGCTTACTCCAAGCTACTAAAGTAAGTTGACTCTCTTGTTTGAGTCTAACATTATTTTAAGAACATTAGCATATTCGTATAACAAAAGATAAAGTTTTAAAAAGTGTTTTTTTTTATGTACTTTTATTTATAAATATATGCCACTCACATTATTTGCATATACGAACAGTTAAACAGGCGCGCACCCATGTAAATATGTAATAGAAATATAAGCAGATAGGCGTATAAGCCAGGCTTTTAAGTAAATGATCCAATGATCACTCTTTATCATCGAGGGCATTTCAATTTTCAAACATGCCCCTCCCCAAGGACGAAATGTGAATATGCAAGTTGCATTTCCCTTTGTTTGAATTACATGAGCAATAGAGAAACTTGCATATATTGTTCCCCCACATTTTGTCAGCAATTATAAATGGAATCACATTAGCTTGCACGCCCGCCATAATTATTTTCAAAATTGAATTTACACCCACAAGAATAAGGACAGGGTACGGCATCAAATCCAAGAAACACGCAGCACTGCATGTATCACGAATGGAAAACCTACGCAGCTTCCTTGGAAGCCGCAGGCACTCGGGTAAAAATGCCAGTTCTTTATCAGCGAAGGGTTGATTCTTGATGAGCTAGATGCTATTCTCGCTGTCACTAAGTCGAGCATCGTTTTTACTTCGATTTCAGCGCACGTGGCGAGTAAAATTGCCTTCTGGGCAAGCATTTGATCGTTCTACCCACCTTTACAGCGTGGAGTTTCACATGGCGGAGGAGGCACACCGAACACCCAGTCAAGGACATTCAAATATTTGGATCTAAATACTTCCCTCTCTTGTGCATAGCAGTGCATTATGATGGCCGTTGACAAGCTGAAAACCAGAATATCAGCTCTCCTAATCTTAATTGACTGCGGCAAATATCCTCCATCATCCAAGCATGCGAAAAAGCTCTCAATTGCTCGCGCAAAGCAGTATAATGAAATCTCCATTCGTCTGCTTTTCTTCTCAATACCCAGTGCAAGCCCAGTAGGGAACTGCGGCAAAATGCATTAGAGATGCTTTTATATTTCGCCAATATAATTCCAACAGCAGCACTTACAAGCAGATGATACAAATTAAAATACCCTAGCCAAACAGATGAGAATATAAAGACACAATAAGCAACGTACCGTTCCCATGACCACCATTGGAATGTTGCATCTTCTGAGGATTCTGAAAAGCAAGCACGTCCACATCCTGATGAACAATTGAGGCATTCACATCATACATATGATACTTTCAATAGAAGTCATCTCATAAAATTGAGAATGATAGAGCCAATTGATCGCAAGCACTTAAAAGGGGACCATGCATTTCTTATGTTCCCTCACATGTAAGTTTTCTCTCTTTAAGCCAATGTTTAGCAATAAACAGAAATATATGGCCTTAGTCCGTCTTTTCTATCATATTTTCAATAAAAATATGATAAGTGGATACTTTTATAATCCAGTATTGTATTACTATGAGCATGTTTTTGGGTTCACGTTAAAAACTATCAAAATAATGATTTAGATGGCGCATGTTAGTTTTTTCCTTTTAACTATCACGTATCTTTAGACATGCAAGATTGAACCTATAAAAAAGATTACAAGAATTGCAACGTTTATCTGCTTTGCTTGATTCAATTAATTTTTAATGTAACTGGAATTCACAAGATTGTAATGTTGGTTTGCACTATTTGGCCAATGCACATTATACGGACAGCATAACGTACCAGCATAATTGGAAATTTTGAACAGATAAAGAACACTAAATTTAAAACCATTGCCAAATTAGCAACAAGACAACTAGGGATAAGGTAATGGGTATCGAGTAGGTAAGAGATGCTGACCAGGCAGATGAGCAATAAGCAGACAGGAATAAGCTTGATCTTGCCGTGCCAACAAGACCCTTGGCTAATATTGTATAAGGCCTGCATATAAGAATGTTGATGATGAGTAATAAGGCCAAAAAAATAGTAATTCCATGCACTATGCCATAATTACAGACTAAAGGATTATACAGATGCAATCCTTCCACATTGCTGAAGGACTGCTTGCATCATGGGAATCCTTGCATTCAAAGTAATTCTATCCAAATAAAACAGAGGCTCACTTCTTAATATGTTCGGAAAGGAGAAAGTGGACATTAGATTAATAGATCACCTCTTTACAAGTCCTTGTCTGTGAACTAATAGTGCTGGGAGCAGATAAACTGGAAGATAAACAGATAATGCTCTCTTGTAGGCTTCAAGGAGAAAAGAAAGAAAATGCCCACCACATGACTGATTTTCATGAATAATCTGCAAGATATTGGTCAACAACGATATACTGCGCCATAGAAAAATAAAATATGCTTCTACGAGAGAGAGCCCATAGAAAACACAAACTTAACATATATGTAATTCCTCATCAGATACTTAACAATGACCATAGGAGCTTCAACTCTAGTAGGCCTGATCATGATAAAGAACTGATGTTTTACGCATTATGTAAGATGAACTTTAAGTACTGTGAGTACAGGAAATTGTGATAATTCCAACTTCCAAGCTAAGTGTAGCATCTGCATGCTGAATCAAATGATTTCCAGTTTCTAATAGTAATATTTGTTAAACATGGAACACGTAATAACTATGTTCTATCTTTTATATTTAGTCCTCCAATCCCCTAGCCAACAAACAGCTATCGAGAAATAAATAAATGGATAAGAATCATTCCCATACCGAGCATGGAACTTCCATATTCGGATCAAGATGCACATCGACACCCTTGGCCTTGTAGTATCTTTGTATTGCTTCCAAATCAGTAAAAGGCATCCCACTTGCAATGTCTTTTACACCTTTTAAGATAACAAGATCCTTTCCACCATGTTTATTGAGAAATGACTTATATGAAGAAGGTAAACTCTCTTGCTTTAATATGTAAGAAGACCTACAACCAATTGCCAAAATATTTTCCTGCTTATCTTCATCATTTTTGTACAATAATGCTTTAAAAAGTAGAGGCGCATTAGGGCGGAAAATAAAGGGCTTCCCAAATGTTTTTTTTTCTTGGCCCAGAAAGAACTATCAAGGGAGCAACCATGTGGATGCAGTCACATTCAGAACAATAGATAAAAGACAAACATATTTATTTACTTGAACATAAGTGGTAGTTAAGACTTCTACCAAATCAAATTAAAGCAAAATTAGCCTCGCTAATATATTGAAAAAGGGGAGACATACAATATTTGTGACGAGGAGAGACACATAAGGAAAATGTCACCGTGCTTCCATGTGAGAGGTTTACAAATTCTCCCAAATCGTTTGCTCTTAATCCCACATCGAGATGCCAAAACAGCAGCTCGCATAAGTATATAAATCGCCAAGCTTTTGTGGTGTGTTTTAAAGCCAGTCAGAAGAATGGACGGGCCAGCAATCCCCCCTGCCAGCAAAGCTCTCCATCTTGCTGTCCTGAGCTAGGAGGAATAATACGAATCAAAATCTCTCACACACCACTCGATAAACCTCATAAAACGTAAATGTTAACCAATAAACAAAATTGATTATCCACAAAGGAACCTGCCTGCGGTGACCACCCAAAGCACCTATAAGCTCATCCATGGACACGAATGTTCCAGCAAAGGTTCCAACAAAAAGACCGTAACTCATTGATTCTTTCACAGCCGTAACAATTGCTTCGCTGTTAGTTTTCAGAGCCTCCTTCCTAAATCAGGGAATGAGAAAGAGGAACATATACATTCATAAATGAGCAAATGAACTAGTTAATAGACATGCCGCCCGAATTCTGAAAACAGATATTCGCGTATCTTAAATTCCATGAGTATTACCTCAAAGAAGTTAGCGGCCTTCTTTGCTTCAATCGAGCTAAGATCGAGAAAAGAGAAAGACCACCCTTGAGACCAGCTCCAACCGTGAAGCCCTTGGCCGACGCAATAAGAATTCTCCTGAGCTTCTCCCACTCCTTCAGTGAAAGAAGACTAAAAAAGTCTGAAGACCCTGACGAAGACGGGGAAGAGCCCGATTTTCCACAATGTTTGCAATTCACATAAAGAGATCTGCTGTCATCACTCTGAGAATCACTATTCGCATCGAGGCAGCATGAGCAGAAGCCGTCAGCTACGGAGGACCCGTCCGCGGACGGCGACATTACGTTAGTTAACAAGCAACCAAGTGAATGTGATAATGCAGGGTCCGTAGCAGGAGAAAAACAGCAGGGCAGGGAGGGAAGTTTTTCCGAGCGAGGAAGAGAGAACAAAAGGGCCGATGTAGAGTCGCGCAAATGAAACCGGTTGATGGTATGTTGGGGCGAATGCTTTTGAAATTACAAATTTATAATTACGATACTGACTCCCTCGTTCCGTTCCACCAATGCCAGGGCCAATACCACAACTGCCTCCCGCCGAGCAGCGAGAGCTGGAGCCCCGGGTCCGCCATTTGTCATTTCTGACTTTTTGTTAAAGGGAATTAATTTTAGTACTCTCCACTGACTGTACCTGAAAAACCCAGACTTTTATTTCTTTTAAATGTCTCTTGATTTTGGCCCAAAAAAAAACTTGTATGGTGAGCAACATCCCACCTCAGATTCTGAGCAGAAAAATTATAAGCATCAGCATATAAATTTACAAACTATATGTTCATGTGGCACCTGTTACGTAACTCTTCAGAATACAGAATCAAGAGAATACATTCGAAACACTTGGACCATAATAACTTGCTTACATATGCTTCTGAGTGGCGATTCTAGTTTTATACTACCTCCCATCCTTTTTATAGCAGCCTAGAATTTAAATTGCCTTCTTTTTATAAAAACCTAATTAAAGTAGTCTAAACATTTAATATGTTTTTACTGTTTTTACTCCTAATTAGTTTTATATATTGCATTAAAAGGTTGACAATTTGACATACTAAACTCTCTTTCATACATTTAATATGTTTTTACTATTTTTACTCCTAACTAGTCTTATTCTATTTCTCTCTCTTATCTACCCTCTTATAAATAAGGGTATACTTGGAAAAAAATTCATTTTTTCACATATTTATTATTTTTAATTAATTTTAATCGTTTTCTTAAACAATATAATTTAATTATCACAGACACAGAGGGAATAATAGTTTCCGAAAGAAATGGGCGAAGACGAAAGTAATTTTTCAAAACCAAATTAAATTAAATTATACGAAGGATGTTCAACCTCCCGGTCGCAAAGTGCATAATATGCCAGCCGTGTGCAGATCAAAAAATAAATAATAAAAATAAAAATATATCTTTCGTGAATCGCGACCGCAAACGGCCGAATCATGTTCTTAATTAGTAAGCCTAACAATTTGGTCGACACTAGTAAACGAGGTGGAAGGGAACTAGGGAACTGGTAAGTTGGAGCGAAGACTGAAGAGGCAACCGCCATTTTACTGTTCATAAGCCTCGGTCGGTCTTTGCCAATAAATAGAACAGGAGACCACCATTAGTCCACCGTCCATCCGGCATCTTTCTTTTCGGCCTGGACATCCGGCACCTACCCATTGATCAAAATAATATTGAATTTTTCCTACAATAAGCGCTATCTAAGAACTTCTTTCTTTCTTTCTTCTTCTAATCTTAAAATCATACTTGTTCCAAGGATCATCCTATAGGATGCAAGGCAACAATAGCCCATTCGTATCATACATTTACATACATGCATATATATACTCGCATGGAAAGATAAAGAAAAAGCTTCACATTACATTGTCCAAGAATCAAATTAATATTAACTATTTGCAGTAGTTGCTCATCACACAGCTAGTCAAGAGATTAACACTACATTAGGCAAAATAACTGCAATTCTTAGACGAGGAATAAATTTGCCCTTTGGGGTTGTTTGGTTACAATTATAGACGACAAATATTGTATATTTATATATAATTAATTTATTACTACTTAAAAGTAACCTTTTTTTTTTTTGCCTCTTCAATTTAAATCCATTTTCCGTCCATTTCATTTCTCTAAGGGTTTAAAGCTACATAACAAATGTAAACAAAATTGAGCAGATTGGGGGAAAAAATTCAGCTTCCGGCAGAGACTAAATATTTATATTTGCAGCCTTTAAGCCTGGGTAAGTTGACTGTTTGAGTCAGTCCAAAAATTTTCTTTTGTTGCTAACACATGAAGAGAGTGATCAGTTGGGTGTACGTCTACTGCTTATTCTTAAACCTTCCCATGATTTACATACCTGAGGATCTCCTTGTTGCCTACACCACTTTGAGAACTATTTTCATGAACTCATAGACAAAGTAACTTATAGCAGCTGAAGGAAGTACCTGCATATGGGACAATCAGAATGAGAAATTCATTAAACCTCATGTTCAGAAAGCATTATCAAAATGAGAGTATACATGTGCAAGAAATAAAATTGACGTTTCAGGGTATATCTCCCACAGTTACACAACTTGCTATTACTGAAGTGTCATTTCAGTTTATGGGATACTGCAGGATAAGCTAGTTCTACACGGAAATAATAAAAACTATTCATATCACAAAAGGACAAACAGAAGCACGGCCATCTTGTGATCACCACATTACAACACGATCTAATTTAAAATGAGAATCATTAAGTCAATAAAAAAGAAGAACCACAATCTAAACTATCCACACTAAAGAACTGAACAACTTATAGTGCAGCGAATCATCTTGTATGAACGAACTGGAACCTGAAGCATGATCATCTTAATTCTTTCAAGAACTATAATGAGGTATCCACACAGCTAAATTTACCAACAACAACGAAAGAAAAAAGGAAGAGATCCAAAGTTAAGATATGCATGCCTGTAATAAACTGGGAATAAGTCCAGCATAAAGAGCTGCAACGCCTCCTCGCTCAACAATCTTGATACAAGTTGCTAATGAACTTAATTTTGTGGATTGGACTTGCATTTGAAGCTGCCTCCTTACCACTTCAAACGGGTAGGTAGTAGCCTCAGCACAAGCACCAGCAATAGCCCCATATAGTAGTGTCCTTATTGGCCCCAACTCAAGCTGGTCGAAGGCATTCAATTCCTGCCCCTGTTTACGCATGTTCTGGATCCTTCTCATTCCTTCGGGCGAATGCAGATATGCAGATTTCAGTATATCATATACTCCATAAAAAACTGCTCCAGAAGGAGCCATACTTATTATCGAGGGCACTAAACCCTTGTAAAGAGAAAAGAACCCTTCAGTGCGAATCATGTAGCGGAAAGCTCCAATTACACCACCCAAGGCTTCCCCACCAGGTGCCACTATCTTGGTTCGAATCTAAAAGACACTACAATGTTAAGACTTCCTAGTAATTACAGCGCAAAATAATAAAATGCAAACAATTTGATTCACTAGAAGACCTACTTTACTATACTTGCATTGACAGCTCACAATGAGGTTGAAGCAAACAAACAGAAACGATGATGCACCATTTTTTCCATGGCAGATAAAAGATGCACACATTTTATGCATTTATGCCAATCATATTATTCCTTATTTATTTGACTTTTAATAAATAATTAAAAAAAATTAAGTTGAAAGAGACCAGTCAACTAGACAGAAGAAGAGAAGAACAAACCAGCAAAACAGGAACAAATTTTACTTCTCATTCGTTTTCAAAATAATAATATCAGAATAACAGAAAAGCTGCCAACAATTTCCTTCCACGTTCTTTATTGTGGTGGCCTCATATCTTCGTGAATCAATACGAACGTATGCAAGAACCACTTAAGCAACGCCCAGCTTACACTGTGAATAGGACTCCATGAAGGCGTTGCCAGGAAACTTTTAACAAAACAAAATTTTTCAAGATTTCTTATTCTCAAAAAGGAACTTTAAGGGTCTAAGCATTCTTCTATCTAAGATGTAAAGAGTAAGAGTTTGACACAAGGTGATTTATCATACTCTACAACTGAATCCTGCATGCAAGTGGAACTGCAACAAAAGTTAACATGTTTAATTAGCTAAAACATGCTCAAATCACCACTCTTAATGGAAGCATTCGGACCTGAAAGGTGCATATAGTTGACAAGCACCATTCATATTTTGAGTGAAGTAACTATGTTCGCTTAACCAGGAAATGTTAAAAGCGCTTAGTTATTTCAACAATCATTCAAACCAAGACCAGGAAACCAGATGGATATTGAGCACGTTGATGGTTGCTGATCCGTTCCAACCACACAAACAGATCAGTATTACAATATGCAATAATTGAAAGCCAACTGGTTGAGAAAATCATCAATAAAGAATTTCCAGATTTATCAATATTAAAGCATAATGGACATATGTGCGTGTTGCTTTGGTTGAGGCAGTAAAGGGAAAAACAAAGACCACATTTTAAGATTTCCACATACAGTGTCAAGTGGTAGGCAAATAATGGTAGCAGTGATTCCAGCTGCAGCACCAGCAATAAACCTCTCAAAATTGGTAGTTTCCTCATTTCCTGACAATCTGAGTAACTGCTTTCTGTATGTATCATAAGCACAAAAGTTAACTGCTTTGAATGGAGCTGTTCGGAGAATATTAACAAGGTTCCCCTTCCAAAAGCCTCTCAATCCTTGAGAAGCCGCAATTGTCTTAATAAGCTCAAAAATATTCTTCTGTTCACCACGAACTATGTATTCCAGCTTAAGTCTTTCAAGTGGGGCAACACAGGTTCTGATAAAGACAAATGCATTGTTATAAAAGCGTAAAAAAAAAGTTATGCAAAAAGTAGGCATTCAAATACGTAGACAAAGGCCATGACGAAAATGCCAAGCAATTGTTGGCGTCAACTGAAATTCACTACACTTAACAACGGGAAAAAGTTTATTACATTATTGTTTGTGAAAACAGTATACTTGATTGGCATCTGATACAAATTAAGCAAGTAAAATTGTTGATGTTTCATCGCTGTTGCTATATTAGATCCAAATTGGAGTCAAAAGGGATGGTCTTAAACCATGTATAATGCTGAAAGATATTGTTATAACATCATCGGGTAATTAAGTATAAAACATCAGCCACCCAGAGCTTGCAATAGCATGTGAAGATCATTGATTTATATGTGACATGTGTCACCAAAAGCATGCGACATGAGTGACATGAATTGGTCCGTCTATACCAATCATTTCATTCATTTACTGCATCAATATACATGTATCAATTTCTTCAAAATAAAGCTATTTTCACTTGTAAAAGGTAATATATCCTTCTAAAGGGTTGCGCCACATAAATTTTGGAGCGAGTTGTGACAAGCAAGAGCATAGAAAAGATCATCGTAAGCAAATCACCAAACTGAAAACAGCACTAGAGAGAAAAACAAACGTAGTAGTATGGCCCAAGCCCACTTTCAAGATAAGCACGCTGCAACAAAAAAATATATACCTAGAAACCATGGCAGCAATAGCACCAGCCCATAGATGCTTGGTGGCGTTCATAGCACTGCCGGCTCGCACCCTAACCTTCTGTGACTTTCCTTGCTCAGCAGCTGGGTTGGCACACAAAGCAGCCTTCTCGGAGCTCTCATCTCCATTTTGCACCGCATCTACCTTGGGGTCCCCAACAAATTTACCCCCTCTCAAGCTCGCCGACAAAAACCAACCACCAACCGTAGCCGAGGTCTTCCTCGGTCTCCGGAAACCTCCAAAAACTACAGATTGCTGGGAATAGTGCGCAGAAGAAACCGAACAAGAAGCAGTACCGGGAGGAATTATAGACGAAATCAAACGGGTAAAGGAATCAGGTATCGTGGGTTCGAGAAACAAGCCGCCTACATTGAACGAGGCGGCATCGCAATTAAATTTGAACAAAACTGGAGGACGAGATTGTTCCTGTGAGCAACATAATTCCAGCGGTGGCATTTTCTGAATAAAGGAGTAGCAGTGAAGTTGACTCTAGGGCGATTGAATGCAAAGACATGAGCCCTTTCTCAAGAAAACAAATGGAAATGGAGGACACAATGTGTGAAGCTGAGAGTCACAGCATGAAGGGCGAAAATGGGGCACCATACTTTGCTCTCATCGCCGAGCATAGTAGATTTCTCACCGCGACAAAATTATACTCGCTGTGCTTTCAAATTTTTGCTACTATCCCGTGCCGTGCTCGTCAGACGACAGTAGATTTAGCACAGCAGCACCTTGGCTTTTTCTCTCTCGGCTGGTTCCACCTAATGGAATTATCCTGTACGCATTAACCTACATACTCTTCTAAGTCATTTTTAATGGTATATTTTATAAAAATAAAAAAAAATTTATTTCTATTTAATATATATTATATTAACATAATAATAAATGAAGAGTAAAATTATACATTTATGCAAAAAATTTCTCTTAGTATCCTATAAATAAAACCCAAAAATATATTTTCTCTACCTTATTTTAAAGGAGTAGATGATCACCACGAATTTCAATATTTTTATGAAAACTTAGGGTGTTTGGAATCAAAACTATAATTATAAAAATATTTTTACAATACACAAAATAAATACGTAAAGAGATTTATCTCAATTTCTGAAAAAGTGTTTTAAAAAAAAAACTTTTCATGGTACTCAAACAGTCCCTTAGTCTATAACAACTCTAAATATATTTAAAAAATTAATTAATTTAATTGTTTATAATAAATATTGTCTTTTTAAAAAATATTTTTATTGTCTGTATTAGAACCATCTTTAATAGAAACATCTAGCAAAATAAATAAATATGAGAGATAAAATAGATTAAGATTATATGCAACTAATTCCTATACTCACAAGCAAAATGAATAAGATTTGATATATATTAACTAGAAATAATTTACGTGGTCACTTTTTAAAAGAATTTAATTTATTATTTGAAAAGTAAATGTTAAAACTCTCAATTTAAACTGCCTAAATATTAGCTAGGATAGGGACTCCTCGACCAATGTAGATTTTGCACTTTTTCACCACGTCAAGGAATGGAATTACTTGAAAAAGAAAGCGTGTATTCAGATTATCAAAATATAGTGTCATCTAATAAAATACTTTTATTTTTGTGAGATAAATGAATAGTTTCTGATTAAATCAGGTGTATGATATATTATTATGATTGAGATTTATATCAATTACATTATATTTTATATTAAATATAAATATCAAAATAATTAGAAGCCAGCCTCATCCGTTGCCCTATCTGTTGTTTTTCTCCAGGCCGAAGAGTCGTTTGCTAGGCTAAAATCGCATGAAAAACACAAGCGAGAGAATAGTGGCACGGTTAAATTATGCGATAAACCCAACCCATGCTGGGTATGCGACGAGCAGACAAGTCACAGGATCAATCTTCCTGTCAAGCGTTTTCCTTTAACAAGTTCCTGGATTTGCGATTATCTGATTTTACCAACAAAAATAGAATTTTACAAGCTTTTGAAAATTGGCTTCGTAATATTATTTCTGCCAGTTTGCTAGCAAAGCAATAAAAGAATAACGGCAAAAAAATAAAATAATGAGTTTAATAGGAGAAGGTAGCAGTTTAGTTCAACATTAGTGGAACGAGTAAGCATTTAATCTACGGCTATGTTTGTTAAATAGAAATGAATTAATGAGAATAAGTTTCAAAAACCACATTAACGTAAAAACTAATTAATTAATTTAAATAAGTTAAAAAAGTTAAATTAATTTATGAGAAAGTAATAAATATAAAAAAAATGAATTAAAGTCTTATATTATATTTAGAATCATCATGTAAATGGAATATGATAAAATACCAAAATAAAATCTTATAAAGTGAAAGGTGGAGTGCTGAACATAATCCATGCTGAACGAGGCAAACGTGCTTGATTATTTTTAACCTGGCCTTCACTTGCAATCCCGCATGTAATGCAAGGATATAATAGGCCCCAGTAATTAGTAAAACTATCGCCTCTAAATTGCATTACCGACTTGGTCTTCCTCGAAGGCTCCATGCCCCAACGACATTTGAAATAAAAATTCTCTATACTCTGTAGTTATTAATTTCAACTACCCGTAATCAATTTTTGTTGGCAGCTCAAGGACACAACTGATAACAGCATCCGCGGCAGAAGGCGAAGGTCGGTTCCTCTATCCGGCATGAACAAATAAACTAGAGAGACTCACCACAAGCTGATTAGGAAAAGCAGGTAAGTGAACACAGATTGATAGAGTTGTTCATTGAGTTTTCAGGACGAGCATCAATAAGAAAGTCAAAAGAGAGAGCATCAAGATGACTTGGACAATTAACTCGGAGAGGGCGCAGAGCTTGATTCTCCTGTTGATCGAACGCTGCTTTACCAATTGAATCTTCAGGTCTTCGATTTCTCTCCTTAACATCTTGAGAAACAAAAACGGAGTCAGAGAAACAAGAAGGCGATCAATTAAAATGTGTGAATCTGGAAACAAGGGGATGGAAGAATGATTCAAAAATTAGACCTCGTTGTTATCCAGGGCGAGACCGGAGAGCGATTTCAGGTCGGAAAGGAGGAGGGCAGCTTTTGCACATCGGCGTACCGCCATTTGCGACTTCAGATCCCTGCCTTCGTTTTCCATCTCGCCATCTCTTCTCTCCTTCCCCATTTTCACGTTTTCACTTGATTTGACGGGGGGAAGCCGATTCTCGGTTTTGTAAAATCCGCGGGCATTCCCGCCCAGGCACCTCATACAAACGACGCTTCGGCGCGCTAAAACGGGTGTCGTTCGGGGCTTTAATTTGATGTTTGTATTATTTTATTATAGATAAAATAATTTATCCAAAACTAAAATTACATATTTTTCAGAATAAAAAAATATTTACACAGTTTCAAAAGACATGAATAAAATTTTGTATATGCACTCTTTCTTTCTTTTTTTCTTACCGGTAATTTTAGATTTTTACGTAATCAAGAGTGTTGACCGATGAGGAAATGCATAATTAATGCAGGCGTCATTCAAAAGTCAAAACTCAGCTAGAATTTCTTCTTGATTTATTACAAAAGGAGCACGGAGGGGCAGTGAAGGTAACCGAGCTCATTTCGGTCCCAAAAAAACCCCGAGCTCATGATCCAAGAATCAGCAACAATCGGCCCGCTTGACTCTTGAGAAGCCGAGGCGAGGAAGAGGAAACGACTGTCGGACCTTTTTTTTTTTTTTTTTACCAGCAACTGTTGGAGTTACTTTATGCCGAAGGAACTGTGACGATATAAAAAAAAAAAATTACAGTGCGTTTTTTTTCCATAGCAGTTTTTTAAAAATAAATAAATTATTAGAAAATTAATGTTTTCATCAATAGAACTTTATATAATTGTTTGAGAATACAAAACAGAAAACATAATCAAGCAAGCATAAAAATTTTGAAATCCCTGAATTTATATTGATTCTATCCTTTATTTTCAAAATATATACAAGAATTACTCGGAAACAAAAAATTATTTCAAAGGGCAAATTACACTGAAGTATTTTGACTAATGTGATGTAAATCGATATTTTAATTTTTAAAAACAAATGAAAAGATTAGTTAATTTCAATAAACTTTATAAGCCCTGGTAAAAAATAAAATTCATAAGAAATTCCACAATACTAATAGTATTTGCTGGGAGTATTAATTTTTTTTTCCCCAGCATTGACAGACCACATCAGTGCATGAAGCACTGCGTAAATGCAACTGACTTGGTGGTTCCAACACCGAGAAAGAGCTTATGCAATTCCTCCAAGTATGGTACCGGTTCCATCAAAATGTGAAAAAATAGTGGACTTAATGTGTGTTTATCGTTTGGAATGGGCGCCCCTTATCCTTTGGATGAATGGGGAAATGAAATGGAAGTAAAGGGAGGGGAGGCTAGACATTATGTTAAGTCATGAACGCCCAGCACGCATTTAATGCGGATGGAAATGCACCAAAAACGTTAGCCAATTAATGCGATTGGCATGTGTGCAGGTCTTTCTGTCATCATATAATCTGTTCGTCTCCCTTCTCGCCTTTAATTTTGGTGGGAGAGGCGTGAACTCATCATCTTCCTCTACTACCACCACCTCATTTCACACGCAAGTATTCTCTCTGCTCTCTCATTTTATATCCTGCCTCATAGCTGAAACATAACATTTGTTTCATTGAGTTTTGGCTTCATACTAAATTAGTATAAAACGTGATTCCTTCTTATCTCTTACATA
Organism: Neltuma alba; assembly: GCF_004799145.2. Taxonomy (NCBI): domain Eukaryota; kingdom Viridiplantae; phylum Streptophyta; class Magnoliopsida; order Fabales; family Fabaceae; genus Neltuma; species Neltuma alba. The sequence continues at coordinate 308,304 of NW_021637049.1, forward strand.
TTAATTATTCCTCTTTCATAATAACCATGTTTGCCAAAGTATTTTTATCCTTTGCTCATTAAATTCCAATCATTAAATAGTAAAGATAGTTTTTTTATAAACAATTATAAGGATAATTTTTTTCAAAAAAAAAAAGAAACATCTTCTCTGTATGTCAATTACTACAAATAATCATATTAATTAATTTTTTTTAATTCTAACAAATTAATTAAAAGAATACTCTACTCCTTCCATTCCTTATTATAAGAGACATTTGATGCTTATGGCATGTTCCTATATATAAGAGACACTTACAAGTTGTTTCTACTTTTTTGTGTTGATTTATTATTTTACCCATATTTATTATCTCCAACTCACACTCTCTCTCCCTCCCACTTCTTTTTTTTTAATAATTTAATTGTTCTCTCTCATGCTCTCTCTCTGTATTAATGAGGGCATTTTTAGAAAAAAATTATATTTTTTACACATTAATTATTCTTAACTAATTTTAACTGTTTTTTTTAATCAACGTACTTCAGTTATTTGTCTCTTATAATAAGAAACGGAGGGAGTATTATATTTTGCAGGGGAGGGAGTAACTGCTCATTTACTTCTCCACGGAACCATAGCTGAGTTAATTGAATGTTCTCAACATTTCGTCTGTTCCTGCATGGATGGATGAGGCTTTCATGAATGCAGTACTCGGACCATGAAAGCCCGGATATAAGCAACCTCTTCTGGTTTCGCTGCATTTCCTTAAATACTGTAACGCAGCATTAACACACATTAAGAACGTGATTCCAAGAGATCAATCAACAACGTAACACTCACTGTCCTGCAATTTTTAAAAATGGCCCTCCCGAGGGGCGTACCTAGGTGTTTAACGTCACAAATTAAAGTGAAGAAATTGTGAGTGAAGTTTGATACGGGAAACTTTTGTTGCTGAGTTTTAATTGCTAAAGCCTGGATCATCGGAAACACTTGTAGATCATAAATATATCATTACGTACAAAGGTTAGAATAGTAACATGATATATGTTATCGGTCATCACCCTGCTTTTAACAGCCAATATTCATCAGCTAGGTAGAGGTAGAATAACCCTCATCTCCACTAATTTCAGCTTACAGCAGCGTACACAGACTTGGCTATTCACCACAGAATAAAAAGACGACGCTAAAGCTAACAAATCTAAACCATTATCTGCACGTTTCTTAATTATGAACTAGCACAAGAGGCTGCATCTCCTCTTCAAGAACGTTGAAGGGTTTTGGTCCGGTGGGTGCATGAATTTGCAGTTGGGACACGCAGGGGATGACTTACACAGCATCACCAACATGTGGCACCGCATGCATACCGTTGCGACCATCTCTTTCTGATCTACCTCCGATGACAACCACGACGGAGAACGAGTTAACCCCTCGGAACCCTTCTTATCCTCCTCTCTCGATTCAACAAACAGATCCTGATGCTCTTTCAAAATTCCACGGGAACTGCGATTCTGCTTCTCATTTACACCATAACCGCTTCCTGTTTTATTCCTTGGGGATTCACATGTTAAGTTCAGCCCAAGGTCCAGGCTCATGTGCCCGGGAGATGGTGGTTCAGGCTCAGCGCTCTTCCGGTCCTCCGCTGGTTTCCTATTCATCTTTGTGTTATGTATCTGCCCTGACTGCATGATCAAACAAGATTATTATACACTTGTACGAACCACCATATGTAGCTTATGTATACCTGTGTGGCTATATGTATAGCTTTCGGTCAGTCTGACAGTATATGAACTTATATATACCTGAATACCGAGGTATTGTTGCCATTTATCAGAAGGCAAAGGGGTCTCAAGGTGAAGCTCTATATCGAAGATGGATTTCCTTCTATCCGCTTTGGTCTGATCCCTGAGAAATTCTCTAGCAAGCGGCTCTTCCCACTTCCTCTTCTTTGAAGAAGCTTCGAATTCTGTTGCAGGAACACCAGAAGGTGGAGCGTCGGGCAGAGCTGTATGAAAGGAAACCATCGATTCGATCGGACTCAAAGAGGGCCCTTTTCCACCTCTGTGCGCGTGTCTCAGCGTCCAAACATCCAACAAGCTTGAGGTGGATATATAGGGGGGATGAGGCAGCACTGTTTTAACCGCAAAGGGAGAAATAGTCTATAATGGGGGTGGGCAAAACTTGAAGACGGAAATAAAGTTGCTTGCCTACCTATGCATGACGTGCTTTTCCAAGTTGGCTCCTCTTCAATTAATAACTACACAGCCCAAAGGCCAAAGTCTTGCACCTAAAGTGTTAGATGTGAATTCCTAACTAATATCTTTGGTCAAATAGTATTTCTAATGCCCTTCCCTTTTGCACTATGAAGTTGCCACATAGCCCATCCAAAAAATCTAGCACATAATAGTGGCTCTAAATTAATATGGCTTGCTGTAGTACGCCGAAGCGAAGCGAAGCCAAGCCGATGAGAGGAGTTATGGTACTTGAGAAAGGCGGTGAGAAGCGAAGAAGGAGAGGGCAATGCATGGGTCATTAATATTGGGATCTGTATACAGTTGAAGGGAGGTCTTGAATGCCAATGGTTCTTTAATGTGGATAATAACTCCAACTTCCCCAATTGGGTCACTCAGAAAACTAAAATCTTTAAAGCTCTCAACACCCTCTTCACCCGCAAAACCAATACGCCCATGGGTGACCTATGCATGTATTAAACACTCCAGAACTGTGCTTTAAAGGCTCTCAACACCCTCGGCCATTCAAATCGTGATCAACCAAGTCCTATGAGTTAACAAAAAACATAAGCCCAAATTTATTGCTCCTTCTCTCCTAAATTAAATCTCTTAAACAACCACTCATCTGCATTTTCTTCATGCCCACGGATACCCGCTTCCTCTTATTAAATACTCCCTCCGTTCTTTATTATAAGAGACATTTGGTGTTTATGGCATGTTCCTATATATAAGAGACACTTTAAAAGTTGTCTCTACTTTTTTGTGTTGATTTCCTATTTTACCCATATTTATTGTCTCAAATTCACACACTCTCTCCCTCTCACTTCTCTTTCTTTCAATAATTTAATTGTTCTCTCTCATACTCTCTCTCCATATTAATGAGGGTATTTTTGGGAAAAAATTATATTTTTTACACATTGATTGTTCTTAACTAATTTTAACTGCTTTTTTGATCAACGTAATTCGGTTATTCGTCTCTTATAATAAGGAACGGAGGGAGTAATTCTGCTTTCTTGACTCTTCCACTCGAGAAACAGCCCGTCAATTACCCGATGGCTAGCCGTTTCATGCCACTAAATATGCATAGTTGAAACTAGGTGCGCGCCGGTTGAAATCTAGCTCATGTGGTAGTAATACTACTATCACTTTTTAAAGTCATTTCCCACTGATATTTAATTCCATCTCGAGATCAACTCATCTTACATATAAAACAATCTTTTCTATCATTGACAGATGCACTAACTCGAAAGAGAAAGTGCTCTTTGCAGGCCTTTGGGTGTTATCATGGCATCAATGCACTATCTTGCATGAGTTTTAATGTTGTGCAGAGTATGTATTCATTTTTATATCTAGATTTAATTTAATTGTATTCGTAGATGAATTACCCTATAATACGTATGGTGGCCATTCGTAGATTGTTCCTGTAATTTAGAAAGGACATAGCAAATGTTTCTTGTTGGGTTCTTACTTCTTACAATTCTTAGACAAATGTCACCCATCAGAACTAAAATGAATAAGGGAAGCGAAGCAGACAACCACTTGCAAGAAGGCGAATTTTATAGCAATCCAGCTTCTCTTCTTCCACATGTCTATACGTCTTAAATCGTAAAAGAAGATGTTACCCGAAAGAGTGCAAGATAATTACTGATTGACCACGAAAGAGAGAAATACAAGAAGAGAAGACAGGTTAGGAATGAGGGAAAAGGATGGATGAAAAAATTCGAAGGTGAAGAAATCCAAGCGGAAGAAAAAGGGGGTGCCAACTACCAAGCCATTAAAGGCAGTGAGTGAGAGAGGAAGAGTTCGATTTCAAGTAAGTCCACCTGCCTTCATTAAACCACCTTGAATTCACTTAAATGCAGACTTCAACCATGACCAACTTAAAAACCAACTCGCTCTCTTCTGCTCATCTTTCTTCGTCACTCTCACCAGCAGGTTTCTTCTGTTAAATGCCCTCAACCCACCTTGCCTTCCCTTCATTTATATTCTCCTCTCTTTCTTCCAGTTCCAAATTACTTCAAACGCATTCAACTGTCAGAATATCTAATACTCTGCATTGGCTTATATTAACACCCTTGCAGACTACATGTACCAAGCTATTCAAGCAGTCGAGGATCGATAGATCTTTTCATCACAAATTTATATGAACATGGTATTATACAATCCATCCTTAACACCGTATGTGATTTATTAACGGCCCTTTGCGGTAGAAGTTCTCTCCTGCGTCCGCCTACTGCCACTTTCTGCACAAAATATATCTTGAGTGATTCCACATTTAAAAGTTGGTTTTGAAGAAGTATGTGTGAAAAATGATCTATTATAACTTTGATTGGTGCGTGTGATTGTCTTGTCTTGTCACGAACTTATCCTGGTGATTATTTCATAGCAGTGTACTTGTCTGTGTGTCCATGCATAATTAATTCTTCTATAGCGGATATATATAGGGCATGATAATTGTTGCAGTGCCTTCTGCGAGCAAATTGCGCTCTTTATTAAAATTAGAAAGAGGAAGTAGATTCCTATCGTTTTAAGATTATTAAAGAGCTTGCTCGAATAAAATCAATAAATTAAAATTAATTCGGCCAACAATCTGATTACAGTTATCACAAGTTCACAACCGACCACGTTTGAATTTAATAGCGAGGCCCACCATTGCATTTGGTCGTGCTGTAGCATGACCCTCCGCATCAAGATTTGGGACCTTTATCGTTAAACTAAGACATATCACTTTTTTTTAATGATAATAATGATAAAAGGCATCAGTTTTGTAATGGGGAAAAAAGAAGAAGAAAAAGACATGAGTTTTGATTCCCACACGCCATGCCAGGCTTGTCAATAAACTGAAATTACAGTAAATAGTAATATGAGCAGGGTGGGTGTGGGTTGTGAAAGACTATTATTTGAAGACAAGTGACGGCTTCTGAGGGCCTAACTAGAAGTCTTTTACAGTTTAGATATGTCTCAAACTCCGAAAGAAGTAACGGGTTAGAATTTCATCCCTTTTCTGAACTGCTGGGCGGGTTGTATCGTATACATATACAGAAATCAAATTTTACTTTAACGTTTCAACTGGATCGGATAAAACAAAATACTCGTCCAGTCCTTATTATAAGATCCAATTTGACTTTTATTTGGTCCTAATTATAAGACCCAATCCATTTGTCTCTTATATTTATGCATTTTTTTCCAAGATAATCCTTCTAATAATGATAGTTTTAGCCAATATACTTAATTAGTAAGGATATTTTAGGAATGACAACACTTATTTATTATAAATAACCAACTTAACTTACTTCCTTAATTCCTCAAATAAGTCAATTGGGTCTTATAATTAGGACCGGAGAAGTATCAATTATTTCTTTTTCCTAGGAAGCAGCCGGGACGTGTAATGTAAAGAACACGCTATAATGACATGTAAGAGTAGGTGTACGTAGAAATGGAGCAGGATTTTGACGATCAGCAGGAAGATTGAATGACTGAAAAGAAGTACTTGGATGGATGAAGTAACGTTGGATAGGTTTCTATTTTGTGCATGATCATGAGGGGCAAGCTAGAAGAACAGAAGCAAGGGGGGGTCCCACCTGTTACAGTGCAGAATTGCTTGGCTGGTAAGGTTCATGAGTTCACAGTCCGGTTGGTGGCGTAGATTTTAGAAGTTATTGTGAAGAGGAAGGAGCCTCTGGTGCTTTAATTGTGGGTTTCATTCAAGTCGGTCACTGTGATGGAATTTAAGTGATCTTCAGTAATTATAATATGGGTTAAAGGACATATTTGGCCTTGTAACTTTCTTATTTGATCCCTTAACTTTAAAAAATATATTTTAGTCTTTTAATCCTAAAATTTCGTAAAAAAGTGACAACATTAAGATGCTAACATATTGAATTTAATTTTCAAAATATTCATGATTGTTACAAAAATTCATGACTGAAGCCTAATAATTCTAGGGTTAGAGGATCAAATGTGTATGTTTTTAAAGTTAAGTGATCAAATTAAAACCTCATTTAAAGTTAAAGAATCAAATATATATTTTAACCTTATGATATGTATCCTTCAGTTGTTGTTTCATCCAGTCAAAATCAGCGACTTCCAGTAGAGGGCGTGTCCTCATGGGAGAGACAGATCAGCATCCTTTGTTTCTAATAGAATTCAGTGTATTAGTGCTGACATGACTGCACCTGAGCGGCCTTTGTTTCTAACTTATTTTCGACAAGTTTTTCTGCCACGCATTTATAGATTATAAATACCATACTCCGTACATATATAGAGATATCGTAGTTCAACGTCGGACCCCCCGTAAACTTGTATATACGTCAGTATTTAATTTTTCGTTCGTAGATTTCAAATGAAAAAGGAAGCAGGAAACTGTCCTGCAAGGAAGACGGGTTAAACAGGGAGTGCGATATATCCTCACATCTGACGTCTTAGCCACTTGATTGCTAACTGTGTCCTGTTGAGCAACTGAAGCTAGTGACAACTAGCGAGACTTATTGGGCTGGATCAAGGCCCATCACAGTGTTCGATTGCAGGAATGAGGGGCACTTAGTTAGAGAATATTTCTAGAGTCTCGCCATGAAAAAAAAATTAATAATATTCTCAAACACGGGAAATACAAGACTGTATTCTCCGTTCTTGCAAAGGTGAATGTAAAATCTCAACTTCTTCCTTTACCATGACGCCTGTGGATCAGTACGGTTACTGCAAGCTCGATCTGATCTCCATCAGGTTGGCAATATCTTCATCCTTATAATCTTTTGTTTTATGCAGCATTGCCACCTACTGTATAAAAATTATAATCATGCATCCAGTAAGAAAATAAATTCAAAAAATATGACTCTCTTCGGATCTTTTCATGATTCTGGTCCGTCCAATTCAATTTCCATCGGAATGTGATCATCAGTATTTGCACAACACCCGATTTCTCTGCCCTGCCTTGATCCTTCTATGAGGTGAGCCCCACTCTTGTGTTGAGATATTGCTGCCGTGGGGAAGATTTAAGAAATTAAATGATAGCAGATATATTTTATGATTAAGACCAGAAGATCGCCATAACAGCAGCAAGTCATTGACCAGAGTTATTAATTACTAGCAAGCACAAATTATCATGCGTATAAAGTATGTCTGCATTATCGCACGAGTGAATGCCGAAATAAAATACAGATAGAAAAATGCTTACACACCCAGAACTGTTTTCTCGGGGCAACAAACCAACTTCTAATTGATTCCGGCTGCCAAACAGATAACTATATTCTTTAGCATATCAATCTCAACGTTTATTGCGGAAGAAACTTCTACACAAATAAATATCCTGGCCACAAAACAGGAAGAGAGATATCTAATCCTAACATGACATTAAAACACAAGACCTAACGTGTTGTGTATAAACAGATGATGACGACCTTTATGCTGATGGTTTAACTTCTGATATGGGAACAAAGCGGCGCCAGTACCAGTGCTTCTCCCATACTGTATACATAGAATCCAAAGGGATTCCTTTGGTCTCGGGCAAGAAAAATATAATAAAGATGGTCATTACAAAGATCCAGCCCCCGTAGAATAAGAAGACTCCGAACTTGAAGTGGCACAGCATGGTCAAGAAGGTCTGTGACAAAATGAATATGGTCAAGAAGTTGATGGCAATGCTCGTGCTCTGCCCAGTCGTCCTTATCTGTATGGGGAATATTTCACTGGGAATGAGCCATGTCAACGGCCCCCAGGACCAACCAAAACCAATAGCGTACAGGCACATAAACACCAGCACCAATATTGCGCTCCCCTTCGACAATTCCTCTGCCCCGTGAGTACCAGTCGTCTTTGCTAGCACAATTGCCACCGCGATCTTCACAACGTCAATGCGGGGTCATACTCATTAGTAATCACTGGCATACAACAGCTAATAAATGGAAGGATTAGATGATAGATATGTAGGACTTGCTTGTTACCTGAAAGACAAACATCTGAATCCCCCCTGCAATGAACAGGACTCTTCGACCAAAGCGATCGACGATGGTGGAGGAGACGAGGACAGAGCCAAGGTTAACGACTCCCAGTATGATGGCAGAAAGTAAAGAGGCGTCGTTTCCAAAACCCACAGACTGGAAGAGGTTAGGCGAATAGAAAGCGACGATGTTGATGCCGGTGAGCTGCTGGAAAAAGGGGATGGCAATGGCCATCACTAAGTGAGGCCGATACTGCCTCCGAAAAATGGTTACAAAGGGCTCTTGCTTGTTCGCTTTTGAAGCTTCGGACCATTTGACGAGTTCCTGCAACTCTGGTTCCACATCTGTGTCGGAGCCTCTCACTCTGAGCAGGGCTTTTCTGGCTTGGTCGATCTTGTTTCGTTCAACTAAGCTGCTGGGAGAGTCTGATATGAGGAAGGCGCCGAGGGCCATGACGGCTGCTGGCACTATGGCCAGCCCGAGGGAAAGTCGCCAGCCCCAAGTGTGTTTGGACGTCCCGAAATTAATGCAGCCGGCCGCAACCACCCCCAGACTCAAGAAGAATTGGAACCCAGCGTTAAATGCCCCCCGCCACTTCGCCGGAGCCACCTCCGATAAGTATACCGGAGTCGCCTGTTGCATCATCCATCACGCAACCTCTTCTTACTCTCGTTTTTTCAATTATTACTATCGTTTTATCATATTATGGAATGAAATATAAAAATCTTCACGACTTGATGTCATGCAATTGAATATTATATCCGTCTATTCAGAAGTAAACTATTTTTTTTTTTTGGCCGGCAATTCAAGAGTATAATATCAAGGTAAGCGAATAGGCTAGGCCTTTAATTATTAAATATTAGTACATAGATTATACCTCCCAACATCATGATATACATTCTCAGAGTTATGAATCTTGATGTACTTAGTGTACGTGAATATTCATACATTTACTTTTATTAATACTACTTTCCGTAATTAATATAAGAACTAATTTGATATTTAATTTGATCTTAAATATAAAATTTTAATCCACTCTATTTTTTATATTTAGTTATCTTTTTTAAAGTAGTCCTTATAATAATTATATATATTAAAAATTTTATTAAATAATAGTTTTAACTAATATATAAGATTAACAAGGATATTCTACTATTTATTATAAATAATTAACTTAAGAAAATGTTAATTGAGGACTAGAGGTAGTATATGATATAAAAACTTAATCACGGTAAAAATATATCTATTTAATTTAAAACTCATAGATATACAAGTTAATCAAGACAGGAAAAAGGAGGAGGGCATATAATTATTACCTGATTAGTGAAGCCAACCCCAATACCCAGGAAGATGCGACCCAAGATGAGCATGGCAATATTTTCAGAAGCTGCATTAAGGGCGCCGCCAACAAGGAAGGTGAAGCCGCCTAAGATCATGGTGTTCCTCCGCCCAAAGGCAGCCGTGACTCGACTGGCTAAAAGTGAAGACGCTAATCCAGCCAGGTAGAGCGAAGACGTGAATAGTGTTAGCACCTGACTGTCGTACACACAGTATATATTTATGTCTGCACTCGCGATCTTCCTCAGTATCTTCGGGAAGAATTTCTCCAGAAACGGCGGCATTTTAGTCACTCCTCCTGAATGTTAATATCAGTTTCACAATAATTAGCTTCTCTAATCTAAACGACATCTTCGAAAATCACTACGATTAATTAAGCACGATGAGTTGAAAAGATAAGAAACGAGAGGAGAGGTTTATTGAACCTGAAATTCCGATGTCATATCCGAAGATCAGTCCGCTGGAGGCAGCAACGATGCAAGTAATGACGACGGAGAGCGTTATTTTGCCATCGAAGCCAGCTGGTGCGTCGACGGCCATGCCCCCGACCGCCATTTTGGATGTCCTCCGCTTCTAACGCCGCTAATTCTACCAGCCTCCTCTGCCAACTGATCTATTCATAACTCTTTTCCAGCTCTTATGTTTGTCCCACAGTTCAAATTTCCAACATGTTCCTTCACGAATCACGCATTTAATTACTCCCTTCCCTTACAGTGATATAATACGCATTCCACTCTATCCGCACGTAATGATCACGTCTTAAATTAATCACGTCACATATTTTTAGCTTTGACTATTATATACTACTTCTTGTCTTAATTATAAGACCTTATTTATAGATTATAAACGAGATCTTATAACTAACACTGAAGGTACATATCAGTATATAAGAATACAGACCATTATTTCACTAAAAAATTTATGGTAAAAAAATTATTAGCGAACCAGTATGCTGTCAAATAGATGATGGCCAAATAAAGTTTCACTGTTTCTGTGAGTGATGGAATGATTATTTTTACATATCATCACTAATAAAATCACATGGTTTTTGGAAGCTTTTCTGCGACTGCACCATATTCTAATCAATTTGTCTTTGAAATTTAGTACCAAATGCATTTGTTATTGAGTGTATGAGGTAATCAACCTCTAACGACTTGAGATAAACATTTTAAGTCAAATTAATTGGCTACCTTAATGACAATGATCATGTTTTCTTTTTTAAAATGGTGGTTGGTATATATGGCAAAGTAGCTACCCATTGCCGTTGCTGCCTTCAAAACAAAAGAGGGAAGTCTGTGATATTAATTAATTGGGAAGGCAGGTGGCAGCAATTTCAGTCTATCTAATGATAATTATTTTAAAGAATTGCAACGGGGATGACAGAAACCTCTGTCTACTTTATGTTCCATATATACGAAAGACAAGCACAATATACACAGAGGATGAAATCAAAGCAAAAAAATGAATAATTGAGTAACGGGCAAAGAAATAAATTAAATCAAGAAGATATTGCTGCAGAAGACTTGGTCTATATATATTACTTGGACTTTTGATTTTGCAGGTTTGAATTCCTGTGTATTTATATACTAACATACAGTTAGAGCTGCCTTTGAAAGGCGTTAAGTTGACCGAAGCTAAGCATGTATATTGCACAGCAATTGACTGGAAGGATAAGACAAAATGTATGATGCCATAATAAGCTTAAGCAGAGTTAAAAATAAGCAACTTGGAAATGGAAGCTGCACGTGGTGGGAAAAGACCCCCCCAGTATTGTTGAAATGGCCGGCAATGCATCATGTTCAGTTGATGAGAATCGAATTAAGTTAACCAGAGTTGATGGCGGATGACAAGTTGTGGTTTTTAAACAGAAGATCTATGCAACAATAATGGCCATGATCTTCAGGTGACTCAGCCCATCGAGTCTGGATTTCAGAAGGAGATTTCCTTTTGACGTGAACAGAAAAACTGGGTTATTTAACACACGTACATGGCTGAACCGTAGAATTATGGTGAAGTAGCCCCAGGAGAGATAGTACTTTACAGACCAGGCAGTCGGATGAAATGAAATGAAGGATGTGATTATAAAAGGTGAGGAAACCTTGGCTCTCTTAGATCCACAGTGCGATTTTTTTTTTGTACCCTAACTTCTGTGCATAATTTTGAGACCAGGTCCAAGCTTTTGGCTGGCTATATATATATATATATATAATGTAGGTCAATTTACTTTCACAACGGATTTACATTACATTCAACTCTTTCAAAATTCTGTATTTAATTTGATGTTCAAATATCAAATTCAACTCTTTCAGGACAAGATAAGGCAGCAAATTATCAAGTTGTCCTCCTCCCTTCTAATAATTAATTGCATGTTGCTTCTGACTTGCAATATATAACGTGCTTATCCTTATTCATGAGCTGGTCTCATGTATCTTTATCTAGCTTTCAATAAATTATCCCCCCACTCAAGGCGGGAGATTTTTAAATTTATTTCAGACTTTATAAATAATTTACCAGACAAAACATTACTGCCTCCAGTCCTAAATATAAGAGCTAATTGACTAATTTCAGGAAAATTAAGGAAACAAGTTAATTTAATTATTTGTAATAAATAGGTGTTTTTCCTAAAATAACCTTATTAATCAAGTGTCTTGTTAGAACTACTATTATTTGAAGATTACCTTAGAAAAAAATATACAAATATAGAAAAAATAAATTAGAATCTTATATTTAAAATCAAAATAAAAATTAAATAAATTTTATATTAATAACCGCAAATAGTATTTAATAAAGCGACCCATAGCATCGCCGGATCATTTGAGCCCACCACGTGCTCACCGTCACAACTTGTCTGCCCAAGCGGGTAAGTCCAAGTTATGTATCTCCTGCATCCACTCTAATAGCCTTCCGCAATGACCCTTCCATAACCACACGATGCTAAAAAAATGTAGATCTAAAATTGATTAAATTCATTCTTGTCTGCCTAATTTCATTCACGTTTTAGCTTAAGATTTGAAATTTTGAATAAACACTGCATAACCAAATTCTGAAATTCTTTATTTGATCCGTACCGATAAACATTTTTTCTCATTGAATTGTAATCATTATTTATCATCTAAATATTCTGAATGTTTATTTTTAATATAATCACATTATGTGCGGATGAAGGGGCCTGTTTAAAAATATAGTGCAAATAACGTGGGTTATTAGAAAACTTCATTTTCCCACACGTATTTGAGTTAAAGAGCAGCTACGATACCGCGTCATGTCACACCCAGTTATTCAAGGCGAGAACCCCACAGGCCTGAGGCCACAAAATCAATTAGCCATGTTTTAACATGGGCGCGGCCTTCAATAGCAGCCCTCAAAATCTGAAGGTTCCTGTTGGTGGTCGGTCCAACAGGTGAAGGCTAGCAAGGCAGCCTGTGCCCCTATTACCTTCTCCGGAGACGGCGGCCTACTGCGTAACTTGGAGGCTCCGAGGTTTCTGGGGCATCCTTAATTCCTTATGGGCGGAAGTTATGACACAACACAACACAACTAATAACATGCTCCTTAATCAAGAACAAAACCCAAATCACTTCATTGAAAGTAGACACCAAGGACAACATAAGATTATGGACATTCGGACATTCACCCAAGAATTAGCAGCTGGTCCCTTTTAGGTCAACACGTTAAGAAACCTAAGATATGAGTCCCCGGAACCCAGGATACAGGGTCAAATAATATAATAACACATCCCCACTATTTAAAAAAACCAGACGGTATAAAATCAGAGAGTTAGACCTAACAAGTCATACCAATGCAATGCTGCTCTCACCGCCAGGTGGCTTCCGCACGCCTCCTAGGTAGTCTCTAGATTCTGCCTTCCCATCAGCAAAAATGTTACTGCCGCTCATCTCCTTCTGTTTAGCTACACTCAACGATTTCTCCGCAGATGGTGGCGGTGCATCACCCTTGAAGATATCATTCCCTGAGAGCTCCGCAAATTTCTGGTTATAGATCTTCTTCGCTGTCTTCACTGGTTCCTCACTAGACCTGCTCTTGCCCTGATCTCCCTCGCCCTGTAAACCCAATATCACAAGCAAATTGTTATTTGAAATGCCCAAATATTATATAAAAATCTTTACAATATAAGATGGAGAGATCAAATTTGAAAAGCATTTACATGAAAGTTCAAGTTAGCAACTTATTGTGATGCATACCTCGTGCGGGGAAGGTTCACCTATGTTTATGCTCCCTCTCAGCTCTAGTATGCGAGGAGTTACTGGTCGGGGTTTAATTTCTGGAGGGGGAGCGAATATGTCGTGACCAGTGAGCTCTTTGAACTTTGAATCAGAAAGCTGCTTCTTCAAATTTGCGTCTTCACTTTCCAGAGTTCCACTTAGCTCACGCTGCTTGGCCACCTCAGGCAAGGTAACGGGCTTTTTGGGAGAAACACTCTCCTCCTCACTAAAGGAGATATGACTGATTCCAGCAATTGCTTGCTACAAATTTTCAACATTACAATAAGAATAACAGAAATCTGGTGCGCAAGTTAATTAATCCAAGATAAAATGATAAATAAATCCACATAATCATATAATCATACAAAAAAATCCACATAATAATATAATACTCTAGAGCAAATAAATAAATAAATAAAACCTGGTACATGCGCACTCCTGTTTTACTTGGAGCAGGATTGGCACTGCCAGATTCAGATTCGTCATTTTCCCCGTTGGCTGCAAAGATTCCACTACCTGTTATCTCCTTCATTTTGTACTGGGAACAAGGTTTCCTGGAAATTTCATGGTTAAAATATTTTAGATGTCATAACAGGAAAAAGCACGGGTTGGCCTAATTATATAGAAACGATAGCAGGGATTAAAATTTCTTTTATAATATCATAATTGTACTTTATCGATGTCACACTTGCATCCAGCTCGTTTAGGATAACACATGCTACTGTCAAGGAAATATCGATGCAGCACATCACACAGAGAACCAAAAGATAATAAACAAACATGGAAACATGCCAAACAAATCCCCATTCGAGAAAGTTAAGCCCTTCGGTTTTCAATTTTTCTAATAGCTTGCATCTTGAAGAAATTCTAACAGCAAAGCCTGCTATGTGAAGTAAATTTTGGAAGGTGCTTCTTCCTGTGCTCTTTAAAAGCTACAAGAAGTGCTTTAAAAGCCTACAAAGGTGTCCGTGGCTGTATAAAACACTGAAAATTGTCAACTTTGCTTGAAATCTTACAACTATTCTTTCCAGACTTACAAATATTTATTTAGTCCCAATGATCTGCTGGTGTTATTTTAGATGCTCATGGCATTTGACAGCAAATATTAGCGAACAATAAACTGGCGATCAAATTACAGTCTGCGGTGACTTTGACCACATTTCTCTGGAACAATATTCAAAAATTCCTTTAGCAAGTTATTTTTCATATCACCTACAACACAACAGCTGTTGAATGCCATTACTCTGTTCTTTAAAATGGCAAACAGTTGACAGTTCCATCTTATTTCAACATTTAATTTGTGAAACTTCAAATCTGCTCGCTTTTAAATTGATGGATGCATTATGATTTCAAAGGATTGAAAAAGGCTGAAAGATAGAATTCCGATGAATGTGCCAGAAGACTAAACAAGGGTGATGGTTTAACGTTTGATCCGCTCATCCAAGTCCAACAACTTATACAATCCATTTGACCATTCGCACGGTAAATGAGGAAGACAGCTTTTTAAACGACAGAATAGAGGCAAAACGGAAAAGAAAATCTGTATCTCCATAACGAAATATTCCATTCAACAAACAGCAGGTATATAAGAAAATGTTGGCTTTTTAAAAGGGTCAAGTTATAGCCAAAATCCAGAACATTGAAAACCATTAGTAAAGCTAGATGATGTCTTAAGTTAAAGAATAATGGCGGGGCAGCTTCACTGATGACAACGGTCATCTTCAAAATTTTACAGTAGATAAGATAAGACGGGAGAAGCAGATATCACCGTTTATTTAAGCTCTCGACCTCTTCATCCGTCACCTGACCTCCAAACACCACTTTACTGATCCCATCCGACGGCTAACATCGCATCCCAGACACCAAACAGAGGAAAAAAAATCAAATTACTCAATTACCCAGATGATAAAAGCTCCGCAATAATGACTCGAAGGGAGAAAGTAGAGAGCAGGCTCAAAAGAGCGCAGAAATGGATAGGAAAGATTCAGATTTCAGAGTAGGATGAGGGAAATGGGCACCTGGTGAGAACGAGCAGCGGAACCGGGAGCCGGAGAATCAGGAGGTGGAGTTTCGGACCAAGTAAGTAGATCTGCCGTGGAAGTGTGAGGCTTCCTCACCGGAGTGGTCCTCTCCATTGTTATTTTGAAACACCGTCGGCAAAAAGCGGAAAAAGCTGTGAAGACAACAGCAATCGGACACGCAATATAGCAAAAGAAAGGGGAAAATGCAGAATAGCGATTGCCGTTCACTCAGGAGTCTTCACTGTGCGGAGGCCAAAGTCCGGGGTGTTTGAAGGCAATGAAAACAAAAAAGCATGTAATGAAAAACCAGGAGGAATAAGGAAAGTTGCGGGGTTTATGGGCGTGAGTGAGTTTATCTAAACTGAGACGCCCAGACAGAGGAGGTAGGAGGGAAATGACGACGATGACCTTCCGATCTGGAAGATTCTTGCTTTACTTTTACTTTTATCCTAAATTTGAAGGAGTTAGCTTTTTGGGGTGCTTTGGTTCGAAGGGGAGGGAGTGGATTGCAAGGGAGGAGAGAGTAGAGAGTGCAGTAGAAGTAGAAGTAGAAGCTACTCCTTCCTCTTTTTTAATAAAACAAGCCAAAGCACCTTACCAACCCCATCCCTCTTCGCATTTAAATATAACCCTCTTTCCCTTCTCTTCCCTTCCTTTTTTGGTGCCCTCCGTCTCCGTCGTGTATTTGAATTTTGAAATCGCCTCTCATTTTTATATATACAAAATCAGAATAACTGATGAGATCAATAATTTAAATTTCATACCGCAAATTTGGTGCTTCAAAACGACCAGCTGGCAACCGCATCCAGAATACCGCCACGTGCGATTTGTTAACCATCGAATCCAGCACTTAATTACGTCTTTGCCCCCGTGGATGTCTAAAAATTAGATTATCCTGTAAATATTTTTTGCTTAATAATGTTACTTAAATTAGTATGAGCCGCATTGGAATCTCGTGGAGGTCATGTGGCAAAAGTGAAGGAGGTGGGCAGGCAATTTGGGAGCTGGGGGAAAATCTGTGAGGCATAAAATGGAGATTCCAAATTTCCAATGGACCTGGCCAGCTCTGCTGGAGAATGAATTGTGCCATTCCTTTCTCTCTTTTCTTTCTTTGCCCTCAAAGAAAGTGTCGCAGCTTCACGTGAAGCGAATGGGCGTTGGGTACATTATTATCTTGTTCTCCCCCACATGCCCCTCGAAGCCTTTTGCTTCTCCACTTTTCTTCTTCCTTCTTTAGGCAAATTGATGCTGTTGTCAATAATCCTCCGCAAACAATTTTTTAAGAGATAGAAAAATGTTATTTTATATTTTTCCTGAAGCCTGAAATGAATTATATTATTTTTATTTATTATTTGAAGATATCGCCATTCATTATGAATTTTATATCATGTTAATGTGCGCGTGTATTGAATTACTGATATTTGATGGCGTATATGGCCAGAGCGGAGCAGAGCTATCTGTGGCTGTAGTTTATACAAGGGTAACTTGGTCCTTTCGGTTATTTGATCATCTCTTTTCATAATGAAAATCCCACGCAACGTCTCCCCTCCGTGAGATGTTCCGTTGCCCTGCATTTTACTTGCGACTCGCGACTTCCTCCCCCATATTTTTCGAAATGTTACTACTTTTAATTTCATCTTGTCTTGCTTCCCCGGCGCGATTGTCAATCGAGTCGCCCGTTTAAGCATAGGCCGGCCTATCACTTCACCAGCACCCGTGATTTAATAATATTATACTACTTCCTTACTTAATTATACCTTATTTGCAATCCATAAACAAAACCTTATAATTAAGACACGAGATAGTATGTTTCCAAATAAAAAAATTCAGTCTCCAGCAAAAAATTAAGCACTCGGGGAAAAAAATCAAATGACACGTTAATGGGTGTTTAGATTAGTTTTTTTAAAATAATTTTATGACATACAAAATAACTATGTAAAAAAAGTTTGATCTCAACTTAAAAAAAACACTTCTTAAAATGACTGTAGGGTTGCCAAAATATCCCTTATTCTCTTTTCATATAAACGACCATTTATTTTACAAACAAATTGTTGATTAAGAGAATAAACGGTTTTATGTTTATAAAAAAAAAACACAAGTTCAAATCTTAAAAAACACACTTATTTAAAAGAGTTTTAACTTTAAAGTTTTCGACTAGATAAGGCTCAAGTCTAAAATAACTTGAAAATAACTGAATATATACAAAAAAATGACTATTTTTTTAATTGATTTTTTCTGATCTGACAATTTGAAAAATAATAATTTAAATGCGTATTTCTTGATTCAAATCCGCGCAAGGTAAATACTCCTCCAGTCCTAAATATAAGATTCATTTTATAGTATAAATTATATTGCAAAGTAAGTCTTATATTTAGGAGCGGAGGAGTAACAATCAGACCGTTCCAATGTTTATTTAAGCACATCCACAACGCAAAAACTTGTTTCTTCAAGATTATACTCTTAGTGCATACTGCATACTTTGTTCTTATTATTAAAAAAAATGGAAGAGAGAGAAGGAAATCAGCGGTGAAAAGAGCATCATGTTCATATACCGCGCCATGCCCCTGGAGCCTCTAAAGAACACACAACATTTGTTTGAAGAGTGGAATTACAGAGAAAAAGAATGTCGCCAATACAGAGCACAAGGCTGTATTGGGCCAGGGCAAGCAATCGCTGTTCCTCAGACAACAGGAACACAACAGGCACATGCCTCGGAAGAAATACGACCCTGTATTTTCAACAAGACGCCATTATGGGCATGCACTCCATGATTACTAGGTTTTAATTTCGCAGATGCAAAGAGAAAGTGGACCCAGAAACCCCACAAATTGAAAAAAGAGCATAGCAGATGGCCCCACATGGGTAAGTGCAACCTAACTTGAAGCGCACACACCCACAAACAAAATGGAAGCCGATCCCTTTTTCAAGCCACAACGTCACCCCTGCCTTCTTCTTAGGCTTTCCCTCGCCATCTACCCCCTTATTTTATCATTAATCAAGCCTGTTACTGTCACCATAAAATTTCATCAATTAGTTAAGTTGTAACTTCAGATTTGGATAGTTCTGTGACCCACTCTCCTCTGATGAGTTAGAGCAGCACAGTGTTCTGATTAATGCCCGCTCCAAAGATTTCATCCAAATTAACTGAATGACTCGCCGCAAAGTCTGCATCAGCCTTGCGGGATTAGGATGATGACTGCGAAAAATGCGAAACCTTTTTTCATTTGTGATCATAACAAAATGGCCTGTCAATTTGGTGCGCATTTATCCTCTTGGATTCTAATTAATTAGGCGGTTGGGTTTTGAAATTAGAGGCATTTCATCAGCATGACACGCTCTTAGGTCCTTTTATAAAGGAAAGGAGGTAAACATATACGACTCCGACAGGTCAGGAGCACAACGTGCGCAATCATTCAGGGAAAGAGCCAGATATAAATAGTCATGTCCTGAAATTTTATAGGCAATCATATTGCGACGGGTGAACGACTTGGGTGTTTTAGCCAATGGTTGTTTCTTGCTGGAGACTAGAAAGATAATATGAGGAGTGGCCCTCAGTGTTTCAAGGTACGCACCAATATTAAGTGGTTGCATCTATTATTATTTAAGCGTCTTAATAATGGGTCTGAGCTTTGCTATTATATGAGGAACCAGATCACATGAAAATGAGAAAATAGGGAGTCGTCTTAGGTGAGTTGTATTTGTAATGTTGTTTTTTTTTTTAATTAAAACATCGATATCCTCTTATTAGAAGCAATCCTATTCAAAATACTATTAGGTACTAAATGTGGATACACTTCTAATGAATTCGAATCCTAATTCATCAACTAGTCCTTCTCGTTAAACCCAATTTCTATTAGTATTTGTGATGTTGTTGGATGTGCAGATGCAGGAAATTAGTTTTATTTGGTGGGGCGCCCCAAGGGGATGCCAAGCAGCGACGGGGCAAGTAAAGAGGAAAGATACACAATTGTTATGACTTATGAGTAGAATTATGTTCATTTTGAAAGTTAATAATTCGGTTTTGGTGAGGGTGGGTTTACATATGACAACGCATCAATTTCAATAGTTAAGTGCTTTAAAAATTGGAAGATGTCGGCAGGAGCATGAAGATGACGTACTGCAGTTTCCGAATTAAATTAATTAAAGGTCAAACCCACCAACCCGATAACATGGAGTGTGCAACGGCTACAAACGGGCGATCATAAAAAGTAAAATGATTTAAACGCCCACCGTGGGGCTCGAACCTACGACCACAAGGTTAAGAGCCTTGCGCTCTACCGACTGAGCTAGACGGGCTGCTAGTTTTGGGCTATGAACACATAAATATCAAGTAATACTAGTAGTTTCACTTAACACTATCATCTTCTTTAACTACATCAGGTGTGCATTATTCAAGTGAGGAAAACAAATGGATTAGGGTTTCCGGTGTACAGAAGGTCTGCATGGTCAAGACAGTAAATCTTTGCGCGTAAAAAAAAAATTGAACACATTATTGATAACAAAACTGGGTAATAGCTTTTTAATTGTAAAGGAAAGTGACAGTAAAAACGAGTTAATGAAAAAAGAAAAATATATTATTTATCCGGACAAAACGGAGAATATATGGCTGATAAACTAAACCGGTAGACTTGCTCTGGGCCGAAGGAAATATATTATTCGACGTACAAATTTTAAAATTAGCGAGTCTGCTAGTAACTGCACGGATAGAGCAAATTACTTCTCAGGCATTCTCATAAAATTCGAGATAAATATTTTTATAAACTAATAACTTCAAATAGTGATATTCTAAAATCGGATTTAAATTAATATGGTTATTCAAGAACAGTTATAGGTGTTTCTGAGATCACGCACATGGAAGGGCGGGAGCCATTCTTAAGCCAAACTTCCATATTACAGCCTAGGAGGGTCTAACGGATGAATCTCAGGTGCCATAATCTAGCACAAGCAAGGAAAGCAAAGAAAAGAAAAGAACTTTCCAAAAAAAAAAAAACAGAAATAAAGAAAAGCATTCCCGGGCAGTAGCAGCAGCGATTAAAGGGAGGTGAGGCTTAATATTACCATACTTCGTCTTCACCTGCATTATGTGCATTTCTGTCGTTCTGTACGTTTTGT
Source organism: Neltuma alba (assembly GCF_004799145.2). Lineage (NCBI taxonomy): Eukaryota > Viridiplantae > Streptophyta > Magnoliopsida > Fabales > Fabaceae > Neltuma > Neltuma alba. The sequence goes on from NW_021637049.1 coordinate 329,132, forward strand.
CATTACAATCAATCAAAATACAAAGCTCAATTGAAACGTTGGTAATTCATCCAACTCTATATCTACTACAAATCTCAGGCACATCACTGATTAGAATAAAACAAATCTAGCGATTGCATTGGCACACTTATTCTTCCCTGTACATTAAATTGATGGGCACCCCGTTGCTCGCATCTATCGATATTTGAGCCTCTTCAATGTAATCTCTGAAAGGATGAGACGTTATCTCATCTCCTGTTATCAGGACTGCTGAGTTTGACCGTCCCAAGTCTTTGATCCCTCGACTGATAGCTGACTTGGGCAAATTGCCGGTCTGTACCTCTGATGATTAAAAAAAAAAAATCTTTGAAGGGAAAATAGTCCTAAAAACTCCCTGGCCACGGCTGAATTGTATCTTTAGAATATTGTAATTACCACTGTTAAGAGGCTTGAGTCGTTCACATGAGGCTTAGGTGCAGGAGGTTATCTCTTCAACTTGATGTACAAATTTATCACCGAACTCACCAAGTGGAATCAGCGGGTGATGCATCACGGGAAAAGTTTAAACCTTGTGCAGTTTCGAAAAATTCCCCAGTCGATATTGCAGAAAGTGCTGAATCAAAACTAATCATCTAAATTGGAGAAAGTCAAATGCCACGGTACAGCAGAACATTATCTTCATCATCAACATCTATGGTGTCCCCAGCATAATCATGAACAAACATTTCTTCAGACCCGGAAGAATGAGCTTTTGAGAGGAAATCTCTATTGGTGCTTAAACCATCTGACTCCATCTGCTGCATCTCTGATTCAATTAAAGCTACCATCCGAGCTCTTTCCCTGTCTCTTGGATAGGCCCCATAAAGGAATGAGTAGATCAAACAGCAGATTGCCATTGGAATACCTATTGCAGTATATAGCGCCTTAGCAATGATGCGGCATTCTTTCTATCCGTCAAAATCTCTTCAGATACAGTAGACCCCAGGGGAATTGGTTTGTATCCATACACATGCTGAGCCAAAAGTCCAACTGAAGGCGGAGCAAAAGATGACAGCAATGACTCAAAAGATCGGTCCAAAGCATATACACTCGTTCGAGCTCTCTCAGGAACAATCTCTGCAAATATTGGACTTTTGTCCATAAACTTTATCATATAGCTTTCCCATACATATCTAAGAATAACAATCCTATTGAATTCAAAAAGGACCAGCTTTGTTTCCATTTTCAGTTGTAGATCATACAAGACAAATCTGCTTATTTTTCAACCACAAGCAAACATGAATTTGTTTGCAAGAATGAGAAAAATTGATTAATGAATATGTTAAAAGGCCAAGTTATTAGGTGATAATTAAAATGCTTTTGAAAGCACAGTTGACAGATTCACATTGGGCAGCAGTTGTTTTTACACCAATCATTTGCAATCTTAGTTCTTATTAATACGTTGAGTTCAAACTTCAATGAATGAATGACACTAAGAAAAGATGGAGTGAGTTATAGAAATTTCATGGTCAGGGCGCAAAATGAATACGATAGGACAATGATTCTTTATTGGGATATATGAATCAATGAAAGGAGAGGTTAGCTAGGGAGACTTTACTTGTTGGTAGCAGGAGCATTCCAAGAGATGAAGAATCCCACAATGATGAGGACCAACCCATGTAGCATTGTTGTTGATGGATCATGCGGTAAACCCAACAATAGTATTGCTGTAAGGGGGATTGCTGATGCAGAGCTTATCTGCGCCAGAATTATTCTCCCAGAATTTGGAAATCGTGTTGAAAGGATATCCCCAGTCTTACCCCCGAATAAACCTCCAGCCGAATTGCCAATCACAAACAAAGCTATGAGGAATGCTGTTTTGTTGTGGGAGAAGCCAGTGAGCTCAAGCCACATTGGTGCAAATGACAATGCTGACCACGGGAAGGAGCCAGTGACGCCCTGGGCAACAATTATCTGGAATGATGAAATCTTCAAAACTGACTTGACTTCTTGAGCTAACTCTTTTACTTCTGACCATAATGTTCTATTTGGAATTCGGTTACAAGCACTTGTGCTGTAACCTGAGAAATGTGGATCTTTGGCAAAGAAGTATACTAAAGTACCCACTATAACACTTATTACTCCAACAATATGAAAGGAAACTCTCCAACCAGGGATTCCCATGAATGTAATAGGAGCTATCAACACGGAAAAGAGGCCACCAACAATAGAACCAAGATTGCTTGTGAGTTGAAGCCATCCAAAAGCCATGCCACGATTGCAATCATCAGTTGAGTCAGCAACAAGGGATTGAATTGCAGGTGCAACCAGTGCCAGGCCAATACCATTTAATGCTCGTGATACAGCAACCTGCATGGCAATCACTTCAAAGTGAATACAATCAGGTGAATAAGGGTCTTCGAAAGGGAAAACCATTGAATTACCACTAGAAAGTAGAAACTCACATTACTTTGTATTAAATTTGACTGATGCCTAAATTGCTATTAGTAATTTGAATTTGTTCAATTATCTGAGCTCGTAATTTTTTGGTTTCTCGATGTTCAATCAAGTTGAATGTCTCAGTTGCATCTCAAGAATATGAATGTCCACAGATTTAGATTGGTTCAGCAGACGCCAAATGGTCATCTTGTGTGCCTATACATATATGCTGTACTTGGCAGTTGAAAAAAAGTTGCGAATGACCTAACTTAGTCACAAAAAATTAGGGTTCAAAAGTCAAATAAATTTCACTATTGCACGTTTTAAAGTCTCTTTTCCTCCTTACAGGAGCCTATTGCCAAGACCTTGAAGAAACTCCTGAATATGTCCAAAGAGAGCAAAATATGACCTGTGATATAACAGCTTGGTTTCAAGACCTAAAGCACAGGCAGTTCAAAAAATCTTTTTCCATTTTTTTTATTTTTAAGCTATAGCGCCTGCACCACATTTGAGTTGCTTTGGTGGAATTCATTGAATAGACACGCACAAGTTATTGGCCCTCCTTTATAGACAATTGTCAGGATTGCATAGCCACAGACAAATAAAACATCATAAATGTTGATTTTTTCTATTCACGGGGGTATCAAAGCGTAGATCCTGCCATTCTCCTCCCCAATTCCCAGGAGATCATTGTTTTGAACCATGAGAATGCAGCGACAAAGGATTTGCCTATCACTGTTGGAGAAAAATAATTTTTAATGCCACACTTCTTTTTTTTTTTTCCCATTAATCTTGAACCCTCTACTAATTTATCCTGTTTAGAAGTTATTTAGTACTCCTCGTTAATTGCACAACAACATGAAATAGAAAAGCAAGAAAAACACACATATTAATAGTCAGGTCGTTTATAGTGCTGAGAGGAACAAAGAAATTGCGGCCATAACCCCAGATCAATTTGAGCTCGAATCGACCTCCGTGACTATAAGCGCACAGTCTAATGATAGCCTAATATCAACGGGATCCTGGATTTTAAAGACATAACGCGGGAAAGGAAAGAAAAAAGGACGAAGCGGATATGAACATAGTACCTGAAAGAAAGTGGAGGAGAAGGCAACGAGGAAAGTAGCAGCGGCCCATAGAAAAGCACCGACTGCGATAACGTGTGCCCGATTATGCCGCGACGCAAGGTAGGCGGCTAAAGGATAGCAAGAGGACTGAACAATGGAGCGGAATAGGGTGAGGGAACCCAGTCCGGTCGGGTCGGTGTGAAGCGCTGCACCAACCTCCTTGTAGACACCCGGCAGCAACGATTCGTCAGCTCTCTCCATTATCCCAGCAAGGTTCACCAGCACCAAAGTCACCGTCTCTGATTTCATCTCCTCTTCACCAACTGCACGCACCGAGATATCTCTGCACAGCTTTTGCAGGAGCCGAATGTGATCTAGGCCCTAAATTCTTTGCGAGACACGCATGAAACATTGAATCTAATATTCCTCTCTTGGTCTCGAAAAACAGTGAATCCAACTTTCCGGTGGACGAGTGTCTGCATTCCATGTTGCTTCAAAAACCTTGTCGCAGGTAATTTACAAGTGGCCGAATTTAAGAGACCAGTCGATGCCAGCAAAGCCTGATCCAAGGCCACGCGTAAGATGCACAGGATTATTCGCATTCCTTCTTAATAAGATTTCAAAAAAAAATACCTCCTCCTTTCCTTCTTTAGCATATTCGGTTTGGTATTGTGGACTTTTCTCGTGAAGTTGACTCCCCCGCCTCTATTGACTTGTCTCGTTTTTTTTTTTTGGGAGTCATTTGGGATAAAAAGGGCTGTCATTGTCTTCTTTAAAGTGAGCGGATGAAGTGAAAGGGTGCTTTAGATTTGACCTTGTCCATTGAGGCCCAAAATACAAGTAGCCTGGTAAGAGTTGGAAGGCAAGAGTGAGTAGTTTTGTTGGTTTTGCCTCATAATGTGGGCCTGCCAACTCTTTTCAAAGTTCATACAACTCTTACTCTCATCAACAAGTATTGCTACAGATAGAAGAGACTTGAATTGAACACTTTAAACATCATATTTTAGGTTTGATCTTTGAAACAGTATGTATGGAAAAAATATTACCGGGAGGAATTCCTCTTACGGCTTTTAATAGTATCTTAAAAGATTAATCTCTTACTATTCATATCAAAGAATACATTGGGCAATCCAAAAAATAAAACCCTTACTTTTCGTCGTACTGTTAGAGGGATTGTAGGGAGCACGTCATAGTTTCCGGCTCACATCACATGGTCGTGGCTACTCTCCAATCTGCGCTTTTGCCCTACACTTTTTTCAATTTTTGCCAACAAGGAAATATATATTGAAACAAAAAAGAGCATGTTAAAACCAAACATTTACATATATTACACATATAATATCTGCCAGTTGTTTCCAAAGTTGGATTACAATTATTGAATATCAAATAATAGTCGCAGCATCGCAATTGCAAACATATGCACTTTAGTGTTTTTGCCGGGGCAAACATATATAGTCTTCCTGTGCTAAATATAAAACTCATTTTATAGTGTAAATACAATACACTATAAAATAGGTCTTATATTTAGAATAGGAGAGAGTACTAATATATAATATTTCTCGTTGTGATATTATTATACCCGAGTCACAATCATGACTCTATTTAGGAGGTATTTGAAAGCATCTAAAAGTACTTCTTTTCTGTAAAACGAAACAAATTCCTCCACATATTTACTTTATATATCGTAAAAAATACTTTTAAAATTATAATTTTGTCTTTACCCAAATACCTTTTTAATTAAACACAGAACTTCACATGGGCGGGAAGCGCATATGAATCTCGACTCGCTTGCGCCAGCTTCCGATCATCGCTTACGTAATTCTGTTGCCGTCATTATCCTATTGATTTTTAAGAGCATGATTCCAGGTAGAGGTTAGAATCAGCCGACCCAATTTAAATCTTAATTGCACCCGTCGAGATTACTATAATCACCGTTCTCCAAAGTTACAATATAATTGGTCCTTTTTGGTCACAACAATCAGTGATTTTTTTGTTGGCAACAAAAAAAAAATCAGTGATCCTTTTTAATTACCGAGTATGTCACCTGAAAAAAAAAAAATTCGCCTTACAACCGTGATTCAGAATTTCAGATGGAATTTATTCAAATTGAGACTCGAAAAATGGCAGGTTAAAAAAAGAGGAAAAAAAATTTAGTTGTTTAAATTGATATAAAATTTCGTTTTAATGTATTAATTTTATAAAATGTGTTTTAGCTTTTACCGATTTATGTGGTGAAAAATAAAAGTGTAATGCCTCTAATCTTTAATATAAAAACTAGTTTGATTTTTAATTTGATCTTAAATATAAAACCCCAATATATTCTGTCTCGTATTTATTCATTTGTTCATATTAATCCTTATAATAGTACACATGTTAAAAGATTCATCAAATAATAATTCTAACTAATACACATAGTGAATAAATGTATATTAGGGAAGATAATACTTATTTAGTACAGATAACTAATTTTTTTAATATACTTTTAACTAGCTCTGATATGTGTAATATTATGGAATCATGAATTCAGACGGGGGAATGAATCGGCTAATTTGACTCATTTTGACGGGCAATTAGCTTTGTTTTCCCCCCTGTAACCCAACAAATGGCGTGGCAGGATCCAACAAATATATGAACGGGGCCTTTTTATCTGTATCACCGCACTAAGAGCAAATGGCCAAACAAAAAAAGGTCGGGGGTGGGGGGAAGCGGGGGGAATGCGCGTGCACTGCGGCCAATGGTCAAATGTAAGAATAGGTCATGATGGCGCATGACGTTATTAGAGGAGTGGTAATTCCAATTTAAGAGAATGAGGACGGCAGTAAATAATTGACGATGAGTAATAATGAAATGAACAATAAATGAGGAAGTCTTGTAGTACTACATCCGGTTTGATGCTGAGGGGATGGGCGCAGGAAGTGGCTTTGGAGAATACACGCATGACGCGGGTGCTAAAAATATTTATATAAAAAATTAAATTATAAATCATGATTTTAAAAATAAATTCATAATATACAAAATAAATACGTGAGAAAAATTTTAAATCATAATTTTAAAAATAATTTTATAACGTATAAAATAGATGTGTGAGAAAAATTTTATATCAATTTTATAAAAATATTTTTTAAAATTTTTTGACATATAATAAGTAGTCTTTCAGAAACACATAGAGTGTGAAACCTGTCCACCAAGAGAAGGGAATTTTAAGGGGTGCTTGGCTAATTTCAGAAGGATTTTTTTTTAAATCGAGACAAATTTCTCTACATGTTTATTTCATATACTGTAAAAACACTTCTAAAATTATAGTTTTGTTTTTACCCAAACACTTTTTTAATAGAAGGGATCCACACGCCACAGGATGCGATGAGGAGAAGAAATCATCATCGTCACTGAAAAAATTATTAATTATATGAATATCATTAAAATATTTTATAATTAGCTAATGATTTAAGAAGGGGAGGTTTTGATATGGGATGACACGGAAAATGGAGGGGGTCATGATTGCGGCAGAGGCCCCATATTTCCCCGGCAAATGGGGGCCACCCAGCCTCATCATCCTGCTCCCCTCTTCATCATCCTTCCCATCCATCACATGCAGGATGCTTTAATTGCGTATTCACTCGTTTTCCTCTCTTGCTCCCATTACTTTCATTTATTCATCAATCTACCTCCCCCCCCTAGCAAAACAAAACGCTTCATTTCAAGTTTCTATTGCTTTTCATGATTTTTTTCCCAAAAAAAATATAATTATTGATGCTAAATATGAACTCCAATTTATTATTACTTTTTACATTGATTATTCTTTTCCCGTATAATATCTCTATTTGTCGGGATATTTTTCTTTTTGTGCATCACATTACATTATCGAAGAATAGAATTTGAGTTTTTCTCACAAGGTTTTCTCCCAAGTTACAGAGCGAATTTGAGGCCTATTTTTCTAGGAATTAAAACTTTAAACAAATTAGATAGGAAAAATTTCAGAAAAAGAATCTTGAAATCATCATTTCCCAATTTGAAATGATAAAGAAAGATATGGTGTATGATCTGATATTTTATAAGTATAGTTAAATAATTAAAATGTCTTTGTATCAAATTTTTTTTAAAAAAGCTATCAAACTTGTCATTATCAATATATTTTTTCTTATTGATTGTTTAGTACTTGTCATCATCAGTTCACAATTTGTTGATAAATAATTTGTTATTGCTAGTACTTTTCTTGTCATTTGGTATTCAATACTTCTCATTACTAGTTCAGAACTTGTTAATAAATTTTTTGGTATAATGACATTTTAATTATTTGATTATATTTGCAAAATACTAAATCAGGTATCACTTCTTTTTTTATCATTTTTAATTCTTAGATGCCTAATTTATAACATTACATTTTTTTAACCTCTTTATTTATCATTTTTTCAACTGAGCAAGATAGGTTTATTTGCCCAAAAAAAAGGCCTACTTCCCCCCTAAAATGACCCAAAATGTTTTATATTTTTCTTGTTCACATGATGATGTTTTTGTTTTTGGTTTGAAAGCGTAGATGCTCTCCGGTCTATGTTCTAAGAATATTCAAAACACCCCCCCCCAAAAAAAAAAATCTTCCCCCCGCCTACGGGGACCCTTCCGTCTTTATTATAAAGTCATGTTTACAAGAATTAAGTTATTCTTATTATAAATCATTAAATATGATGTTAATTATATTTTTTTAATAATGATCTTATTTAAAGTTGGATGCATTTTTTTTTCTCAAAACATATATTTCATACTTCTAAACATGATTATTTTTTAATTTTCAAACAAACTGAATAACCTAGCCTTATTGCTAGTTCTGCAACATTTCAAGCACCCTTACGCTATGTTTTGTATGAAGAAAATGGAGAAAAAGAAAGGAGAACAAAATTCTAATAAATTTGATTTGAAAAATAGGAGAAATGGGGTTTTTAAATTTTAATAAAGATATAAAATGAAAGAGTAATGAAAATTAAATAAAAAATTTTAACTTTACCTTTTTAATTTTTTTTAAAACGGGCACATTAAAATTTTTCTTTTCCTCTGTTCAATTTTCCTTATACCAAACCTGTCCTTAATCATCACCTGCTTATGCATGCTATGGCATCAATTTAAACAAACTAAATAAAATAGCCTTATGGCCAGTTCTGCAACATTTCAACCACTCTTATCCTATACTTAGCACGAGGAGAATGGAGAAAACAAGATAAGTTTGATTTGAAAAATAAAAAAAGTGAGATTTTAAAATTTCAATAAAGACAAGATATAAAATAAAAGAATAATAAAAACCGCTAACACATGCCATGGCATCAATTCAGGGATGCACCTCATTTTCCGCTTTCAAGCATTTAATTATGAGAAAATTGTAAACAAAGACCTCCAAATATGTAGATTTAGAATTTGGGACTCTCAATTTGAAAAATAGCTTGAAAGAACTCGGTCTCAAATTGCAAATATGAAATATTAATGAAATGTCTGAAATGTCTCCAGCCAAATGACAAGTTGACTATGAAAAATGATAAATTTATTTTCACGAATGACAATTTCAGTGGACCAAATCACATATTGATTGGGAGTATGTCAAATGACAAGTTGATTATAAAAAATGACAAATTCACTATAATGAATAACAATTTCAGTAGATCAAATCACAATTTAACTGAGGAACATTTCAGATATTTCACCAAGATTTCATATTTGTAACTTGAAACCGAATCTTTATTTGTTATTTTTTAAATTAACAGTCTCAAATCATAATTTTACATATTTAGGGGTCTTTATTTACAATTTCCCTTTAATTATTTTTAAGGCATGGCCCGTGTGAATCACGATTCTAGACTTTTCCCCGTCCTTTTTTTTTTGGAGCCACAGAGATGTTCGATATATGTTAACAATTTCGAGGAATGATAGCCGTCTGTTGTGATTGATGGATCTCATACTGTTTATTGACTGTCTATTTACGGCATCTATAATTAAGCGCTATATTATTTAAAATAACTTAGATCGTACACAATAACGGGGCCCACGGCTCACTCAATTATCCCTAATCATCACGTGAGCAGTTAACATTGCACCACATTATTCATAAACTTTGCCATAATCAAGCCGAATTGCATAAAATCCTTTTTTGACAAGAGAACCGCCACGCGTCAGTAATTTATTTGTCCATATGAAAGTATATTTAAATCAAATCTTTTGTTTCATTTGTCGTAATTTGTTTTTTGAAAAAAAGAGTCGCAATATATATATATATATATATATATATATATATATTTATATATAGCAAGGCACTTTCGAGGTCGGAGTGTAGATGATTGTGAATTCCTCCTGATGTTCTCACCGCGCGAGAGCGTCAGATGTGAACGTCAACAAGACCACAGAACCAACCTATTTTTCATTACCTACAAATTAATATATAACGCGATACCAGGTGTTGTTATTATTAAATAGCAAACTTATCTTATTTTTCCATTTACTTAAAGATTAAAGATTAGGATACATTCAACACTCTAAAATATTTTTTCATGTAGATTCAACATCTTGAAAATTTTATAATGCATCTAACACTTGAAGTATTTATTAGGTATGTCCAACACTCTGAAATATTTTTTTGTCTTGGTGCGGGATGAATCAAAAAATATTTTTAGATGCTAGACACACCTAAAAAAATATTTTGAGGGTATTGCATGTATCAAAAAATATTTTAAGATATTGGACACGTCTAAAAAAATACTTTGAAGTGCTAGATGTATTACAAAACATTTTAAAGTGTTTGATGAGCCTGAGAAAATACTTTAAAATGATGGATGCATTTTAAGCCGGCTTGTTTCCACACATCAACTTGCCTGCATACAATGGTTAGTCAAAACCAGTCTCTTGTCAAATACATGTGTAATTGTCCGTATTGATGAATTAGCATTGATACAAAATATTATTTCTAATTTTTAATATGAAAGTTAGTTTGATTTTCAATTTAGTCTTGAATATAAGATGCAATTTATTTTATTTATCATATTTATCTATTTTTTCAATATAATTCTTATATTAATTGTACGTGTCAAATATTTCAATAAATGATATTTGATTAGTAGGGGTATTTAATGAAAGATAAAACTTATTTATTAGGAATAACTAACATAATTAATTTTCTTAATCTACTTAAATCAGGTAATTAGTTTTTATATTAAAAATCAAAGATAGTATTAAAATGTAATTACAGGTGGCATCATTGAAAAAACTGTCAATAGCTTAACTTATGTTTTAGACACCGAGCAGCATGCGGGGAAGAAGGCACCACTTCAACTAGACAACTAGACAACTAGTTCAGAGGTAACTTTAATTTCTGTTACAAAATATCTGAACTCGTTCATGCACTGAGCTGAACCAATAGTCCCACAAGACACGAACCTACGTACACAATGTCATGCGCTAGTTCACTTGAACTGATCAATAGATCATTACAGTTGTATCCCGTAAACTAATTATTTTTTAATATGCACGATATGCCACGCCGAATAATTTCGGACTTAAGACCTGTCAAACGTAGGAGCATTAATCTTATAGAAAATTCACATCATTATACTCCTCCGGTCCTAATTATAAGACCCAATTGACTTATTTGAGGAGATTAAGGAAGTAAGTTAAGTTGGTTATTTATAATAAATAAGTGTTGTTATTCCTAAAATATCCTTGCTAATTAAGTATTTGGCTTATCATTATTAGAAGGATTATCTTGGGATGCAGAGAGAAAATGGATTGGGTCCCAAATAAAAGTCAAATATAATAAGGACCGCTAGATATGTGATTTACACGCTAAACAGTCTGATAGTCCACATATAAAAAAAAATTAAAAAAAAACGAGAATTCTCCTATCCTCGTACATTCTCCATTCTCAGTGTTCAATCAAATTCAGGGGAAGCCGACATTGTGGGAATTTTCTATGGTTAAATTCTGGTTAACATTCTGTAAAGCAAACCAGCAAAGGCCTGGTCAAGTCAGATAATGTGGAAAGGAAATATGTGCGTGAGATAGATAAAGAAGCCACCAATCTTGCCACCGATTGCTCCGCAGGAGAAAATGTCTTTGGCTGTGGAAAAGACAAAACAAAATGATGGAACGGACGGCAAGTGCATGTTTTTTAGGCCAAAATTATAATTTTACAAATTTATTCACGCTCATGTTTTAATTAAAGCAATTGCAAGATTCTAAATAAAACACTCATATTTCGATTAAATTGATCATGAAACCCTCAATCACTTTTTTCATCAATGGCTCCGGCACGTTTCAAGCACACTCAGATTAATACTAGATTAGATAAAATAGAGCTTATGAAATTTATTAGTAACCTTGATTTTGAACAAAACTGACTCGATCATAATAAAGTGTTTTGATAAATTTTTTTTAGAAAAGAATAATTGAAAATTAGTTGAATTAGAAAGCATATAGTAATAACCCATGAAATAACTATGATCGTATGTTAATAATTAATAACTCATGTTGATATGTCCAGAGGTATTAATTTAACAGGTTATAAGACAACCATGATCTTGCATTTATAATTAAATTTAACACATATAAAAGGTATAAAAATATTTTCTGAGAAAAATATAATTTTCCTGATCTTCAATCTCTCTTTCCTATTATACTAAAGACTAATCGTATAAATCAATTACAACCAAACAATCTTTCAATTCAAATCCAAACACATCCTGTGGCAGCCAGAACCGGAAAAAAAAAAAAAAAAGATTTCCAGCACTCGTTTAATGGTTTTAGGCTTTTTGATACCAACCCCCCTAGAAAGCCAGTAGAAAGAGCGCGAGGCAAGGCTTACGGAACTGTTCATCGCAAATAATTAACCCACATGTTGAGCATCATTATAGTAACAACCAACATTAGCAGAGTTCTAAAATTACGGCCAATATAATACACAACCAAAATTTGCGGCCTATTAAATGGGTTATCTTCTTCGTACCATCCCTTAATTAAAGCCTGAAAGTCCTTTTCACTTCCAACAAACAAAGAAGAAATTCTGGGAACATGATCTTAAAAATAACAGCCAGGGAGGAAAGTACAGGACAAAGCGGCAGTTCCGGTACTGGTTGATTAGGAAGTAAGATGACATTCACGCAAAGCGCAGCGAAGAAAGAATGAAAGTAAGAGATATAAATCTCCGTTATTAATATAAAAATAATAAACATAAGTTAACTAATTTGAGTGGATAAAAAAATTTATTAAGTTAGTTGTTTTTCTTATAATATACTTACTAATCATGCATATTAGTTAAAACTATCATAAGATGAAATATTTAATATGTGTAACTATTATAAAAATTACTTTAAAAAAATGGTTAATTACGAAAGACAAAATGAACTACGCTCTTATATTTAAAATCAAATTAAATATCAAATAAACTCTTATATTAAGTATTAAAACTAGTATATATATAAATGTAGCCAATTAAGGGCCTATTTGGAATTCCAATTAAAAGCACTTATTAATACACTTCACATAAGCCAATATAAAACTCTAATTATATATTTATCTTATATTTTATAAATTATTATTAAAAAAAACTAATTATAAGTTATTTTAAATAGATAGGCGTTAGGTATGTGATCAGCACCCAATCACAGAGAGTGAGGATTTTGGGACACAAACCCAACAGACAAGGGGTGGCCTCCGCATGAATTGCCTCCAACTTGCCACCCCCTTTGTCTCTACTTTAATCGGTCTCGCGCCCATTTCCCTCCTCTTTTTCTGTTTAGTATTTTTGTCTGGCCAAAGTCACCCACAACAACCTCTTCAGTCTCTTCGCACTCGTCCATTTTTCTCTAACCACCACACCAGCATCCGTACGAGGAACACTTCTTATATATCGGGCATTTTTTAGTTGCAGCGGATCAGATTCCATTTAGCTAACGACTATGTAAACTTTGGCTTCCAGACTGTTTCATAGTTAGCTCGGTAAAACTAATTACCAGATCAATACTGTTATCGTTTGTACTCTTCTAATGATGCGTGCGGTCTTATAATGGATGGCGCGAACTGGCATCTTGATGATTCCCTCTTTTATTCCATGAGGGGTATCCATTTAAGAAGAAAAGCATATATATGTAACGATCACGGGTGATTTCAAAAGAGCGCGTATCTTAAAGACGAATTAATCTATACTACTTGGTTATGCTTTTAAACAATAATAAATTAAAAAAGAAAAGAAAGTAAGAAAGAGAAAGGTTGCTAGAGATGCTAACCACCAGCACCAGCACCTGCAGCACGATCAACGTGATGATGATGGTTTTAATTCATTATCGCATCCAATTCTACGCTGCAATGATTCACTTCTGTACTGTTGATCACGACTCGTTAGTGATCACAAGAATGATCATGCTAATCGGAGGAACAAATCCAGGAATCAATGTTACCTTCCCCTCTGGTAGAGGTATTTTCCAAGCTCTTGTCGGGGATGAAGGCGGCGGAGGAAGAAGTGCCAGAAAAGCCGAGTTTGCAGGGAGCAGAGGCATGGAAGGACCTTAATTGATCCTTGGGAGCATGCCCTCCAATGTCATGGCCGCCGCCGCCGCTCAGTGGCACACCCTCAGCATCCGAACTACTGACGTGGGGATGAGCCACTCATAAGATGAGTATGACTCATGCCCATCTGGTCTTCAAGGGAAGGTATAGATGAACTGGGTTGAGACTTGGCACTAAATCCAACTTGAAGAGTAGGATTGTCCAAGGGGTGAAGAATGGATGTTTGGAACGGGAGGATTTGCATGGTCAGCATATGTTGCGGGTGGCTGTAAGGTGCACCCGCATCAGTTTGGTAGTTAATGGAGGATGAGGGTTGTTACCAGTGGTAGTGGAAGCCATAGCATCAGCCACATGATTGTGTAACATCAATGTTGAAGAAGGAGAAGGCGATGATGAAGCGGAGGACAAAAGCAAAGGATTTGGGTTTGGATGAGATGAAGTGCGCAAAGGGTAAAAGGGAGGCGTCGTGGTGGTGGTGGTATGCAAGTGCGACGAAGTGGCAGTGGAGGAACGCAAGGAGGAGGAAGCGGTGAGAAGATCGAGGCGGCGAGAGTAGGAGGTGCCAGAGAAGGGAGGCGCTGGGATACCAGTGAACTCTTGAACCATGGCTCTGAAATTGGAGGTGTCGGTGGTGAGAACGGTGGTGGGTGCTCGTCTTGATGCTCTGGTTCGCTTCTTTGGGTTCCGTACTGCATTGGCGGGTGGTGCCGAAACTCGAGCATTATCACCGTGGAGCGAGCGCAATTGCAGCGATGGGTCTGTGCTCAACGCAGACTGCTTTGCTGCTGACGATGATGAAACTGCAGGAGCAGTGCAATTGGGTTCGGATCGAGGGTCCTGAGAGGTAGCACCAGTGTCCAAATTCAGGAAAGGACCGGGATTAGAGTGGAGCAGGTTTTGAGAGGAGAGGGAGTGGAGGTAATTTGGAGAAAGATCAAAGAGGGGAGGATGGTGGTGAGAAACAAGGGAGAAAGAACCAAATGGAGGGTGAGGATTGAGAACGGGCGGAACCATGTCACTCCGTGAATCATACTCTTCATCGCCACTGGACGAGATACTTCCGCTGTTCCCAGAATCCATAGCTTGCAAATTAAGCTAATCAAAATATGCAGGAATTAAATGAAAAGTTGAGGGGCAACCGTAAAAACAGCAGCCGCCGATGAGGGAAGGGCGGTGGCACCAAAGTTGCAGAGAGATAGAAACCAAACTACGTGGGGGTTGATCGTGGAGAAGGCATGAAATAAAATGGATGGAGAGGAGATAAGCAGGCTTCTGAAAAAGGTCTCGCAGTATCTTGGAATCCCTGATCTGCAGCGGAAGCAAATCTTTTCGTTGTCTTTCAGTCGGAGAAAAGGGACGGTATCAAAAGAAGAGATGGAAATACGATAGGCACATATAGATCTCAATTATGATGAGCATAGGGAGGTTGAAGGCCGGGGCAGATTAGGAGAGGAGGGGCAGCGGGGATCTCACGAGCCTTGATCTTCGTCGGGTGGCTGAGGTGTGTGATAAACTTTAGGGTTTCGCTTTCAGAGGAAGGGAAAAGGAGAAGAAAGGTGAATAAAGCTTTTATGCTCGGAAAAAGAGGCCTAAGAAAAACCTATGGAAGATCCTCTAGAGAGCGTAAAAAAAAGAGAGTGCAACGGGTGGGGTCGCCATTGGAGAGTAGAGAGAAAAGAACTGCCCAGGGCTGGCCACAGGTCAGACTCAAACTGAATGTGAGACAGGCAGTCAGATAGGGATGTCATTAGCAGCTTACACGCACCCACACACAAGACTCAGCCGTATACTAATAAACAAAGCACATAATTATTTAACAGAAAAAAAAAAAAAAAAAAGGAGGGGGGCTACTGGGCTAGGGACACTGGAGGAGAATGGACAAGTCTAGTTTGGGATTCGGCCAGATCGTACGGGTAAGCTTTCACGAAGGATATGAACAAACCAGCCATAAGTGCCACCACCTGCATCTACTGTTTAAAATTCTCTCCCTCGTTCGTATTATTATGTGCATATTATATGCTCAGGATTAAAAAAATTTGCTTAGCCAAATGCTGCTTTTCTTTCTCTGGTGATCCATACACTTGATCATCCACATATTCGTTATTTGACGTTAATGAATGGATAACTTTCTTTAATTGCCTTGGTTTTATTCCGGATCGGTAACGAATATTTCAGGGGGTAATTTTAATACCTCCTGATTCTAATTATAAGAGCTAATTGATTAATTTGAGAAGATTAAGGAAAGAAGTTAAATTAGCTATTTGTAATAAATATGTGTTTTTTTTCTAAAATATCATTACTAATCAAGTATATTGACTAGAACTACCATTTTAAAAGGACTGCTGGGATCTTATGTTTAGAATCAAAATAAAAATCAAATTTTATATCAAGAATCGGAAGTAGTATATTAAGTAGCGGGTTTAACGCGCCCCTGAATGAGCCTATGCTGCCAAACTGTTATGCGGCATTCTTGTGAAATTCTAATTGATTTGTTCTCTATATGATTGATCGGCTGTTTTTTTTAATTGATAAAACATACTAAGAGTTAATTTGATTTTTAATTTAGTTATAAATACAAAATCCTAATTCACCTTATTTTTCATATTTATTTTTTTTTAGGTAGTGCTTGTAATAATTATACATATTATATGTTTCATTAAATAATAGCTTTATCCAATACACATGATTAGTAAAGGTATTTTAAAAAAAAAAGAGCACAAATTTATTACTAGTAATTAACTAAAGTAATTTTTTTAATCTATTTAAATTACTCAGTTTATTTTTATATTAAATACTGACTCACGATACAGTCACAATGCATACAAACATAATTCCAGTTAAATTTATATGCGCCGAATTCATTCGGAATCAAAAGCGGCGGATCTATAGCTCAATGTCGCAGTGTGGACCGTGACCACCTGGATTCGCTTAAATAGTAAAATTAAAATTTAGAGCGCGAGTAAAAGTAAAAGTAAAAAATGGTGCCAGTTATATAAATAATGCTGTCGAGGATTCGAAGGAACTTAATAAATCAGGCTGCCTTATCAAATTTAAATGCTACTTCATCATCAGAAGATAACGCACGTGCTATGGGCTCTATCGTGAGTGATTAATGATTAACTAATTCGCCTGAGAAAAATGGGGGGGGGGGGGGAACTCTGTAGGCTGCACTCAGGATGGGAGCATGTCATCCCCGTGATTATTATTTACAGGATAGCAATATTTATTACAAAAATTAATTACGGTATGTAATTATTATTTAAGATTGATATAATTTTTCATCTTTTAAATTTGTATGAATTTTAGTTTTAGTCCCTTAAATTTAAAATCATAAGTTTTGCTCTTTAAAAGATAAAATAATCCAAGTATTTTTTTAAATTATAAGAATTAAATTTTAAATAAAAATATTAAGAGACTAAAATCTCTAATTTTAAATTTAAAAAATAAAAATAAAAATAAGGACACACCTAGAGAATAAAAATTGTGTGAACCCTGTTCTTTATTCGAAAATATCTGAGGCCCCCGATACAACTCGAAACCGCCACATCATCCTGCTCATTATTGAGCCACCCCCAAGCAACACCACATCAACCTTGTTTTTTCTCAGCTGATTAACATTTTTTATAACCATAATTATAAAGATAAACTTTAAAAAGTATAATTATTAAAAAGTTCTAATTAAATTATTTTAAAAGAATTATAATAAAATTTTAAGCAAGGAACATAATTTCTAAATTTTTTTAATAATAATTAAATCGGGCGTGGTCGTGTTCCGCTCTAAAATATGGATAAAAGGATGATGTCTTATGTGCTGTCACGACAAAATATATATTTCTCCGGTTCTTAATATAAGACCCATTTAATAAATTTGATTAGATTAAGGAAGTTAGGTAAGTTAGTCAATTATAAGAAATGTGACACATTTTTCCTAAAATACCATAATTATCTTTCTTAATATCCCCTCTTCCTCTTCTACTTGATTATAGTTGAGGGAGTATCCATAGGGGTAATTTAGAAAAAATTGATAAATATGAGAAATGAGCCTTATATTTAGGACCAAAACTAACTCAACAATTAGGTCCTATATTAAGACCAAAACTAAATCAACAATTAGGTCCTATATTGAAGACCGTAATGAATAAAGGCTCGTGTTTAAAGTCTCAGTGAGAACCATAAGTAATTAAATCCAGTTGGTCGAGAATTTAGGACTCGAGTACAGAACGATGAGCTGAACATAGCTGGATGAACGGAGGAGCCAAACTGAGGCCACTTGGGACGGGGGAGAAGAGAAAGACACCATACGCACGTCACTGTTATAATTGTTGCTGCTGCTGATAAATAACAATGATCCGTTCGTATATACGTGTCATCATCCCTAAATCTTCCTGGATATGCGAGAGTTTAGAGTGAAACTGTCGTGCAAAGTACAGGAAGGTCGTTGAGGAGGGACGAGCAGAACCAAGAGAAGTACAGGAATCTGGTTCTTTATAAATTGCTACCCCGCGTTCTAAATATATGATGTATTTTAGGGTGCAGTTTACATTATTACAAAATAAATACTACTCTTAATTTTTAATGTAAGACTTAGTTAATTGATTTGAGTAAATAAATAAAATTAGTTAAGTTGTTTATTTGTAATAAATAGATGTTAATTTTTTTAAAATATCGTTACGAATCAAGTACATTAATTAGAGTTATCAACGTTATAATGATCATTTAAAAAAAGATAAATACAAGAAATAAAATAGATTAGGGTCCTACATTTATGATAAAAATAAAAATTAGATGAGTTTTTATATTAAAAATTTGAAGTACAGATATAAACAGCAAGAAGTACATTTGTCGTTTTGACGAGGTAAATGCATGAATAATCTCGAACCCGAGATCCCCCTTGGAGCGCCGTTAATTCAACACGATGGTTTAGAAGAGTAAAAGGGGGCAGTGATGTGCCGTAAATAGAATGAGACCTGCATTTGTAGCAAGTCACGTATGTCCGGAACAGAAACTGGCAGTATCATTCCCAAAGTGACATCTACAGGTGCTCTCCCCACCAAAAGAAAGCACGTTTTATATCACCGAAAAAAAGCATGTTTTAGAGAAATTTGAAGCATGAGGCTCGTGTTTGAGTAAAAACTCATGGTAATTTTAAAAGTGATTTTATGACATATAAAAAGAATATACGATAAAAATTGTTTTAATTTTAAGAATTGTTTTAATTTGTGTGAAAGTATTTTTTTAAAAACAATTATAAGTATTGCCAAACACCCCTAATACTGGACTTTAAAAAATGTACGGTCAGTCAAAAGCATGGCTTTTTTTAGGTGATCAATTCAATTCCCGAATGTTTAATTTAAATAAAGTTTGTATGGTGGAGGAGGGCCAAGGCCCATAGTTTGAATTGGACTGGGTATGCCCATGAGTGAAGGTCTAGCCCATTTCGAGATTAAAAGGGCTGAATTTGGAAATTGGGATTCAGCTTCCCATTCCCGTGCATCCCATCTTTTTCAACGCTCCCGCCAATCACACAAACCGCCGCCTTGCCTTGGCTAACACACTCCATTGCAGAATATGCTCTCTCTTTCTCTCTCTCTCGCGCGCGCGCAAAATTACGTATTGACAGAGTACTAAAGTTTTCTCATAACTTCCCCCATTTCTTGGCTTTGAACATGCTCATGTGTTCAGACCAGTAAAACTATCTGAATTGCCTGGCTTTGAACCTAATCCACCCCAAAGTAAAGTGATTCTATATATCCAATCACCTGCTTTTACATGCAGTTAGCCCCCAAATTTAGGCTTTAACAGCATCCAATCCAACGATATCTTTTTAAGAAATAAAGGAAATGGTTAATTAATGAGAATGAGCAAAAAAATATTGACTTTGTTGAGAATTGTGCATGAATGGGAAATTGACAATGATGGTTGAAATCATGGGTTGGCAGAACCGTCCTTCACGACACAAAATTCCAATTACCCAACAGTTAGTCATTATTCCCCTCCCTTTCATGACCTCATCATTCCGAGTTTTTCCTTCTTTCCCGTAAACTCCATCCCCTTAACATTAAAACATCTACACGCACTTTAAATACTTATCAACTGACGTTTTATCGAAAATATTATCCATCGATATTTTTATTTTCACTCTGCAATTCATAGTTAACTCTATTTTTCCCCATATAAAAGTAACCTCTTCCTGTCTTCCTGCGAGGAAGTCTGAGATTTTTATTCCATGATGTCGTTCTCCCCGCCCTAACACGGCATCAGAGTGACGGTGCAAGGGAATTATTCTCTGTGACCAAATTGTAGATGGGATGATATGATCGAAGTAATTTAAAAACACACACACAGAGACTTGCTTTCTCAATTTGACTCTGGATGGATAGAAATGAAGCCACTTTTGGGAAGACAGCCGAAAGTAGGACATTATATGTTTATTTGTTTCGGCGTCATCAGTTTGGTGTTGTTAGTAGTCATTCATTGCACTCTGCTTCTGAAGCCAGCATGAGAGACCTGAATCGTACGACCCCAAGCCCAAGCATAATGATATATTGAATGCCTGTCTCTTTTCTCTTCACCTATTTAATTTAAAATATATGCGTTTTAAGGCAGCCACCGTATTAATTAAACAATATCATAGATGTAATGGAAACACATAGAAATAGAGGAAGTACGGGAGCAGGTGTGATGGGATGAGGATGAGAATCAGGGGATTGAGAGCGTGGGCGTTGTTCGGAGAAAGAGGGCGGACAAAAGGAACAACAGCAAGCCATACTCCTAATTATTTGGGGACACGTGCTACATACTCAAATGAAATGGACAAAAACATTGGAGGAGGACATTCTATGTATGGGTCAGCTGTAAAGGTTTGACTGCCACGTAGCATTAAACAAAGGCATATGTGATATGTATGTACGAGGCCATCAGATGCGCATATCTTATTTTGCTGCTTCTTTGTTTTCGTCGGCAACGCCCCATCGTCTCCAAGGCTCCCCACCTAAAGCTTGCATTCATTCGTTTCCTCGTGCCAAATTCGTTGTTCCTTTCCCCACCACCCACTCCCCCAGTCAACCCAATTCAGCCCTTCCCTTCCATATCTAATTCACTCTGCCCCAAATCATCTCTCTCTTGGTTGTTTTTATCAACTAACTAATTACATGCGTGTGGAGCAGGTTTCTCCACTACACTCTACAGTTTCTCATTTGACATGTTATTATCCTGTTCTTGTTTGGATTGGAATATATAACTAAACAACATTTCCTGACAGGACATCCTTATCTGATGCATGTTTTTAAGAGTGAATTATTTTTATCAGGGGCGTGAAGCTAACTAATTAGAACACAGATGTGAAGATTTATTAAATTGCAGCAACGAAAACATTAGAGTGGAAAAACTGATGTAGTCCCGCGGTGGAACTATTATCTTTTGGTTTGGGAACCTCAAGAGTGGGAACAATCTTGTTAGAGTTGGGGTCATAATGCATAAAAGTTAATCCAAGAATAGTAAAGAGAGACCGGAGAATTGAGGGAAGGGAGAGTGCGGCACCGACGAAGACGGAGGGGACACGATGTCCAGACAGATCTGTGGTTGGGATATGTCAACGAGTGGTCCCTAAAACGAGTCGTATGTTGGAATGGCCTTTCTAATGTAATCTGTCTGCCACGCCAAACAAGACGCCACACTACCAACCCTCCTTCCAGTTCATTCTCCTACAACACACACGCATGCATCTCCTTCTAAAATCAAATATTTCAAATTCCTTTGTAATTAATTCAACAGCTGACTCTGCCACCAAATCTAGCCTTTTAGTCTTTATCCCGAACCCCCTCTATTCTTCTTCCATTTACCCACTCCGGCATGCTCACTTATTACACTCCTCCTTTCATCCTTTGTTCTTTGGTCAAAAAGTTTTGCCCTTTTCAACACCCTCTTCCCATCAACCTACTCCTATGACTTAATCTCTATGGGCCTTCAGGCTTCTCATGCAAGTATGTTACCAGATCGTGCCCAATCTTTCCTCACACGAAAACAGCTAGCACACGGGTTCTGCATTAATTCCAATCTTCTTTAATACGACCTCCTATTTTTAAATTCACTCCTTCACACCACGTTGTGATTTAGGACTCTATGAAGTATCCATTTTTATGCAGTTGATGCTTTAAATTAATATATAGGCCTTGGCCTTTTAGACGGATTGAGAGCGCACTGCAGTCCACTATTTGTTTTGCAAATAACGATGTCACGACACGCACTGAGTGATCCACGGCATTTAAACCCCTCCAACCACATCACTCTGAGCTGTAAACCTTAAACAGCGACCCAGCGACCACCTCCGACTGTATAATTTTCTACAGAATCAACTAGGATAAATTTAATTTAAAGGCCGTACCAGAAAAAAGCTTCGTCCATATCATTGCATATTAATTTGGACAAGGATGGAAATCCAATCCAATCATAATAGAATGGATGTGGACAAATGGATGAAATAAAATAATTGAATGAGTTTTCCTTTCATGCGGATGTGTCTATTCTTTAAATCCTACACTACCCATTATGTCTCTAAAGGTCCCAAAAAACAAAAAGAGGTAAAGTCAGTTTCTTGGAAGCCACTCCAGGGGGAGGCTATCAGAATACAACTCCTTGCCCCAGGGCAATCGTCTTTATATAAACTCCCTCACATCCAAGCCATCACTTCAAGATTTCCCTTTCATAATTTCTGCATCTATATACTCTCTTCACCCGTTTCTTTTTCTGTTCCTGCGAGGTGTTTTTTTGGAAGTTCACATTTTTCCTTCCCAGTCATTCATCTCCAGTAAGGCTGCTTCCGAAGATTCATGGCAGGAAAGACCAAGAACAAGATGCAAAGTGATGTGGGTTGTGGTTTCATGGGGAGGATTTTCAATCTTACATGCTATAAGCTGAGGAAATCATCTGTTCATTCACTGCCCTCGAAGGCTAGCAATAATGTCCACAACGACCAGAGCAACACTGAATCCAAGAAGCCGCCAAATCTTGAACCCAAGGCTCCTTCAACCAATTTGCACAAATCAGCCAGAAAGAGCCCTTCCGGTCATCGAACACCTCCTACCATTCGAAAGAACCAACATCCGAGACCTTCAGACGCTGCAAGAAGCTCAACCTCATCCTCTGGCAATTCTCGCCCAATTAAGATTCAACAAAACCACAAGTTGAATGTTGATCGCAGGACACGGAGACAGCCTACTGAAAACTCGCTGGAGCTTGCTAGAGTAAGCACTTGTTATCAGCGAGAAAACGAGAATAAATCCCCACTCAAACTTACTGGTAATCTGCTTGTAAACAATAGCCCAACAACTAGAACTAGGAGTCGTGAAACTATTCCAAGGAATAAAGATGTGATGAACTCAGCTCTCAAGTCTCACACTACCTCAAGTATAGGCGTCACGGGGAATATTATGAGGGAGAGCACTGATGAACTTGCGCAGCTCCGGAGTCCCAAGAACAGAGTAGACCCTGAAGTGTTGAAGACAATGGGAAACGAAGCATATAAGCAAGGAAGATTTGAACAGGCTTTGTCTTTGTATGAGCGAGCGATTGCTGTTGATTCAAATAAAGCAACGTTCCACTGCAATAAGAGTGCTGCTTTGATAGGATTAGGCCGTCTTCTGGAAGCAATTGTTGAGTGCCAAGAAGCTATCCGGTTGGAACCATCTTATAACAGACCCCATCACCGTTTGGCAACCATATATCTCAGGTACTCCTTACTCAGTTTGGTAATACTTACATTACATGCCCCATTCAATTTCCAAGAAACAGTGTGTGGTCGATACCTGCGTTTTAATTTTTTTTCCCCTCATAATAGATTTGAGATTCCTGATGCAGATTGGGGGAAGCAGAAAAGGCACTAAGTTACAATGTCGCAACCCCATATTCTGATCCTGCACTCGCCTTCCAAGCTCAGTCTCTTCGCAATCACCTTCAAAAGTGCATTGAAGCAAGGAAAATCAACGACTGGGATGCTATACTGAACGAAACGCATTCTGCTATATCATTAGGTGCTGATTCAAGCCCTCAGGTTAGTCCCGTTAGTCTCAATAGAATTTTCATACCTGTGCCATGCACGGACGATGGCTTTCCCAGTTTCTTGCGCCTTATCCTGACTAAAAATTTTTTTTATGCACTCCAGGTGTATGCGTTGCAAACAGAAGCCTTACTCAAGCTCTTCAGACATCAAGAGGCATATGCTACCTATGAGAAAATGCCCAAATTTGCTATTAATTGGTGCACCAAGTTATTTGGTCTGGCTCGTAGTGCTTATCTGTTTATGATAGGAGCGCAAGCTTACTTGGCAGCTGGCAGGTCGGTCAAAATCTTTTATTTACATGTTTTCAGTGTTTTTATAGATCATTTGCAACTCTGAACATCGTCTTAGACAATATGAAACCCAAAATAGATCTAAAGCAGGTTCTTTCCTTTTCCATAAAACCTCAGGATTTTTTCCAGAAAATAACACTATTGATCAAGAGGTCGGTGATGGTACACAATATTTAATGCGTTGTTGGTGTTTGGATAGCAGAATCAGTTGAACCAAAATAAGGAAATTGTTGGCTTTACTCTTCTATTGCTTTCTATTTAGTATGATTCCAAGTTGATTTTGATTGTTGCATGTGAACAGGTTCGAGGATGCGGTGACAGCAGCTGAGCAAGCAGCTAAACTTGATCCAAGCGACAAAGAGGTGAGTGTAGTGGTAAAGAAGGCCAGAGCGATGTCATTAGCCAGAATGAGGGGAAACTCACTGTCCAAGGCATCCAAATATACGGAAGCATGTGCTGTGTACAACGAAGTACTGGAGCACGATCCATACAACTCAGTTCTCCTATGCAACAGAGCAGCATGTCGTTATAAGCTGGGTCAATTTGAGAAAGCGATTGAAGATTGTAATGCAGCCCTTGCGGTTCAGCCTAGTTATAGCAAGGCACGGTTCAGGAGGGCAGATTGCAATGCCAAGGTGAGTTAACTGCTTCTTTAATAGTTTTATGTCTCATTGTTCACTTGGGTTCTTTATTAACCCCTTTATTCTCATTTTGTGTATGTAGTTGGAAAGATGGGAAGCTGCAATTCAAGACTATGAAATGCTATTGAGAGAAAGGCCAGGGGATGAGGAGGCGGGAAGGGCTTTGTTTGAGGCTCAGCTTCAACTCAAGATGTTGTGTGGGGAAGATGTCAAGGACGTCAAATTTGGGTGTAATTTGGTTTTTGTATCGAGCAATGATCGGTTTCGACATTATGTAACCTCGCCTGGTAAGTTAAAATTCAATTGCGTTTCTTGCACATGTGAACTTAGAGCATTACAAAAAGCACTGACCCGCTTGTGCTATACTGAATAGGTATGTCTGTGGTGCTATTTTGCAACAAGGCAACCCACAAGCAAGAATTGCTAGTGTTGGAGCAAACCTGCAAGAGATTTCCGTCCGTCAATTTCCTCAAGGTACGTTCATTTAAATTGTTTTTGGGTTTAAAAATTAGAAGATACGATCTCATTTATGTTGATTTGCTTCTTACAAGGATTTAATTTCAAATTCAGGTGGAAATTGATGACCACCCCTACTTAGCGAAATCAGAAGGGGTGAGCTCTGTCCCAGCCTTCAAAATATACAAGAATGGATCAAAGGTTGAGGAAATTCCAGGCAACAATCACGAGTTGCTAGAAAGATCTGTCAAATTATATAGCAGTTGAGAACACTGCAAGGAACACACAAAGAGGTTGAAAGGCAAAAGAGCCTTCCATGCAAAGTAAACCAGGCTAATTGCATCGCGTTCTAAACTTTGTGAACATTGCTTTGTGGGAAGGGGAAGGACAGCATCACTATTTAGCCCCGACAATATTTATACAAAAAGAAACTCTTTTGTGCTGGTAATTGATTCTTTTTTTTTTTCACCTTTGGTTAATTTGTGCAGATTTTACATTGGTTTGGCAAATTTGACGAGTGTTTTCTTTCTTCCTGTGAAGAGTTTGACGGAGTGGACCTGACTTTGTTGTAGTTAGATAACATTTGTGAAATATATGTAAATTCTTGTTCTGCCTTCTCTGTGTTTGAGAAAATGATTCATTAAAGGAAAAAAAGGAGAATAGTTCCCATGCATTATTGTTTTGTTTTCAGCACCCACCGAAAAAAAAAAAAAGCTCTTCCAAGCTCCACAGCACGAAATTATCTGAACCCACACTCTAGCCTAAGTTCTAACTTATTTTTATTTGAATTCATTGTGCTTGCAAGAATATATCCTGCTTTTCCTTTCATGTAAGACCGCCCCATGAAATTCTGGTTAGTTATAGACAAACGTAGCCAATAAGATCAGAAGAGACGGTCACTCACGAAAGGTTTCGGAGGGAGTATCGCATGTTCGGATGGAAAGCGATGCTACATGAAAGGGGAAAAGGGAAAAAAAAATAGAGAGAAAATTAATTAATTATTTTTTGAATAGTAAAAAAGAAAAGGGCAAATAAAAAGTGGGGGAAAAAGAAGTATGAAGTATGAAACCACATGTTTCACCCCAATAACGGGAAAATGAGAGAGAGAGAGAGGGGGGGGGTGTTAGCGGTGAGTGGGTAGCGGCCGGAGAAGGAAAAGACGGGTGAAAGATTAATGACACAGATTGTGGGGTGGGCTGTTCAAGTCAACTCATTCGGATTTGATCTGTGATCATAACATGATTAGGGTGAGGCAATACATTTCAACATCCATGGCCTCCTCCGTTGAAGAATTTGGCACTACAGATGACATGACTTTACATTCTAAAAAGTGATATATTCCGCGCTCAGCCGTTAACCCCTCCTAAACTCGCTGTTTGTTGAAGTGAAAGGAATCAAAAGTACAGAATCCATGCGTGAAAATGGATATTTCATCATTCTCATTATTCCGAATTGAATAAAATTTAGATGGCATGTAATAAAAATATTTAAACAGTCAGATCAGCAAGGCTCAACCCATCGGTGCATTGATGCATAGGATATTCAAATATTATGGAAGCTTACACGCTTTTAAATCTTGTCACGTGGCTCCTCTGTCAGGTGCGCCAGAATATCTACCGGAATGGTAAGAAACTAACGCCTAAAAATTAAACTCAGAACATAATATTTAAGATGTTTAAATCCCTTGTACTTGGTTGTTACTGCCTCAATTGTTTTATCTCGACCTTCCTATCATAGTGTTGGCCCAGAAAAATCCCCTCACAGCCCAACCAACTAGAGACAGCGTGAATGACCCAGAAAGAGGTCCAACCATCGTCGTTTCGATTCCATTGTTGGAACAGGGAGGTAGACCACCACCTGGAGAGAATTTAAAGCCCCGCAAAATGGACTGGAATAGACTAGTCTCACATTTTTGTCCCGATTGGAGCCAAGGCGTTTGCATCAACAACTTTGAAAATCCGACACGTCAAGCAATAAAGCAGACATCAACATAATCATTCTGTTTCAAGAAACGTTATATGCAGTATGCTTCACCGACGATGCTCGCAAAACAGAGAATGCAAGCTCGTACAACCATGCGAAGGAAAATCAGAATAACTGTACAGATAATATCACGTCATCAATGGTTATTAAAGTAGGCTAAATCTAAGAATATCTTCAGTCATTGTCCAATTCCCCACTCATCACGCCGAAGGAAGTAATTTTGGGAGAAATGACACAAACTGGAAATACTATATCCGAATGTGATTGATTGCTAATGTAATGTGCGTGTGCGAATACATATTTATGTTTATATTATCAATAAAGTCGTCAGCTTTGGATGGTTATCTTGTCCAACTTCGACTCTTAGATAATGGATCTCTCAAACGGCCAACCATCCATGATTCTTTCACAATATCCCACGACATGCAGTGAAAGTCAGAGTCATATCTCATCGCCCTCGTATTCTCATTCTTCGTCTCCTCTTTCTCCATCAACAACCTCATACTCTGCATACTTGTTTGCTGATCCTTTTCTTTACCCTCTTCTGCGCGTGCCCTGTCTTCCTTTTCTTGGTCTTCGTTCTCTTTGATCCAGCTTTTTGCCGGAGCAGACCTGCTGCGCATGAGCAACAATGCATTTGGAGGAGGGACAGCGGGTTCAGCAATCGATACATCATCGCTCACATCGTCTTCGTTCGTCGCGGCCTCTCCTTGAAACACATTGTTTTGCTTCTCCTGCAGCATCATAAACCACTTGGAAAATACAGCCCTCGCAGCATCATCGCTGGTCTCTTCGATACCCACATGATTTTCCCGGTAACATTCCTCCTCCTCCTCGTCATCATCTTCGGCGGTGTTATCCGCAGTGGGGAATGATCCGAAGCAGCGCATGTCAAATCGCAATGTTCGCAAACAAGTCAGAAATTGCATGATTTCCCTTTTGAAGCGGAGAGACTCGGCCCAGTTGGATCGTTTCTTTTGTTTCCCAGCATCGTGAATTTTCTCTATCTCATCCGTCACGGACTGACAGTTCCTGCAAGCAGAGGTATTTTGTCTAACCTTGATCTGTCCCGAACAAGTAACTTTGGGGGAAGACGGTTCGGCAGTCTCGGAGGCGGCGGACTTAGCTTTGACCCACAGCAGAGGGCGAACTTGACCAGCAGCTCCGGTGCTCAGTTTCCTGAGATGGCGGCGGCGGTCGTCGGGGGCGCAAATGGCTTTAGGCGTAACAGTCCAATGAGGTCGAGAAGGGAAACACAGCAACAGATCAGCAGAGGGACCTGCTTTGGCTTCTCTGCCCTTCATCACGCTTCTTAATTACTTCTGCTGTAAACTTGAGAGGAGGTTTGGTTTGGACAGTGCAGTGGGTGCGACAGCATTCACATTTCCTACGCTTTAGCCTTTATATTTATGTGTTCTTCCTGTTACTGTTGGGCACCATTTGTTTCTTCAATTCACTCGGGATTTATTTGTTTCTGCTCTGTTTATGTGCTTTTCGTCTGCCTTCCAACTTGGGCCCCAACACCAAAGTGAAGCCTGTAGTAAGCTTATTAGTTAGGTTAGCGTGAGAGGATTGAAGCGACGAAAAAGTGGCAGCCGGCTTAACTGTTGGTGATGATGAGGAGGATGAGGATGCATGACACTAATAAATTAAAGCGCCGCAAGGGGAACGTGGGGAGTGATGAGAAAGCTTTGTTCCAACTAAAAGCATCAACGCCGCTTCTCTTGCTGAGGTTTCAAGAGATCATCATGCCCTCGCATTTTTGCTTCCTTCATTATTATTTCACTTTATAATAATGCCAGTGTCTGTTTACGTCTGAATGCCATGCCCCAAGGCTGGGTTGGGGACTTAACTAATCACACTCTTCCAAAATACGATTCCGGCGGGGTGGCCTCTTCAAATATTCCCCTCTTCCCATCTTCATAGTCCTCGTCATGACATGGGCCTCACTTTTTCTAATTTTCGACACTTGCTTTTCTCGCTCTCTCACTCTCAACTTGTCACTTTCTTGCACCTCATAACGGTGTTCCCTACCATAATTAAGATTTGCTTTGATTTTCATAACCATGTTCACTACTATGATCTATTACTCCTTACTCCTAATTATGTTGCTGATTATATGCATGTCCGATTGAATTTGATCGCCTTCTCTAACCAAACAAAAAACTCCTCCGCTCCTCAATATATGACCTAATTATTAAGTTGATTTTGATTCTAAATATAAGATGTATTTTTTATATTTATCAATTTTTTTAAATTACTCCTTGTAGATACTCCATCAACATAATCAAGTAGAAGAGGGAGGGGGGATATTAAGAAAGATGATTATGGTATTTTAGAAAAAACATGTCATATTTTTTGTAATTAACTAGCTTATCTAACTTTTAAATCTAATTAAATTAGTTAATAGGTTTTATATTAAGGATCGGAGGAGTAAATTCGATCACCTGCCTATCCCCACTCATAACTTCATACTATCTTGTATTTTGTAGTAGACTACCTCCAATACCTAATATACGAGCTAATTGACTAATTTGAGTAGATTAGAAAAATCAGTTAAGTTAGTTATTTATAATAAATAGATGTGTCTTTCCTAAAATATGATTGCTAATCAAGTGTATTGGTTAGAACTATTATTATCACAAGGATTACCTTGAGAAAAAATTAAATAAATATAAAAGACAAAGTGGATTAGAGTCTTATATTTAGAATCAAAATAAAAATTAAACAAGTAAGTATAGGAGGCATATAGTATAACATAACACCGAATAGGATAGAATAAAACAACATTCACCTAAAAGTATAATTAAATTTTTAATGCAAAAATAAAAATATAAACCATGAATAAATATAAAAACACTTCATTGATTAAAAAAAAAAACAATCGCATAATCAAATAACACGTCAACTCTGAGGAGTCAGTGATAAAAATGACACTTCGTCGTACTTTCAAACAATCAAAAAGCGGCTTGAAACGCGCAATTAGCGATGAAGTGAGAGGTAGTAAATGAAGTAAAAACAAAAATGAAGAGCAGGATCATCGTCTTTAGGCTTCACCACTGTTTGAAATCATCGTCATGCCAGCAATAATTAACAGGGGGACTGTCCACTACGGCGGCGCTGCCATTGGAGGAGTTTGTGTAACCGATGACGGAATCCATGTAGCGAGCCCATTAACGTTCATGCGCTAAGTAGAAGAGGGCCAAAGATGAAGATGGCTTGGTAGCAGATTGTTGGGCCAGAACGCTTTTTGAACCACTTTGCAAGCCCAAATGATTTTTGAAGCATTACATGTCCCTCTCCCGTCAAGTAGAAGGGGGAGGCAAAAGAAAGAATGTCAAATCCAAATCAATCATTCCCTTACAAAAGAAAGAATGTCAAATCCAAATCAATCATTCCCTTACTTTTGTATCATCCACATCACTTCTGGGGAGTCATGAAGATTTTCCACATTATAGTTTACAAGTTTCTATAAAATAGTATTAGGTGTATTATTTGTTAGATGTTAATCACTTGAAAGATACAATTAATATTAAATGAAGGAAGTAGTTGGCTGTGTTCACAGATGAGAATTGTGAGTCATGCTTTGTGTCTCGTATCAAGCCCCGATACGTACGTCTAGCCACCCCACCTCCACCTCAATCTCTCTACTGTTCAAAATTATTTTACGTACCCATATATCTCAGACACTCCTAGACGCCCTATCGTTGCTTCAATTTACTGGGGACGGACAGCAATGTTTTTTTGAGCAAAGGGACGGACAGCAATGTTAAAATTGAATCATCACAAGCATGCAAAACGTCGCCTTTCTCTAGAAGATATGGATAATACCGAACCGATTGGTATGATAGATTTTGAAATTAACTGTTTGAGTGAGAATGAATAGTTTTAGGTGGCATGAGGGTGGTCAGGGTTTGAACTTTGATATGGCTTTTGATATAGCAACCTAGCTAGCTATCAAGAATCAAAGTCGAAACACCAGATGTATATGGAGAAAGAGAAGCCTGGGGATGAAAGACCGAAACCATAGAACAAAGAACTCGTTATGAATAAGATAGAGCAGAAATTAAAGGAATTATAAATGGAAAACGAACTCTTCCATGAGAAAGACTCGTAAGCAACAACTATATGGGTCTTAAGTTGAATTCAGTTTTCTTTTATATTAGCTATGTAAGCAGTTTGCTT
Source organism: Neltuma alba (assembly GCF_004799145.2). Classification (NCBI taxonomy): domain Eukaryota; kingdom Viridiplantae; phylum Streptophyta; class Magnoliopsida; order Fabales; family Fabaceae; genus Neltuma; species Neltuma alba. The sequence goes on from NW_021637049.1 coordinate 360,741, forward strand.
ATGTGAAAAATATAGGCCAATGCCTCAGTTCCCTATCAACAGCAATTACGAGGACCTATTTGTCCCTTGCATAGTTGCATGAAAGATTCATTGTTCTTGGACACGGGCATTTCCACTATATGTCTGCGCGTATGTGCATGTCATTGACAACTTGGGGCCCAGCATACAATTATTCCCAGCCTTCCATCACTAATTGTATGGACAATTTACTCGGCCGAAAGAAAAATATACACTTACAAGTGACACATTCTGATTTGATTTCCAATATCGAACTAAGTTTACAGGATGCTGGTCAAGTAGCAATTCCTTTTAAGATTTCTCTTCCTCAATCATTGATGTTAAGTGACGTTTTAATTCCATATTCAGAATTACTGAGAGAATGCTCATTAAGACGGGTGCATGACTTCATCCGGCTGGTGCATCTCCGATTTCCAGACGATGCCAGCTCGGTTTTGGTTCAGGCTTTGAAAGGTTAATATACTTCACGTGAAGCCACTGTACGTACGTATTCTCAGTACCCTACCCCGACACATTTCATCAAATGGCCAGTGACCCACTGTGCACATGGATATGAGAATCCAACAATTATATATATATATATAAGAAATGAACATGAGGTGGAAAATATCAGCAGCTCTTTAACTATTGGTACCTGTTCACTTTCTCTTTTTCCTTTCCTGTGCTGAGTGGGTTTTGTACTGCACCTAAAAACTCCGGAAAATATCACACAACAACAACCCCATAGAGCCCAGAAAGGAAAGGAGATTTTTGAGGGCGTCATGATTTCATCCCTCGAATGAAAACAAAAAACTTTTGAAGCATCTGTTTGTGTGTGTCACATCATGTGAGATAGTTGTGAAAGGGACAAAGCATTTGTGTACTACGTTAACTGTGGATTGCCGCCAAAACGTGAAAACCCCATGGACCGAGTGCTCAAACAGCACTACACTTGCCAAAGATGTTCGAAGCACGAGGGAATACTAGCATGTACATGCTGGGACTCGACAATGAAAGCCAAAAAAGCGAAATCCATATCGAAGTGGCGATGCTCACATAGGCCCTTAGCTTGTGCGTTTACATATTGCGATGTGATTGATTAGCATCTCATAACACAAGAGTATGCACCTTATTGATTAGTTGGAAGAATCCCGCGGCATGCGATTAATTTGATCATTAGTTAATTACACGAAAGCAGAACAAACTCTCCAAATGCACACTCAATTTCTGTCCACCTGTGTGATACAGTATTGCGTTATAATGTCGCCTTCTTCTTTGTTCTTCGAAATCAGGAAGATACTGCGCTAGGATAATGGTCGTGGTCTTGGAGCCACATCAACGAGCGACACATAGATATTGTTTGTTTAACTTGATTATTGAGAAGAAGGTATTTGATTTGTTTAACCGTATTCTGACGTGATTATCTCCCCGGCCGGTTAACCGTATTACTACTAGTGAGGTAGTAACCTTCTCCATTTTCTATCTGATTAATTTCAACCAGGCAACTTCGCCGCACCCACGCACAGGAATTCGGCTGACACAAGCTGTCGTCATTTTGGTTGAATTAAACGGGGGGAAAAAAATGTCAAGAGAGAAATGAGGAGAAAAGCTTCTTTTTTTCCACGGGAATACGCATCACCGTATCTAAAAGGTTTAGATTCCTTTTAAATCGGTCGCTCCTCTATATATCTAATTAACCGCGTGAATCATAAGAATCTAGAAACTGCCCGAAATGCGTTGGGAATAGAATAAGAATATTGCATTAGATGATACACGCACACACACACACACACTATATGATTGTTAATAGAGATATAGTTAGTTAGTTTTAAATCAAATCCCTCTCCATTGGGTATATGTGGGAGAACAAGGCCGATCACGCCTCTTAAGTCTTAACGTTATGCTTTTGAGGGAATAAGCTATTCAAATCAGACGACCGTTGATCATCCGAAATGCCTCAAGTCCCTTCGCTGGGATACATAAAATATAAATTTGAGTACCAAACAAATAAGAAATGCATGTTCCCTGATCTTGCCTCCCCCCCCCCTTATTTTTTTGGTTGGCAGATGGTGGGTCGGAATTTCTTCTTTTAAACTTTAATTTTTGGTACAAACACTATTATGCTTTTCTTTAATTTAATTTGCGAATATGCATGTGTAACTCATGGTGGGGTGTGCTCCCAGATAACTTCGTGTGAATTGGAAAATCTGCATGCGTGTTTGTGGGTGATCTTTACGGCCTCGAATGGTTGTCTTCTAACCCTTGCCCCTTTTTGCTTTTTTGTTTTAATTATTAAAATAAAATATACCAGGAAGGACTGGATGCGTATGTGCGTAATTTTTTTAAAAAAAGCATGTGACACTAAATTCAGTAAAATGCTATCCAGAATTACATCGAATTAATTAATGGAAGAAAAAACAAGACAAGGGTTCATTTATATTTGATTGTACAGTAGTAACAAGGAGCTCTTTCTCATTCACTACTCATAACAAAATATATCTAAGAATTTATATAGAATGTCTGCCACAACTTTCTATACATCATTTTTATATATATCTTCTCACAAACAACATTTTGCAAAAGTTTTTTATAAAAAAAATTAAAAGAGGGCTCCTGCAGCCTCCAAAATTATGACGCTACAGGATAATGTAAAGACGTACAAAAAGTTGCAACGAACTTTCAAGAGCAAAAGACTAATACCAAAAAAAAAAAAAACCAAATTTACCTTCCAATTCGCTTTCTAATCTAATTTGATTTTTCCTCACTCGGTTTAACCAAACGTAGGGACGGCAGAGCAGAATTTCAATCATTAGTTGTTCCTACCCTCTTCATTTTTGTTTTAAAATTTTTCCTGTGAATATAACAACAACAACAAAAAAGAAAGGAAACCTTGTATAAATGGAGGCGAGCAGCTCCCCACTGTATCTGAATTTAGAGACGGTGATTAAATCGTGCAACGCGAACAAAAGGCAAAATGTTGATAAAGCGGTTTCAAACCTCATAAGTTAATGGGTTGATGGATGTGAATTTTTCAAAGAGGCCTATTGGATTGAAGAGATATAAAATTGTAAATTAAACAGCTAGGGGGCACATTAGAAGATGAAATATGCTTCTGAGGGGAGTACAGCAGAACAATCAATGAGAGGATGGACCATTTGAATTAGTGGCCCAGGCACTAATAAAAAACAAACAACAGAATGTAACTTTAGAAGATATTGACAGAAACTCAGATGAGGGAGATCAGGTGTATTATCTTAGAATAAATTCATGGGATAGGTCAGATTATATTGAGACAATAATGCTGTTCTTAGAATGTTGGGGCTGCTTTATTTCGCTAAGTACAATCAACTGGACTCCATAATACATAATGGGAAAAGTAAAGGAAAAAGGCGGATGTCATGGGAGAGAAAGGCGGGTAGTGGACTGAAAAAACAAGTTGAGCATAACAGCGAGCAGTATATTTATTGCATATGTCCATCAAAATTATTTCAAAAAAACACTATGATTGATTGATGCGTGCCAGGAATGCCTTTAGGCACCTTGTAAAATGTGAGCTTCCTTTCAACCTGGGTGTGATTGATATCTCTCAACTTAACCCGAGGGGCAAAGAAAAGCTTACGAACTTTAGAGTTTTCACAGTGAATTATGTTCTCAGAAGAAGAGGAGAGAGAGAAGGGAGGGGGGCGAGGGTATGGGGGAATAGAGATTAGAAAGTGGTGGAGTGGTGGGGATAAGTGGAGGGTGGTGGGATGAGGCAAGTGGGCGTCGCACTAACATCTCTGATGAATCATTTCTTTGCCGAAGGCAACTGTGATTGTGGTGTGTGGGGGGGTGGGGGTCACATCAAGCAAAAGCCACAACCCTTCCTCCCCCGTGGGCCCCGCTAAATGCAGCGACTGGTTTCCTTCGGGTGGGGGCCTTTCCCATGATCTTCCCCCCGCGGCTGGGCTGGCCGTTTTTTCAGTTACTTTGTATGCTTCCAGATTGCACCTTCCACTTTGGGATATAAATCTTGTTGGATCCTGGATTCCTCCATTTTCTTCACTTCCGGATTTGGTAACCAATCGGAGCCTTGCTTCTTCCCACTACACACTAACGGATTCCTCTACTCCTTCACTTAGCTTCTCCGATCCCTAATGCATGCGTCCCTTAATTTCTCACATGACACCGCAGTTACTTTAATTCAAATTAATTAGTCTCTCTTCTCTACATGTGCTTTGAGCGGAATTCTTTCATTAGTTTTATAACACGATGCATAGAATTATGGCTTTGTATGCTTAGTGAAATTTTATTTGTCCATCCCCGCCGTACTAGCAAGATAAGTACATTTGACTTCCAACAAAAGCAAGACAGAAAAATCTCTCGCGTTATTAATATATATATATATATATATATATAATGGGCAGTTTCAATTCGTTTCAGAAACGAAAGAATACAGATTATTATATATATCCATGTGATTGATGCAATTATACATGTTTTGCGTCCCGAACGTGCTTTATGATTATCAGTACAAGGTTCATGCACCGAGCCGCCGCGGTTTGCGGTTCCTGAAAGACGAATATTGTGGTCTGCATGCTAACCTTTCGATAGTGGACAAGTTAACAAACCTTAGTTTCCGTGAATACTATCCACCGTCCAACTCCTTTTCGCCCCTATTTTTCAATCGAGCCTGTGTGTGTCTTTTCATTCTTCCTTTTAATCAAGATTCTGAAATCCTTTTTCTTCACCCAAGCAATAATGTGTGTGTATTATACTACCTCCGGTCCTATATAAGACCAATCCACTTTGTTCTCATATTTAGCATTTTTTCCCAAGATAATCCTTCTAATAATTGTAGTCTTAGCTAATATAGTGTTATAAGGAATTTTAGGAACGGCAACACCTATTTATTACAAAAAACTAACTTAACTTCTTCCTTAATCTTCTCAATTAGTCAACTGGGTTTTATAATTAGGACCGGACGGTAGTATTTATTAACGAGAGCGATGGAAAACATTCCTATCGAGTTGACTTGCAGCTTCTAATATACATCAACTACATGGCATGAATAATTAGGACTGACGGGCAACTGAAGTTACCAATAATACGATAACGACGCAATAACTACTGCACGTTCATCTGAATCTAGCTAGCTAGATGGGGGGAGGATGTGAGGATTGCGAGGCGGTATATAAGGATTACATGCATGCATGTGGCAAAAATATTGGGGAGAAGTAATTGCATGCTGTCGTTGACTACGAGGTAATTGAATTTGAATGTAAGGGAGATTTATAAAATGGGTGAATACAAATGTGATTAGCCTTAGATTTAAGTTTACATAGAGATGGGATTTATGCTTGAGCTTTTTATGAGTAGT